>NC_134801.1:24628342-24710842 GCF_046742065.1 Oratosquilla oratoria
CACCCAATACATTTGTTTCTTTCCCTCACTCTACAGTTCTCCTCCACCCCTACTCTATTTTTTGCCACATTTGACCCCAAATAATTCAAACTGATGCCTACTTCTCATTACAGTTTTAAATCCCCCAATAAATTTGTTTGTTTCCCTCACTCCACAGTTCACCTCCACCCCCACTAAATTTCTTGCCACATTCGACCCCAAATAATTCAAACTGTCCACTTTCTCCAGCTTTTCTCCTCTAAGACTTACTTTCAATTAGCTACGGCCATCTCTCCTAGTATATTTCATCATCTTTTTATTCCCCATATTTACATACAACTTTTTCCTATCGCATACCTCCCCAACCTTCGTCACTAATTGTTTTAATCCCTTCTCTGACCCCACCACAAACGCAGTGTCGTTCACAAACACCACCTGAATCATCTCCCACTTCCCTTTAGTATCTCTAACCATCTTCAATCCCCTGCCCACCACGCTCGCATATATTCACTTCCCATGCCATCCCATCCATGTACATGTTGAACAGCTATGGTGACATGACACAACCCTGACGCTGCCCAATCTTTACCTCAAACCACTCGCTCTCTCCATTAGCAATACTAACACAAGTTTTACCCTCGTAAAAATTCTTGACTGCACTTAACAACTTCCCCCCAGCCCCATATATCTCCACAACCTCCCACAATACCTGCCTATCTACCCTGTTATAATCCTTCTCCAAATCCCTTAAGGACAAAAAAATCACTACCTTTTGCCAAAACCTCGCAAATCTACTTTACCTCAAACAAATTAACCATGCATCCTCTACTTTTCTTGAACCCACACTAGTCCTCACCAATTATTCCCTCTGTTCCTCTCCTAATCCTCTCAATTAAAAACTTCCCATAAGCTTTTCCACTTACTTCTTGGAACACCCCTATTCCTGTTCTACTCACAGCTCTACTCTATCCTTCACCACCTCCCATACACCCCTAAGCTTCGGATATTCTCTTTCCTTTACTTTTTCATTTGAATGGTTTACTCTAAATCCCTCTCTATCTTCGGCCCTTTTCCTCTTTCTCAACGTAACCTCCACTCTCAGTTTCCCTTCCATCATAAAATTATTTGACGTTCCCCAAATCTCTCCCCTAAGAACATGGACATCCAGAACTCTTCCCATCCTTTCTTCAGGTACCACTACATAGTCCATTAATGCCTTATCCACCACCCTTCCATCCACCACCCTCTCCCATGTGCACTTATGCTTGACTTTCTCCTTAAACACCGTGTTATCATCAACTCTCTTTCTAAACACATCACCATCAACTCTCCACTATATTTTTTACCTGGCACTCCAAACTTCCCAACACAAATACATTGGCATTTCCCCCCAAAAAATACTCCTTCACATATATTCAAAAAGCCACCTTTTCTTCTCCACTCTTCTCACTACCAGGTCCATATACTCATACAAAAATCCATATCTCCCATCCCAGTTTCACATTTACCCACATTAACTTTGAAAATACTTGCCTTCACTCAACCACGCGCTTTCCTTTCTCATCACTTACTAGCAGAGTCACTCCTTCCATCCCTCGCCCCCGACACTCTCCCCACCACGCTCCCAAAACTAAAATTGCACCTGTCCCCATTTCTGGGAGCATGTGCCTCTTTTTTTTTTTTTTTTTTTTTTTTTTTTTTTTTTTTTTTTTTTTTTTTTTTTTTTTTTTTTTTTTGACCGCGTTCCTTCAAGGATTTATGCCCCTCTCATACCCTTGTATCTATGCAATTCGTCTTTGGTCATATTTCAAGTGTATATAAATATATGTATGTATATGTTTACACACACACACACACACACGTATATACATATATATATATGTATATATATATATATATATATGTGTGTGTGTGTGTGTGTGTGTGTGTGTGTGTGTGTGTGTGTGTGTGTGTGTGTGTGTGTGTGTGTGTGTGTGTGTGTGTGTGTGTGTGTGTCTATATATATACGAGTATATATATATATAATATATATATGTGTGTGTGTGTGTGTGTGTGTGTGTGTGTGTGTGTGTGTGTGTGTGTGTGTGTGTGTGTGTGTGTGTGTGTGTGTGTGTGTGTATATATATATATATATATATATATATATGTATGTATGTATATGTATATTTGTGTATGTATGTATATATACATATATCTATACATATGTAAACACGCGCGCTAACGCACGCACGCGCACACATTTTACCTCTCGAACAAAGTACATGCGCATACTGTATACAGTAATGGCGCAATTACAGTTGAGTTGTCAGTGTTTGCATTTTGGGCACAAGACTCGTTGAAGCGGAACGTGAACCATTTAACCGTGTGGACATAAAAAAGAGATAGGGGTGTGTATAATCATAGCTAGTTGGACACAACTTCTGGGCTTTTATTGATGACCGTATCATTATAAGATTACCACGAGTAAATGTACTTTGTATAAATTATTATTGCCAGATCCCACTACTCTATAAATAACGGCAGCATATGACTAACCTACGCTTCATCAGAAGAATTAACAAAATGTGACCATCTTAGCTGATACAACTCTAAGAATTGTAGGTGACTAATAATAACTAGATTCCATTCCATATCTGCAGATACACGTGTGTATATATGCGTCTAGGTACCTCCACACACACACACACACACACACACACCACACACATACACGCCGCGCTCCGAGCCGACACTCCAACTCTGGCGGGTAAGGAGTTGAGTGCGTGTGTATGTGTGTGTGTGTTTGCAAGGTCACTACATTACCCGGGGGTCGAGCCGTATACCAGATCGGAGCTTTCATCAGGGTAATAACTTTCGACCATGAGTCCAACACGTGATCCAAGACCTTGATGAATCACACATACACACGCACACACACACACACACACACACACACACACACACACACACACACACACACACACACACACACACACACACACACACACACACACACACACACACACACACCCGGTGGCGGATTGGTAAGGCACTGGCCTCACAAGCCGGAGAACCGGGGTTCGATTCCCCGGCCGGGCGGAGACAAGTTGGGTTTGTCTCCTTTCACGTGTAGCCCCTGTTCACCTAGCAGCGAGTAGGTACGGGACGTTAGTCAAGGAGTTGTGTCCTTGCATTCCCGGTGTGTGGAGTGTGAGTGGTCTCAGACCTACCCAGAGATCTGCTAATAATGAGCTCTGAGCTCACTGCCGTAGGGTGGTGTCTGGCTGTCTCGAAAAGAGGCTGCAGCAGATCCGAGGTGAATACACACAAACACGCGCACAGAACACAGATAATGCATAAACAGCATCCCATAGTACCCAACACACTGGCATATATAAATCCACTTTCATGATCATGGTTTCCCTTGATAATGACAGTTTGTATATTTAATTCATTCTTACATATCCATTTATTTGAGAACACGCTAGGGTAGTACTGTACTGAGACATTGTGACAAGTAAAGGAAGATGGAAAAAGGAGACACGGGTTTATTCCGAGTTTGTTCTTGACCGTTTTCGCTTTGAGCTGCTTCAGAGGAAGAAACTCGAAACTTGTCAGTAATAAAATCGGAACTAGACCCGTGTCTTCCTCTCTTTTTTCCCATCTTCTTCGACAGTACTGTGCATAGACATTGACATTTAGGGACCAAAGTAGGAAAGGAAAGACAATTTTCTGGACAGAAATTGAAGACAACGAATACTTCACATGACAAATGAATTAATCAATTTCTGATTAAAATATGGGAACGACAACGTAAGAACAATAGCAGTCATTGTTTGGAGTGTAATATATCCATGTCTTATGAAATGATAATAATAATAATAACAATAATAATAATAATAATGATAATAATAATAATAATAATAATAATAATGATAATAATGATAATAATAATAATAATAATAATAATAATAATAATAATAATAATAATGATAATGATAATAATAATAATAATAATAATAATAATAATAATAATAATAATAATAATGATAATGATAATGATAATGATAATAATAATAATAATAATAATAATAATAATAATGATAATAATAATAATAATAATAATAATGATAGTGATAATGATAATAATAATAATAATGATAATAATAATAATAATAATAATAATAATAATAATAATAATAATAATAATAATAATAATAATAATAATAATAATAATAACAATAATAACAACAATAATAATAACAATAATAGTAATAATAATAGTAGTAGTAGTAGTAGTAGTAGTAGTAGTAGTAGTAGTAGTAGTAGTAGTAGTAGTAGTAGTAGTAGTAGTAGTAGTAGTATGAGGAGGAGGAGGAGGAAGAGGAGGAATAATCATGATAGTAATAATAGTAATAATGATAACAATCATATGAATAATATTAAGAAGAAGAAGAAGAAGAACGGTAATTCAGAATAAGATATAGCTAAAGTTGTTGATCGTAACGTTGTGTTCCACACTAATAAAGTGATGACATTAATTCAAATGTGATGACATAAATTATTGCATTAGATGAATTATCTTAATTGCAGTCATTATTAACATAGTATAAAAGGCTAATTAAACTGTTTTTGGTTTCTACATAACAGTAAATTTAATGTTCATCTTGTGAATCAATTGTTAGTAGCAAAATTAGTCCATTTATTTACTGCTAAAAGAACACTTTGTCAATGACTGATGTAAATTCACTTAAAGATATATAACAGCCATGCTTATATACAGATATACAAGCGATACAAATATGGGTAATCACAGTTACAAATTAACGTGCACATTTTTAGGTCCACAACTGTAATCACCAATTACTCCAAGCCAAAGTAATAGGTAAAGTTTTTAACATTAATGAATATTTGCACAAGTCTTTCTTCAAGTCGTAAGATTGTTTTTATACAGTCTCTGTCAAACAGACAAATGACAGTTTGTCATGTGTAATTGTGAAATGAAAAATAGCTTACGTTCCTTTACCATCTTCTGTCTATTACAGAATTCCTCTTTTCATGTGATAGCATAAAATAACGTTTTGTTTTGTATGAAGATTTTTTTTTTACAAAGGGATACAGAGGATTAAATAATTATTTCCACTAATCTGTGACCCGAAATGAAACTATCAGTTATCACCAGTCAACATGTTGGGACCTGACAAGACTGTACATGACTTGACCAAATCCACAGGTGCATGTGATGATTTATACAGACACAACAGAATCTCGTAAACGCAAAAATAGCTATTGGTTGTTATCGTAACAATATACAATGTAGAATAAGTTACTTTTATACGTGTTGCTAAGTTACAATAAGGAATGTGCTCACTTAAGTACCTTTTTTCCTTTGTTTTACCGTCTTCATTTTACTGTAACATAAGTGAAATTGCCTCAACGTATTGGCAAGTGAATATATGTCTAACTTTGATCAATTATATATTGTGATATATTTACTTGCCTAGATTTAAATCATGTTTGAAGAGTAATTAATCATTGTGTTTCTCGTGTCAGCTGATAAGAATGATATTTTTACGATATTTTAATGCGTCGTTAGATTTTCCTTCTTTTTCTTCTTCTTCTTCTTCTTCTTCTTCTTCTTCTTCTTCTTCTTCTTCTTCTTCTTCTTCTTCTTCTTCTTCTTCTTCTTCTTCTTCCTTTTCTTCCTATTCTTTGTGTTTTCGCGTTCTTCGTCTTCTTCTGCTTCTTTTTCTTTTTCTTCTTCTTCCTCTTCTTCTTCTTCTTCTTCCTCTTCTTCTTCTTCTTCTTCTTCTTTTTCCTTCTTCTTCTTTTTCCTTTTTCTTCTTTTTCCTTTTTCTTCTTCTTCTTCTTCTTCTTCTTCGTCTTCTTCTTTCTCACATCCTCTTTATCATTTATTTTCTTTTCTTCCTTATGTTCCCCTTCTACTCCTTCGTTCTCTTCATCTTTCCTTCCTGCTCTTTTTCCCTCTTCTCCTCCTGCTCTTTCTCTTGGACTTCACCCTTACTCTCCCTTCTCCTCCTCCTCCTCCTCCTCCTCCTCCTCCTTCTCCTTCTCCTCCTCGCTCTCTTCCTCCTCCTCCTCCTCCTCGTTCTCCTTCTTCTCCTGCTGCTCGTTCCTTGGATTTCCCCCTTACTCTCCCTCCTCCTCCTCCTCCTCCTCCTCCTCCTCCTCCTCCTCCTCCTCCTCCTCGTTCTCCTCCTCGCTCTCTTCCTCCTTCTCCTCCTCCTTCTCATCTTCCTTCCTTCTTGTACTCCTGCTCCTTTCCTTTTTCTTTTCCTTCTAATATTTCCCATTTTCTTTTTCCTTCCTCTTCTCTTCCTCCACCCCTTGACTCTCCTCTCTTGTCCCTCTTCTTTATCCTTCTCTACTTCATCTTCTCTTCCTGTTTCCCCTCTTCTTTGTGTACCTCCTCCTCCTCCCTCTCCTTTTTCTCATTTTCCTCTTCCTACTCTTTCTTTTTCTCCTTTCCCTTCATTTCCTCCTCCTCCTCCTCTCTTTCCTCCATCTGCTCTTTTTCATACTCCCATTCCTCATCCTTTTATCTGATATTTCCTTCTCTTCCTCCTCCTCCTCTTCCTCCTCCTCCTGTTTTTCCTCCTTCTCCCACTCCTCCTCATCCTTTCTTCTGATATTTCTCTTTCCTGTTCCTCCTCCTCCTCCTCCTCCTCCTCCTGTTGTTCCTCCTTTCTTCTCACTCTTCTTTCTCTTCTTTCTCCTCTTTCACCTTCCTTCTCCTTCTCTCATTCGCTCTCCTTCTCTTCCTCCTCGTCCAATTCCTCCTCCTTTTTTCTTGTTAATCTCATTTACCTTCTCCTTTTCCTTCTTTCTTCTTTTCCTTTTCCATATCCTTTTCCTCTCCTTTCCCTTCTCCTTTTCCGGTCCCTTTTCCTTCCCATTTTCCTTTTCCTTCTACATTTCCTCCTCCTTTTCCTTCTCCTTTTACTCATCCTTTTCCGTCTTTTTTTTTTCTTCTTCTGTTTCTGCACGTGTTGCAGCTCCCTTTCCTTTTCAATCTATGTATGTATGTATACATGTGTGTGTGTGTGTGTGTGTGTGTGTGTGTGTGTGTGTGTGTGTGTGTGTGTGTGTGTGTGTGTGTGTGTGTGTGTGTGTGTGTGTGTGTGTGTGTGTGTGTGTGTGTGTGTGTGTGAGCGCGCGTCTGTGAACAATAACACTGGGTATCACTAGTTTGTTTCCTTAAATGTCTTTAGTGTTTCTAATGTTGTTCTCTCCTAATTTTAGAAATACAATAAAAAAAAATTGCATAGCATCGATATTTCAAAAGATAATTGAGGTATTATATACAAAAGAATTTATACTAAACTACGATAGTACACTATACTTAGCATAATCACATTGCCTATAAATAGTAGGTGATATTTTGTACTTGTATTTTCTTTTTAAATTAATGAAAAAATGTATGTATAAAAGCATGTGATACGGTTATAAGATCCCGGTAGAAATGCAATGAAGAGCGTGATTTCCTAAAGTGAGTTCCTTGACCGTTACGCCATGGCAGCGTCACATCTCCCTTGGTATCTTTTCTCCATTGCAGAAATGTCCTAATGGAATCTCTCACCATGCTCTTCACTCAATCCTCCCAAGTTTTCAAGAAAAAATCTAAACGTGAATGCAAAACGCGCACCTTTAATGACATTCAATTAAATTTACAAAAGTTTTGCTACGACCTGCTTGAAGTTTGGGTTTTCATTATTACCGAGGAATCCATTAACTATTTATCTTGGAAGGCACACCACGCCTCTCTTTCGACATCACTCATTGCATTCTCAAGTTGCATTGACTTCAACATTTTCCCTAATTGTGGACCAGTAAATATACCACCCTAAACTTTGGCCTCTGATAGTTTTGGAAAGAGAAGACGAATCTCCTGAAATGTTTTTCCACCAAAGTACAGTCTATAATCAATCCAATACTTAATTCGCACCTTTCACAATTTTATGTGATACATGCTTAGATCCAACATAGAAACCACACACATAACAGAATGAATCTGGTGAATTCCTGCATCCTCTGTAGCCATCGTCAAGAGCGTCAATATTTATAGTATAAAACTAAAAAAAATGGAAATTGCAAGTGTTTTCCGTACCCCGTATATTTCTTCATATTAGCATAATTTCCTATATCACTAAAACGGTTGATAGTAGAAGAAAATCAAGTACATATTTGTAACCAGCGCGAAATTTGGCAATAGAAACAATAAAAAAAAATCAAACAAAGCTTTTGTGAAAATGTTACCCAGTGTAATGCATGCCAGATGTATGATGTTAGCTCTTATCAAACGATTTGCTCTGAACTTCCACTCACGTCTCATTCTGATCAGCTGACTTTGATTTGTAAGAACTTTGTTTATTAAAATGTTGTGTCGTGTAATACTTATCAAACGATTTGCTCTCAACTTCCATTCTGATAAGTTGACTTTGATTTGTAAGAACTTTGTTTATTAAGATTTGTCATTTCCTAAACTTCTTTCCTTTCGCAAATCATTCCCAGGAAGAAGACGCACAGGTAAATAACGGTCCACTCCCGTTCCATACTCTCCCAGGGACACTCAGACCCGACCCAAAGTAAACAAAAACTATATGAACATTCTTTTTTTCTATCCTGTCACAGAATTATCAGTAAAAGAAAATAATTTTTATTATGAGACATCTTTTGGGTCAGGTCCATGTGTCTGTTGTAGTGTGGACGGTTTTTAAATGTTAGTTGACAGTTTAGTAGGGTTTTTCATTACACGCATGGAATGACATTGTCTTTCAATCCTTCCATGTAATACTAATTACCAGACATTGTTTACAATATAGGAACCATTGAAAAAATAGGCAAACCAACAAAATTGTCGTCGAACTTTTGTATCTGACTGTATAATATGACGAATTTTATTTGTATTTTGTATAGCTTGAATGAAATTACTTTTTCATAATAACAGATTATTATCAAATTTATGTTTTCCTGAGCAGATGTAAGGGGGTATGTGAGGGAGGAAGTAACGTGTACGTGCATGTACGTTTATGTATGTGCGTGTGTGTGTGTGTGTGAAAGAGAGTGTGTGTGTGTGTGTGTAAGTGTCGATTTGTACGTGCGTGTGTGTGTGTAAGTATGGATTTGTACATGTGTGCGAGTGTATGTGTGTGGGTGTGGGTGGGTAAGTGTGGATTTGTACGTGTGTGCGAGTGTGTGTATGTGTGTAAGTGTGGATTTGTACGTGTGAGTGGGTGTGCGTACGTATGTATTCGTTTATGTATATGCATATATATGTGTGTATGTATATGCGTGTGTGTAAATGTGTGCAAATGTGTTTGTGTGTGTGCATTTGCGTTTGTGTGTTTGTATGTGCGTGCGAGTGTGTATGTGTGTGTGCGTGTGTGCAAATGTGTTTGTGTGTGTGCGTTTACGTCTGTGTGTTTGTATGTGCGTGTGTGCTTGCGAGTGTGTATCTGTGTGTGTGCGTGCGAGTGTGTGTGTAAATGTGTGTGCATGTTTTTGTGTGTAAATGTGTGTGTATGAATTGTGTGTGTGCGTGCTTGTACGTTTACGTCTATGTTTATGTGTGTGAGTGTCTGTGTGTCTGTATGTGTGTGTGTGTGTGTGTGCGCGCGCGCGCTTATCAAGTTTACAATTCCTGTCTTTATTTTATATTTTGAATATGGCTATTTCATCCACTCGGGAATTTTTGCTTTTATCTTCCTGACATGTGTCTTTATCTATTTCCATTAGATTAAGTCTTCCTTCTCATTATTTTTCTGATTTATTTAGTTACAATATTTCGGGTGTTTTGCTACTTTTACTTCTGTCTTGATAATAAAATATCTTAAATTTCTACGAGAAAAAATATCCTGTCTTCCTGTAGGCATTTTTTTTTTTTTCTTCTTTTAAACATTTGCCTTATCCTTTCTGTATCTATACATTTTCTGACAAGAAATATCCATTCTTCCTGTGCGCAACTTTCTCTGTAATACTAAATCTCCCTTCTTTTGTCTATCCTTACCATTTAGCACCACATTACAGACCCAATAATCCACAATTTTATATTTCATTTTACATAGAACACCTTTTGCCCATATGTAAACCCGCTTTCCCATCCCACCCATTCCCTTCCACAGCCAATTCCTTTCATCAACAAGATCCTAATGAACTCATGGCCTCCATCTAACCCTACGCTGTGAAGATTTACAAGCAATTAACCCATCTTAGTCTTGGGAAATGCAAGACTTGTTGGAGACTGTTAACCTTTAAGATCAGTATTAGCCACTGAAGGCAACTAACCCTACCAAACCAGAAGATACTCCCGGCGGGCATCCTGCGGAAAAAGAGAAAATGTGCAGTGAAAATTCTAATGCTTTTAACATCGTACACTCTGGTATCATAATTCTCTGTTCCAAAGCTTTAAGCTGACTCAAAAAAAACAGCGCCATATAAGTTGTGCAGTAGTTTAAAGCGAACGCTAAATGCTATCGTATCGATTTGATTTCTATGAAGGGACTAACTCTGGGAGCTACAAGAAGTGAGGCACATCCAGGGAAACTGAGAACCACTGACAGATCTCCGATGTTGCCATCCGCCCCTGAACCGTCACTCTGACGAAAACATCTCCTTCCTTGCCGCTCATTTCACAACAACAGTTTCTTTTACTGTTGATGCGAGTGCCATCTCTTGTAATACATCCCAAACGTCTCCCTGAATAGAAACATCATCAGGCACAGTCACTCGGTTTCACGTCTGAGTGATACTTCATGACAAGACTTTTGGAATCCCTTCAGAGGAGTAGTGAGAGACCAGATCCGGGCTGTCATGGAGCCTTCTCCCCTAAAACTGGCTCCTCTGGAGTCCGACACCCAAGAAAAAGTCCCCAAGACCCACGTCAGCATTAAGGTCTCCTGAAGAATCGGAGCACCGATTCCTCCTGCGGGCTTCAAGTGGTTCTGGCAGTCCCTAACGATGCGTGTAGAGTAGTTTGCATGCTACGTCAAGCGTTGATTGGACAGCAGAAGCGTATCCTGTGCAGCACAGTAGTTGCCAAGGCTGTCCAGTAGCCAGTAACAATGCCTTGTTAACCCGCTTCGCTGTAGAGCCACACTCGCCATGTTAGACAAATAGTGTGGGATGTGTCATGTAGTTAACCTTACATGTAGACATTTGTTGTTTTGATTGGCGTAATATGATTACTGCTTTGACTAATCATACTTTACAATCAGTGCAGTTGTAGTTTGTGCTGGTTCGCGTGACATTGTACCTGTTTAGTTCCCGTTTTTGTTTCAGTGTTCATTCTAGTTGAGGTAGATGTAATCAATTGTGCTGGTTTTGATTAAACCCTGTAGCTTCAGGCTTTGCATCGTGCGCGGGTCTCCCCCAACTCGAGAATGTGACCTCACCTGACCTCGCCTCTTGTGTGACGTTATTATCTCCACATAGTGCAACTCGGGTGCAGGAACTCAAAAAACCAACTACAGCTCCTCTGGCCACGGGGATGTTTTTGGCAGGGACCAGTGACGGGCACCTGGATGTGGTGGTCCTGCAAGATAGACAGCGGAGCTGCCCATTTTCAAAAACCATCACCTCCCATCAGCCACCCTGAGGGGTTGATATTCGGTTTCCGGACTGTGTCCAAGATCTCCCTCTCTCTCTCTCTATGAACTTCAGCTCTATTTCTTCCATTTTTCACACATGGAGAGCTGACAACTGGAGTCTGCTCTCCCCTTCCTACAGCTTTCTCCTGGTGAAAGTCTCACATTGATACGATGCAGAAAACAGTCCAAAGTTTCTTCCCAGAGAGGTCTGTGGGAGGCTCCGAATACTGTTGTCAGTTAATGTATGACTGCGGGTTTCTCACTCAATGAAACTCGAAAAACGATTGATTTATTTGATCATAATTCATACATGGTTACTATTTAGTAGGTATCTGCGGTTCATACGTTCTTATTTAGGAGATAACCGTGGTGATGATAATACGTTATGTATACAAACTAAGCAGAAGTATATCGTCAAACAAATCTCCAATAATTACAGAATTCAAGTTGTGACAACTCGATAAAAAAGAGAGGAGAAAAGTCATATTACTGGATATCAAAAATAGTCACATTTTTCTGATACATCATGCGCATTCTTCGTAAGCCTAAGGATATGAACGAAAGGCGGAAATGCCAGGCCTAGATTTCTTAAGTTACTACATTACGATAATCACAAATATTGACCTAAGCACCTTTGTGAGAGTGCACTCCAGATGCGAGAGCCCAGTTCTGTGTTTGTGTCCAGTAGGCCTTGAGCGATACATCCACGGGTCGCCGCGCCTTCCAGTTGAGTTACACGTCTGAGGCGAGGTCTCATGGTATCCCCGCCTCGAGTGATGCAGTCTAGAGCACTGCAGTCGTCTCAGTCCCTAGAGTGGGTGTCACTCGAGAACCGCGCGATGCAAAGCCGGCGCCATGTGTCAGAGTCACGATCATGACGGATGTGGTGCACGATGCAGGTTGCGACAAGTCCCATTGCCAAGACGTGGGCGTGTGGGCGTGCAAGGACGTGGAATGGGCGCAGTCCACCTTCCCCAACCCCCTGGGACTCTCGGCGCGAGAGGCCGAGCCCCTGGCTTCGCAGTTCTGGCTCCACCTGCACAGTATCGGTTGCAGTCGCGCCTTCCGGTTCGTGGTCTGCGGGATGTTGGCCCCGCCCTGCGTGCCCGGGGTGCCCCTGGCTGTGCCGCCGTGCCGCGAGCTCTGCGAGAAAGAAGTGGCCCTCTGCCTGCCCCGGATGGAATCCTACTACCTAACGTGGCCCAACGACAGCTTCCGATGCGAAGACCTCCCGTACAGTCACCAGAGGCCCTGCCTCAGCTACGGCGACGGCCAGGTTCTCTACCCGCCCATCCTGACCAGGGACTGCGGGCAGGGCGCCTTCCAGCCCTCGAACTACTACGAATACTACGACTACTACGAAGAGTTCCCACCTTCTCCCTCCTCTTCCTCCTACACCATCTCCACAGTCCCACGGATGGGGCCTACTCTCACCACCACATTTACCACCACACCCCAAACAACCACAGTCAGAGAATCAAAAGCCACAACAACCGTTCCACCCCCACCTCGTGTTCCTGTCCTTGTGTCTCCCCCACCCCTTTCTCCTCCTCCTCCACCTCCTCCTCCATCTTACTCTTCCCATCGTGATTATAGTTATGGCTTAGAAACCAATGTCATTTATGATGGTTAGTCTTCGCTTCACTTTTTTTTTTTTTTTTTTTTTTTTTTTTTTTACTTGATCCATTTCCTTGTAGTTGCATCTTCTATTTTGTGCGTATATGTATAAATAAACTCATGAAAATATTTCTTTTAAAGTACTGATATGTTCGTCAAACCCTAATTGGTAGCTTTTGTGTGTCTAAGTGTCTAAAAGCTTAATTAGGGCCATGCCCTGAACCTGAGGGAACTAACTTGACCTCGTGTTTCGGCAGATTTCAGTTTCGGCCAGCCTGGACCCAAGGGAGACAAAGGAGAACCCGGAGAGAGGGTGAGTCTCTCTTTTCACTGTGACTCTCTTTATTGTCCTTAAGTAAACCAACAATACAACGAATATAGAGTAGTAGTAGTAGTAGTAGTACAGGGTAAGATAGGTAAGATGGGGGAGAGGGTGGGAAGGGGGATTTCCAGGGTTAGTGTAAGGAAAGAATGAAATGAAAGGAAGTTAGAATTATGATGATAGCTGTGGGGCAGACCCACTTGCAGTAGAGCGAAATCATGGACTGATATTTGTGTGACCCTTTGCAGGGACCACCTGGCGAATCAGTGGCTGGCCCTCCAGGACCTCAAGGACCCCCAGGACCTCCTGGCCCAGGATACGACCTTTCGTTACAGGACTTCGGGTCCGGAGCAGGCGAGGGATTCATTGTAAGTTGTCGCGTTCCTCTTCTGGCAGCACCTGTCTGTCTGGTAGTGGCATCACGCGGGGAGACTTCTGATCAGCACCCCTGACAAGCGGTTTTTTTTTTTTTTTTTTTTTTTTTTTTTTTTTTTTTTTTTTTTTTTTTTTTTTTTTTTTTTTTTTTTTTTTTTTTTTTTTTTTTGTGTTACATGTGAAGTATGCCAAGCAGAGTTTTGGTTTCAGTCGCACTCCGTACGATGCAACTGCGTTTGGAAACTAAGAGTTACTCAAACCAAGTTCATCCATTGCTGAGTAGCATGCAACACTACACTGTCATGCACAGTATTTACTTTTGGTATAAGATAGGTTCTGGATAATGTGTAGCTTGCTATATGTAGTGGCTCTTGTCTTGCTTCTCGTCACTCTACCAATGAGATCTCAGCGCTGGATGCCGACCAAGAAGCTCCCAGTGTATGTTGAGTGACGCCATGAGTCATATCTTGGTCACTCACGACCTAAATCTCTTCTCTCCCTCCTCCTGCAGGAAGTTGGGTTCAAGGGCCGGAAACGAGGGCCTCTAGGTGCAGCAGGGCAGTGCCGATGCAACGAGAGTTCAATTGCGAAGCTGGTGCTGAAGAACATCCCGCTGGGACCGCAAGGCCCACATGGTTCTCCCGGACGGGACGGGAACCCAGGGGCTCCAGGTACCCCCGGCCGCCCCGGGCCTCAGGGTGAGCGCGGGGGGGTCGGGCCCCTTGGGCCGAAAGGAGACCGAGGAGAGCGAGGGGACCCAGGTCCTGACGGGATTATGGGGCCCAAAGGCGAGGTCGGTCACGACGGAGCCCCCGGTCTACCTGGTGAACGTGGCCCCATGGGACCTCCCGGACCGCCAGGCTTTGCGATCACAGGATATGACGTAAGCAGACTCCTCTCTTACGGGAATTGGACAGTTCTGGGCAAGGAGGGAATGGGTTCTTGGATTTCAGGTGACTTAATACTTTGTATGTGTGTGTGTGCGTGTTTGTGTGCTGTGTCATCACCTCTATGTTTATTTGCACGCAGCCTCTTTGGAAACCACGCACCATGTTTAAGGTAAAGACCTCCCGTTGACCACGTTTAGCATTATTCTATCTAAGGTAGTGGTTCCCAAACTTCTTCAGTTTCTTACCCAATTTAACACCCCACGTTAATCATGTTACCCCCTTTCACAAAATGATGTCACCATTGACATATGTGGCTAAATTAAAACAGTAGAGATATTTTTGTTTATTTGTTGTATTTGAACATTGTGCATCTCAAATGACCATTGCCAAAAATGTTGAGAAAATTAGTAGGGTGGATGGAGCTGCATACTTGAAGCTAGCTGAGGAATTCTTGGCTTCTTGATTTTTATAAATCTTAACCCTTTTCTGTCGCCCCTCCATTACCACTGATCTAAAGGTTTCTTCCCTCTTGTAAGGGAGGTAGCCAGCCAAGGCATGCGCCCACTCCCACCCATTGCACTTCCATCCAGAAAAGAATCGTGTAATGTAACAACGAGAAATTGGTTTGTCGTTACTTTCCTGTGCTCTGTTAACCCAAACTTCTTTTCTCCTGGTGTCGGCACAGGTGGACGGTGGCCTGGACATCAGTCCGGGGCGTCCAGGAACCCCTGGAACGCCAGGGGAGAAGGGCGACCGCGGTTTCCCCGGATCCCGAGGTGACAGAGGCTTTCCAGGATCCAAGGGCGAGAGAGGATCCAAGGGCTCCAAGGGCAACAAGGGCGGAAGGGTATGTGCCTGGAAACGCCACGTGCATTTCATATCTTGTACTGAGTGCTAGTCATGGATTGAGTTTATTTTGTTCGCACATGTAACATTTGGTTTTTGTGTCATTATGGCATTTGGAAATAAACTCTCCTTCTGAGATTCGAACCCTTGCCTGAGCGGCTTGCTTTTTTACGGCCTTCGTCTTATAAAAAGCAAGCCGCTCAGGCGAGGGTTCGAATCCCAGTAGGAGAGTTTATTTCTAAATAGCATTTGCTGTTGCAGACAAAATAATCTGATTATGTACAATTCGCAATAGAAGTTTTTTCTTCATATTGAGTACTCCCCGTCATTCCCTCAGGGCCTCCAAGGAACCAAAGGGTTGCAGGGGCAGAAAGGCGAACCAGGATCCCCAGGGTCAGACGGAGCACCGGGTCCTCCAGGGTTTAACGGGTCCCCAGGTGGCAAGGGAGACAGAGGTAAGTGTAAACTCACTGACACACAGGATGCACACTGAACATCTCCGAGATAAAAAAAAAAAAAAAAAAAAAAACATAAGAATAAGGGAGACTACCAAGAGATCGTAAGGTCTGCACTAGGCAGTTCCATGTCCATTACCACCTATCATTCCTGTCCATAAAGCTGTCTAAGCTTCTCCTGAAACAACCAATGGTTTCAGTGCTCGCTACGTGGCTACTGAGTCTATTCCAGTCGTTAAATACTCTACTGGTAAAGCAGCTCTTGGTTATTTCCTTCTCTTTTTTTACACGAGGTGGATGATTGAATAACCGAAAAATTAATTTCTGTCAATATGGACTTTTAGCACTTTTTTTTTTTTTTTTTTTGTCTATTCTTCACCTTCATCCTCATTCTCCTCTTCCGCCTCTTCTTCTTCCTCCTCTTCCTCCTCTTTTTCCTTGTACCCTCACCTCCTCACCATCCTCATTCTTATCCTCCTCTTCCTTTTCCTCCTCCTCCTCTTCGTTCTACTCTTCCCCCAGCTCCTCGTCTTCCTCCTCCTCCTCCTCCTCCTCCTCGTCGTCGTCGTCATCTTCATCCTCGTCGTTGTCATCATGATCATCACTATCATCTTCTTCTTCTTTCTCTTCTTTTTTCTTCTTTTCTTTTCATTCTTTTTTCCCCTTTTTTCTCCTTCCTCTTCTTTTTCTTCTTCCTCTTTTTCCTCGTCCTTCTCTTGCTCCTCCTCTTGCTGTTACTGTTCTTCCTCTTCCTCCTCCTCATCTAGATTACCCTCATCTTCATCCTCATTTACCTCTTCTCTTCGCATCTTCTCTTCCTTCACCTGCTTCTACTCCTCTTCCTGTTCTTCCTCTTGCTCCTATTCCCTATTTTCTTCTTCTTCTTCCTCATCCTTTTCTTCTTCCTCCTCTTCCTTTTCATCATCATCTTCTCTTCCTCCTACTTCCACTCTTCCTATTCTTCTGTCTTTTCCTCCTCTTTCTTTTCTTCTTCCCCTTCTTCCTCTTTTACTTCATCATCATCATCAATCATCGATCACCGATCGTGGATTATCAAACATTAATCATCATCATTGTGCAAACCGTTGAAAAAATAGCATTAGCCTGACGACCGTTGACAGTTATCATGGATTTAACGGTTTCCAGTTTTAATTTCTTTGGCTCCTTTCACTGTGTCCTGTCAACACACGTACGTGAACACAAGTGAATTGAGTGCACGTATGTTTATGATTTATGTTCATGGACTGGGTATAAAGACTCTTGTTCTATATACTGTGATTGACGACACAGACAACCTGTTCCAGGCGAACGAGGACCTCCTGGAAAGGGGGAGAGAGGTCCCCCTGGGAAACCCGGTGGTCTGTCGCAGGAGGAACGCAAGATGATCATCGACCAGGTGGTGAACCTTATGGGCACGGGACCCAGCGGCAGCGGGTCCAGCTTTGGCATCTCCACCATCGACGAAGGGAGCGGCGTCAGCGAGGAGAGTTGGTATTCCGGGGCAGGCATGTCTTGGCTTGGTAAGTAAAGTGTGCTCTCCGTGTGTGTCTGTGTGTTTTCCTTCTCACCCCCAACCCCAACCCCAAAACAACCCAACACACACACACACACACACACACACACACACACACACACACACACACACACACACACACACACACACACACACACACACACACACACACACACACACACACACACACACACACACACACGAATCACACACACACGCACACACACACATACCCCGGCAGACAGTCGACATACGAACCCATGTTACAGCCTCTAAGAGTCTAAGGCAAGGTTCCTCAACCCGTCATCTTATGTATCCCACACTTTATGTTTTTTCCTCCTGAAGACTTGTTCTCAACACTAAATGAAACCGTGGAGCATCCACCAACTACCGCTAACTTCCGATTTGTGAAACTTTGTGGCTTACATTTGGCCCATGTAATAATGGACCTCAGGTTGAGAAACATTGCTCTAGAGAATCCTTGAAAATGGCCAAGACCAAAGGGCTTCCAAACTTCTACTCGCGGAAGTTCCAACTCCCTCGAAACTCTACATATAATTGTGCAGATGAATATAACCATAACATCGATTGCACGATTGTCAGTAGTGCACAGGTTTCGAGAGGCTGATGCTTCTGACAGAAGAGGGTTGGTAGCCCTGCAGTATCACAGTTACAGACCTAGATGTCTCACAACATGCAAGGACATTCTATTTGTTTAAGAAGAATCTCATTTCCCTTATCGATTCCTTATACAATATCATACAATCGAAGGTGTACTTTTTCATTTCCTTCACTCTACATATTATAACTCATTAAGGTTCACTTCTTGAGAACTATTGTTCTCCACGAACATCTATCTCCAGATTCAACTGATAGATGATGTCTCAATGGCCTTAAGGCCACAACAATTTTGATCAATTTTAGTATGAAATACATTGCAAAAAGCCTATGATTTTTTTTTTCATTTTTTGTGTTCAGTGATCTAGTGTTAATGAATATGTGATTCATTCTGTTCTTTTCACACTTTAATTTGACATGTCTTATTTTCTGTGTTTTATTTTGATATAGTCTTTCATCAGTTACATCTAAGTTAACCTAGGTTGAGTTTTTGTTGTAATCACTTTTGTATGATTTAACGTTTTTCTAATTATTATCATTTTATCATACTAGTTTCATTTGTGCTAGTGATAGCCTAGATTTGCACGTAGATGTCGGTAGTGTAATGTTTTCAGTGTACTGACTTGTTAATATCTAATATTAGATCCAATATGAAGGTATGTTGAATGTTGCATGCAGGCTATGGTGGATTCTGCACGAAGGTATTGTATAATTGGATGCACTTTGTACGATTTTGTGTTTATTGAACATAGCCGTAGTCTTCATTGCTTTTCGGCTTAAAAGACCCGTCTGTGCGTTCTAGATTGTTCTGCTTCACATGAAAACAGAAGAGAGTCGAAGTCAGTTGACAGTAAAGCATAAGAGGCAGCGGTTCCGTCCACCCGATCGTTGTTTTCCATGAACCGCAAAGACTTGGATACCTTGTTAAATTCGGAATCTTCCAGAGGTTTTTGATTCTTGACGTAATAGTCATGGCAGATGATTTCCTCCCGACCCGACATGAAACTGAAGACATTTCTCTTTATTCACGGAGTACACCTTACCATGAACGCTTGAACTACTCAAAATCCCACACATAAAAACCTAAACTATTCAAATTCCCACCTTGCCACTTGAGCCCTGATGTTTTGTCTCTGTGAATTGTCTGAATTTGACCAAATTCTTCCCTGTCTATAGAAGATCAGTCCTTCCTTTTGTAGGCGACAGACTTTCTTCCTTGCAGACCCCTGAGCTCCAGCAGTAGCTCCAGCAGTTATCAGCACCCTAAATTCCCTCCTTCAGAAAAATCACCTGATCTCGATCATTGCCACCCTTCAACAGTGTATTATCTCTTCCGCTGAATATTTTTGTATTAACTTTTTAAGAAACAAAAAAATCTTTTGCCATCACCTACAGTCATATTTCCCTTCCCGACGTTTAACATGTTTTGCATGCTCCTCTCGACACATCCACACCCGGTTCCTCGCCTCTTCCATACCCTGTCTCACCATTCCACAAAAAAAAAGAAAAAAATAAAAGACCCAGAGAACAGACATCCCTATTTCCTTACCTAATGGCTTCCCAAGGAACACACTACGTACATTCAAGAACAGGCAGTCTTTAGACATGCTGAACGAACCCGAGGCTAGAGATTCACGTTCCCACCACGCGATTTCTCTCGACCGAAAAGCTATGGAGCTGTCGGAAATAACACAAACACCTTTTGCACCCATCGCCTCTTCGTTCTTCTGACCTTCTGTCGCTTTTTTTTTTTTTCATTTAATGCTCTTTGCCTTTATCACCTTTAGTGTGACTGTCACACAAACGCACGCATGGTAACAAATGCATACACACACGCCCATACACAAACACACACACGGATCACATGTATGCGTGCATAACTTTTCGAGTGTAAAGGAACTCACATGTTGCAGTGACAGAAGAATTATTTAAATGGTAGGGGGAAAGAATACTGCCACCAAATCTTCCCACTTGAATCGTAAGAGGCGACAAAAACGGGACGGGGATTAGGATTAGGCCTCCTTTCTCCTGTAGCCCCACAGGGGATATTCTTAAAAAAAAAAAAGTAAAGGCATAAGAGGGTCTAGGAATTTTCTAACCAGTACCCAAAGGCTTGGGTCTTTTAATGTGCGTGGATGTGTTACAGATAAGAGTCAATTAGAAGATATAGGCAGTATGTTTGTGAGAAGAAAGATGGATGTGTTGGCACTGAGTGAAACTAAGTTGAGAGGGAGGGGCGGGTATGAGTTTGGGAGTGTATTATTGCATGTGCATATGTATTATTGCATGTGCATATGTGTTTGCATATTTGTTATGTCTGTATGTTTGTTTACATATGAGCACAGAAATATTTTGCCTGACTTTTTGTGCCATGTTTTATAGTATACAAATATATGTCTCCATTTGCTCTGCATCATGGCATCTATATGCAATTTTGTTTACAGTTTCTACAGATACTGACTAGCTAATCTTAACATAACACGGTACTATCTAGTGTTTCCTGTAGATTGCTGTGGTAAAAGATTCCTTCTAGATCCCTTTCAGATTTAACAGTTCCCCCTTAAACAGGCTCTCACAGTAGGGCACTCCCTCCTAATCCACATTCTAGATTTATCGTGCATCCAACTTCATGTTTTTAGTGTCTGTTGTAATCGGTTTGCCTCGGAGGGACTTTCTCCCGACCTGAACGAAATGGCTTGATAACAGCTAGGATAAGTATTAAAGTCTTAAAAGTTATCAAATTGGTTGTTTCGAAGAGAATTACCCACAGATGAAAGAAGTCGTTTGGAAATGCCCTGAATTGCAACGGAAGGATTACTATTCTAAGTGAAACCACTTTGACATGATATATCACACACGCACACACACACACACAGGCACAAGTATGCATGCAGCACACACACATGCATGTACATATACACGCATGCCTACACATACCGGTACATGAACACACACATTCATGTACACACACACGCATGCACAAACACACACACACACACACACACACACACACACACACACACACACACACACACACAAACACACACACACACAAACACACACACACACACACACACACACACACACACACACACACACACACACACACACACACACACAAACACACACACACACACACACACACACACACACACACACACACACACACACACAAAGTGGGACAGAAGAGAAACAAGGGGACACGAAAAGAAACTAAAGAAAGACAGCTACAGAAGAGACCTGAAAAAGAATAGCTTCCCTCATAGAGTGATTGACGTCTGGAACAAACTGAACGAAGTAACAGTGAATGCCAAAACTATACACGATTTTAAGAATAAACTGGATGTGGAGAGATACGAAAACGGGTCACTACGAGCATAACTCTCGTCCCGTAAAATACAACTAGGTAAATACAACTAGGTGAATACACACAGACACACTTAATTTGCTCAAAATTGTACTTCACAGGCAATGATGACATCACCCCTTGCTTGACTATCAGAATGACTAAAAATTCTTTGGTTTGGGTTTAGCTCGTCTGCATCTGCTGGACTCGTTGGTGGCTGGAGAGTCCGATTCTGGATTTGCAGCCGCGGACGCAAACGCCACTGGTGAAGTGACCGTCTGGATTCCGTGGGGCGCGCCGGCTTCGTCGCTGTTACTTTGTTGCGATGGTGTAGCCGAGCGTGAACTGCTCTCTCCGTCCCAAGGCGGCAGGTGTTGCGTCACGATTGACAGTTGGCGGCAAGTGGTTCCAGTTTGTTCGGCTCGATGCCACATTTCTCTAGCGATGTCTTCATGTGATCTTTAACGCGCTTGCGTGGGCCAAATCCCCACAACCACCGCCTGCCGTCTGCCTAAAGCGAACTCCCCATAGAGAACCTTGCAAGGAAGCCTGTCCTCAGGCATGCGTATAGTATGCCCCACCCAGTGTAATTGGCGTTGCATTAGTATGGTCTTGAGGGGGTGAGTTCGAGCTCGTGAGCGTGTTTCCGGATTTAGGTTCTTGTGCCACCACCTTGAGTCCCAGTATGCGCTGTAGACACCTGGTGTGGAAGGCCTCCAATCACCTTTATGTGGCATTGCTAAGGCACCCACGACACCCTGCCGTACTGGAGGACGGATAGACTACTTTGTGCGCAGACACTTTGGTGGTGACCGTGAGGGCCCCACTCAGTAACTACCTGAGTTTGACAGCCTTCCAAAAGTAGCGGAAGCCAGACCAATGCGTCGTTGTACCTCACCTGTCAGGTCGCAGGACTCTGTCAGTACGGAACCTGGGTATGTGAACTGCTGGACGTTCTTTATTAGTTGGTTGTTGATGTATGTGTGTGTGTCTGTGTGTGTGGAGGAGGTTCATAGTAAGAACTTCGGTTTTTGTCAATGTTAATGTAAAGTCCAGATCGTCCGCATACACATCTGCAATGGCATTGACGGTGCGCTGAAGGTTCTCTTTGTAGGAGGCCGTGTCATATTGCAGTTCATGAACTGTATCCCCAGTCACCTTCGGTTTTTGCAGACAGTTCATGACCGTATATTCACCAAATTTCAGTAATTCAGTTGCGATGGCATCAGGGCCAGCTGTTTCATTTCAATCGTCTAGTCCAGTCATGAGAGGGAGGCCGGGTACGTCGTTGAGAAGTTCCCCGTAGTTTTCGGCCAACGATCTAGGGTTTTTGTCTTCTCCGTAATAAGTTTGGTTCCACCAGCTCTCCGAACAGGGCAGAAGGTGTTTCTTTGGTTCCCTGCAACGGCGAAGCCTTGAATTTCGCGTCCGCGTTTGGTCTAGTTCGCATGGATCTGTTTTCGCCCTTGATCCTTGAGCCTGCTTTTGTAAGTTTTGCAGGTATTTGATTTCCTAAGTGCATCTCTCTCTCTCTCTCTCTCTCTCTCTCTCTCTCTCTCTCTCTCTCTCCAGCAGATATGTCCTCCACTCGCTCATCGAACTGGTCACGGTTTCTCCATTTTTGCAATGCCGATTATACTCCAAGAGACATCATGGAATATGCCATTCACGGTGTCCCACCTCACAGTCAGGTCATCTTTTGTTGCAGGGACATCGTTGAGATCTGAGACAGTGAGCAGTACGGCGAGTTCTTCTAGTAGGGTTGCACGTTTTCCTAGATCGTTGAGGACACTGATCTTTATCCGTTTCAGCTGTGCCTGTCGACGCACCGGATGCGTAGTTTTAGAAACAATCGAACGAGGCGATGGTCAGTCCATCCGTCGGTTCCTGGCATGGGACACGCGATGAGCACGTCTTTCACACCTCGCAATGATGACGCACAATAACATAGTCCAGAAGGTGCCAAGATTTAGACCTAGGATGCATCCAGGTCGTTTTAAACATATTAGTGAGCTGGAACATTATATTTGTGGTAGCCAGTTCATGCTGGGAGCAAAAATTCAGAAGACGCACGCCATTATCATTACATTTACCAACTCCATGGCGTCCAATGACTTCTTTTCATAGATAATGACTGCAGCCGACTCTGGCGTTGAAGTCCCCGAGAAGGATGCTTTTATCTTTGTGATGGACAGCTTGTACGATTAAGTGGAGCTGTTTGTAGCATTGATCTTTCATGTCCTCATCTGCGTCCATGGTGGGTGTACATACAATAACCAGTGTTGCAAAGCGGCTCCTTGCTATTGGTATGCGCCAGCTAATGAATATTTCATTAGGGCGAGACTGGATTCAGAGACAGGTGGGTAACAAAGATATGAAAAGAATGGTAAGAGAGTAGAAGGGCTCGAGAGATTGAAAAAAGAAATGACAATAGCTCTCAAGGAAATTTTTGGAA
Source organism: Oratosquilla oratoria (assembly GCF_046742065.1). Lineage (NCBI taxonomy): Eukaryota > Metazoa > Arthropoda > Malacostraca > Stomatopoda > Squillidae > Oratosquilla > Oratosquilla oratoria. Next base: position 24,652,344 of record NC_134801.1, read on the forward strand.
GAATAGAGCATGCAAAAGAGGTATAGAACACACGGAGGAAAAGAGCAGAGAGAAAGTGGATTGAATAAAGGAAGATTATCAAGGAGTCAGAACTGTTAAAGAGGAGGGTAAGGCATCTAGAATATACTGAATAATGGGATTCGTATTTCGCCAGTGTTTTCTATCCCTCGTAAAGAAGAGTGAACGCCATAGAAGTGGCAAAAGAAAGTTTTAAGATATCAGAACAAACATGTAGGAAGTAGAAATAATCGGCTTTTTTATTCACTTATTCAATTATTTATTCCTATCTCCATTAACGTGTTTATTTGTTAATTCTATTAGTTGTTTTTTTATGCATTTCCCTTTTTAGAGGAGACTAGTTTCCAGTCATAAATTATTATCTAGTGACTTAGTTCGTAGGGATGTTACTGAATACGTTTAACCTGGTGAATTCCTCCTATCAGGAGGCTAGGATGATGCCCCTTACAGAGGACTTTGAAGCGTGAAATCCAATGAACCATGCCCTTGGTCCAACTCGCTTGTGGCAGAATTCGAACTGCTATCACCTCAACCTCCGTCGCAAGTGGGCAGCCCTCTAACCTGCTCAGCCATCAGGAATACGGGGGATGTTACCCAAGTCCCTCAAATCTTAACTGCATAAAACTTACGCATTCCAAAGCCCAGACGGAGCTGGGTAACAGACAATAAAGAAGAGGCAATATCACCACTGATTGACGTGATAGAGAGCTATAGGATGAAAGGATAGCTGGCGTGCGTGTTTGAAACGTAAAGTTTGCAATCAATCCATTCTGCCAGCAATAATCTACGTGTGTGAGACTTGGAAACTTGTGTGTGTGTGTGTGTGTGTGTGTGTGTGTGTGTGTGTGTGTGTGTGTGTGTGTGTGTGTGTGTGTGTGTGTGTGTGTTTTGTAGCCCTACCGCTTTCTCGGTGGAGTGGAATACGCATATAAGTGTATTTGTATATACTGTACACCAGTGCACCACAGCAAACGCTGCATTAAAGAAAGCAGTTTCTATAGTTTACCTTTTCAGGGGAGAAGACTTTATTTTCTTTGCTAATGCTTAAAGATACTAATACAAAATGCTTGAGTTAGTATTTAACATAGATGTAGATTAGGTATGCCTCTATTACTTTCACTCTAGTTTCATGCATATTCCTGCTACTTCCGTATCAGCTCAAAGTTTCCATGGTGTCCACATTACCTCTTACACAGGGCTCAGCCTCACAGGTCAACACCCAGACCCTATCACCCCATGTTCTTTCAGCTCACTTCTTACGTTCAACTGATGCGCATGCGCGCGCGCGTGCGGTTTGGGCGCGTTACCTTTTATTGCAGACGACGAAGATCTTCGGTTTTGGGATACCAGGTATTCTGGATACGGGGGAAGAGATCCAGGAACCCAACGCGTGCATCTCAACCTCTTCAACCCTAACCAGGAGAAGAAAAGCAGAGGTACGCACGACGCCGACCGACGCGAGTTGTTGAAAGTTGACATGTATTGCGAGCTGGTCATACCCAGACCATTGGCCCTCTGGGAATCCCCCCATGTTTCCCTCTTCCCCTCTGGCTGGGGAATGACTAGAAGGACCTTCTTGAATCGTCACTTCCTCATTACTTGAGGAACGAGTTTCTGTCGATGCGATATCATGGTTGATTTATTTCTTCATTCTTTGACCTTCCAGGAAGGTGGTGGACTGGGTGGGTGGCTGTGGGAGGGGGGAGGGGTACGTATGCAGTGGATTAACTCTTTCGGTACCCTGATACACTGAGCACATTTTATTGCAACAAGCGCCAGATGGTTTTGTCCAGCTGATGGTATTTTATCAGCAGAGTGTAGCGCTCCTCGGGAACAGTATCACACCAAAGAACCACAGTCATAGGAGTGGCAAAGGAGAGATTTGAGACAGAGAGCAGAACGAAGGGATAGTAGGAGATAAAAGTGACCGGCATATAATCTTAGAGTGGAGAACCTCTGATCATGAAAGAATGCTGAGTGACTTGGTCCGCAGAGATGTCCCAAAAGCCTTGACTCCATAAGATATGCGTTCAGCACCCTGATCATGATGTTCAGGTGCAAGACGGATCCCGAGTCTATTCTGAGGGACAGGGTTGGGTCTGTTCACCCTCAGGTACGTTGCACAATGTCTGGTCAGTGCCAGAGCAGAAGGATTATATTGCATCACAATATCCCACTGTTCGTGTTGACACAACACCAGACCCAGTGACGTTTAGTAGATCTGCCCATAAGACTCGCCAGAATCTGACTGTTTTTGCCCAAGGACTCTTGAAGAAATCGAAAATATTAACGCTGGGATGAAATGGGAAGGTGCCATTGCAATAAGAGATATAATGCTCAAATGCCCCGTAACAGCCTATCTGTATTACAAATCTCATTTTTGTGCAGTATGAAGGCACGATACGCCAAGATTCCTGACTCTTTTAGAGCTCCTTTCTCTCTCTCTCTCTCGTTAGTTCGACCCAATAACTAAGGACAGGGAACAGTGTGATGTAAAAGCATAGCATGGCAGTACAAAATGAAAGTATGGAGTCAGAGTCTGACCTGAAATGTCCCAGCCGCGTTTTACTAATACTGATCGCCCCGTACCTTCCTTACCTTCAACGTAGGATTAATTCGTCGGCAAAATCCAGTGCCTTTGTCCTTGGAACATTATCATATCGAAGTAGTCATACAGGCGGTAAATGATACATTTAAGGTGGATAGCAGAACGGAGGAATAGTGAAAGTTCAAAGTGATCAGTATTCTTTCCTTGAGTGGAGTCCCTAGTCATAAGAGAATGGCGAGTGACTTGGTCAGTAGGGATGTCACTAGTCCCTAAAACGTCGACTACATAAAACATGCGGTCATTATCCTGTATGGAACTCCTCGATAGTACAGATAGTGCTCTTTTACTTTGGTCCTTGTGCACATTATTTCATCCATTTACCTCCTCATTTCCCTCTATGATTTATGTTCGTTTCCATAATGTTGCGATCAAGTGTTGTGTGTTTTCTTTTATTGATTTTGTTGTTTTCTCTTTCAGAATTAACTTTTTCATTATTGGAACACCACAAGTTCTCTGCCAATGAACATCAAGCTAATTTATTCATCTTAGGGAGCTCCCTATTTTGTTCCTAAATATGTTCCCTCAGCTAGATTTATCTATTTATTTATCAATTTATTTATTCATCTATTCATTTATGCATGTATGTATCTATTAATTAATTTCTTTATCTATTGATTTATTATTTATCACTTTATCTAATTATTCATTTACTTATCTGTTTATTTTGGAGTGTTTGTGGGTCGTCATATAGCAAAGGGGGTAAACCTTTTCTGACTGTTGGGCCTTCTGGTCAAAACCCTGTGTATCGCCACATTACCTCTGACGCGAACGGTGTGATGGGAGATGGCGGGGTGACCCTTCATCCACGAGATGCTAAGATGAGAGAAACGACGAATGGGGTTGTTTGAACGGGTGTGGGGGGCTTTGATTATACCACCCCTCTTACGATGGGGGAAAGTGGCTTCTTGGCATGCATGTTGGTATGTTTATGCTCACCGGAACAGAACGTGAAAAGTGCATCACTGCCATGAAGAAACTCGGGTGTTTATTTTCATTCCCTCGAGGTGCATGAGAAAGCACAGTGTTGTCGTGCATGCGCCATTTCCCAGGATAGATGTGTTGCACTTGTTCTTCATATCCCTATACAGTGATGGTCGTCGACCGGTTAGCCTCTAGCAGGTTTTTGAGACTCAGATCAGTGCAGTTATGTTTTGCAAAGCTCCAAAGTAATTTAAGAGTATATACTGTTAACCTCTTGCCAAAAATACATATATATGATTTTGAGACTATATGCTGTGTCTTACTGCATTGCTTCTGACCCCTGGATGGTGGGCGGGAAACAGGGATGACCCTCCATCCACAAAGAGCTATGGTGGATGGGAGTGGAATGGGTGGGAGTCGGTACATGCCTTTTGACTTGGCCACCTTCTTATAAGGAGGAAAAAATTGGTATATAGATACATTTGTTTTTAAGTTTTTGTTCATCATTATACCAAAGCGACTAACTTTTTCATTTGATTGCTGCTTTGCAAAGTACAAAATGAGATGATACCATTTATTTTCATGACAGCCACCCAGATGCTCGTGTCTATAACGACTGACCGAAGATCTCTATCCAAATACTATGAGCTTTTTCCCCTTTATTAGGGAGGTAGCCAAATCAAAGGCACGTACCTTCTCCCGCCCATTCCACTTCTATCTACCACCTCTCCTCCACTCTCATCTTAGCTCCTCATGGATGACGGGTCATCACTGTATCCTGCCCTCTGCCCTGGGTCTGGAGCAATGTAGCAAGACACAGTACATCTACAGCAAGGCCGTTTCACTTAATCAGATTTGCAGAAAACAAGAAGGCGGGGGAAAATCCTTTCGGTCTGGGTCAAAATATCATTCGCACGTAAGCACTCCCTACCCTCCACCCTCAGCCCCTCCCTTCCTTGCATAACAGTATCATGTACACACAATAACTCCCCACACATTCCTATCTCATGCCTTCTTCCTTCCTTGCTCAACAGACATTCCCCCCTTGTTCAACGCTCCTTTCACCCCATCCATCCATCTCATCCTCGGTCGTCCCCTCAAGTTCACTGACTTCATCTCTACCTTCTACACCTCTTTTATTAATCTTTCTTCACTAATTCTATCCATGTGTCCAAACCATCCCAATAATATTTCATCTGCCCTATCTGTCATCTCCTTTTCCACTTCGCTCTCCTCACTTCCTTTTTTTCTCACTCTATCTAACCTAGTAACCCCTACCATACTTCTCAGATATCTCATCTCAAAAATATTTATACTTTTCCTCTTTGCCTCTTTTAAATTCCAAATTTCTGCCCCATATAATGCCGTCGGCACAGTCACCGCACTCCTTTTTGCATCCATTCCCAGATCCCTATTTCTTATAACACTTTTTAATCCCCCAAGGTATTTACTTGCTTCTCTCAATCTTCAATTTACTTCAACCTCCACTCCTCCCTTTTGTAACACATTCGACCCTAAATACCCCTTCCTCCAGCCTCCCTCCTTTTAGACTTGCTTCCAACTCACTAATTCTTCTACCCTTGTTTGTACATCTCATCAACTTGCTTTTATCTACATTTACCTTCAACTTTCTCCTACCACATACCTTCCCAAACTCCGTCACTAATTTCTTTAATCCTTCCTCTGACACTGACACAAGCGCAGTGTCGTCAGCAAACAACAACTAGCTCACCTTCCACTTCTCCCCGTTTTCTTTAACCATCTCCAGTCCCCTGCCCATTTCCCTCGCCTTACCTCCTGCACTACCCTATCCATGTATGCATTGAACAGCCATGACGACATGACATATCCCTGTTGCAGTCCCACCTTTACCTTAAATCACTCACTCTCTCCATTACCCATTCTAACACAGGTTCTAATATTCTCGTGAAAACTCTTGGCTTCCCTTAACAGCTTTCCCCCAATACCATATATTTGCAAAACTTCCCAGAGTGCCCCTCCTGTCTACCCTGTCATAAGCCTTTTCCATGCCCATAAAGGCCAAAAAAAAAATCTTTACCTTCTCCTAAAGCTTTCTCGCATATCTGCCTTATCACAAAAATATGATCCACGCAACCCCTATTTTTCCTAAACCCACGCTATTCCTCACCAATTACTCCCTTTGTTCTTCTAATACTCTCCCATAAGCCTTCCCAACTACACCCAACAAACTGATCCTTCTGAAACTACTACACTCATATTTGTCCCCTTTTCCCTTGTAAAGTGGAACTATACAGCAATCCTTCAGTCTTCCGGCACTCTACCCTCCCTTAGACACACATTAAACAACCTCACTAGTCAGTCTATTATTACTGTACCTCCCTTCTTCAGACACTCCGCATGACATCCATTAAGCCTAGGTACCTTATCTGTTCTTATTATTTCCAAAGCTACTTGCACCACACCTTTTCTTATTTTTCCTTCATTTTCCTCTCCCATCACCTTCATTTTCCTCTTTCTCCACCTATCCTTCACTTTCAACTTACCTTCCACCAAAAAATTATCTGATATTCCCCCATTCTCTCCCCTAATAATATGGATATCCAGAATTCTTCCTACTTTTTTTCCTAGATACCACTACATAATCCATTAATTCTTTATCAACCACACTTCCATCCACCGCCCTCTCCCATGTGTACTTATGCTTGACTTTCTTCCTTAACACTATGTTAGCTATCATCAACTCTCTAAACAAATATCCACCATTAACTCTTCTCTATGATTTTTGCCTGGCGTTCCACACTTCCCAACAACTCCATCTATTGGTTCATCTCCTACTCTAGCATTCAGATCTCCCAATACCACTACATTGATATTCCTCCCAAACTCTCTACACACTCATTTAAATCTGTCCAAAAATCCTCCCTTTCCTCTATACTCTTGTCACTACTAGGCCCATATGTGCTTACAAAGACCCGCATCTTCCCTCTCAGTTTCACCTTTATCAACATTAACCTTGAAGAAACCTCCCTCCACTCCACCACTCACTTACCCGCATCTTCACTTACTAGTTGACCCATCCCTTCCCTTCTTTGTCCTCTCCTCACTCCCGGCACCCTACCCTCTACACTCCCAAACTCAAAGTCACCCCTCCCTTTCAACTTAGTTTCACTTAATGCCAACAAATCTATCTTCTTTCTCACAAACAAACTGCCTACCTCTTCCCTTTTACTCCCATCTGTACCACACACACACACCTTAATAGACCCAAACCTCAGGGTTCTGGTTGGAAAACTTTTCAATAGTCTAGGTGCAGGGTATTTGTGACGGCGACGAGCTGAATCGTCGCGAGGCTCGGATAGACACAGTGGGAGGAGATTGGAAGAATACTAGGCCATTATAGACCCACTGGAGCAATTTAGGGTAACAAATAAAATTCACAATAATATGTACTTTTACAGAGTTCTGGGCGCCAGTTCTGTCATGACCGAGGACCACTCGGTCGCAATATGGATGAGGTACACAATATAGAAGGAACAAGAAAATAGCATGTGTGAATGCACAAAATATACATATATAATTCTTAATGGTGTTAACAAGATATTTCATAAAATATTAGAAATTGTCTTGTAAGGAGGTGACGGAGAAACCTGGCTGGAAGTCCTCGGAAGGTGGATTCGTTGGATAAGTAAGACCGGAACCCCGTGGCTCCAAGCTGGAAATCGAAATTAGCATAAACGTTCAGGCCTAATAGAAAAACAATCGGCAAGAATATGAACCAAAGATTGAAATCACTAAGTGGGTTAGACTGGGGTCGAGAGGAGAACGCGACGTGAAATTGACGTGTCGTGATGTGATGTGACGACGGTGTGATGTGATGACGGTGTGACGTGACGTGTGACGTGACGTGTGACGTGACGTGTGGCGTGACGCGTGGCGTGACGTGTGGCGTAGCGTGTGGCGTAGCGTGTGGCGTAGCGTGTGGCGTAGAATTTAACAAAAGGAGATTCAAATGTTAGACTGGAATAACAAAATTGAAATGCCTGGCTAGGTCTAGGTTTGAAATTATACGTCAACTCACTGACTTAAGTAATAATCGACCTATAGGTCCCGAAGTGTCTAGACCGAAGAACATTTGGATTGCACAAATAACAAAAGATAACACCGGTTATACAATTATTACGGTTATTGCACTGCAAAGGATTTTATGTTCAAAATTAGTCTATTACGAAAAAGGCAGGACTTAATAGAGGAACAAAGAAGGTAGGGTGCTTACCGCAGGATAAATCCAATCCCGGTATGGGGCTAGGTTGTGTGAATTCTGGGCAGCAGACGAAGGGGGAGGAGGAGAAAAAGTGGCTCCGACGACCTGGCTCCGGTTCCGTTTTGGGCAGATTTTCTAGAACTAATAGAAGTAATCTGGGTGATGAATACTTACGTCAACTCGTGACTTTACACTGAGGATTGTGCCAGCTTGTGGCGATAATTCCAGCTGGTGGAGGTGATTAATACTCACGTCAGCTTGTAACGTAATACTAAGGGTTGCGCCAGCTTGTGGCGATAGCTCCAGCAGGTGGAAGCGATGAATACTCACGTCAGTTTGTAACGTAATACTAAGGGTTGTGCCGGCTCGAGGCGATAACTCCAGCTGGTGGAGGATATGGTCACTCGTAGACGTCTGTCTTTTGAAAAAGTTTGTCTCTGACTGTCTCCTTTCTGGCTCCAGTCACCCCTGTCAGGTTACACCCTGCCCCATGGTTCCTCTAAAAAACAAAAAAAGGTGGCTAAGACAAAAAATTAACACAAAATCCTGTGAAGTATAACAAAACAAAGGAAAATTGAACATTATTATTACTTGTGAAATGAAAAGGGAGGAAGGAATTGGTTAAAAACAAAGAAACTATTTCTTAGACCGATACAGTAAGCTTACGGACGAGAAAAAAAAACAAGCGAAGGCCTGAACGAACAGAAAAGTTTCGTTCACAAAGAAAAGGGGAGAAGACACGTTTAGAGGAAAAGCGGTCTCCCAATGGAAACAAACGAAAAATTGTGGAACAAATCGTTCTGAATACGAAGGCATGAATAAATACATATAGGTACGTAATCATACACGCGCACACATACAGTATATAGGCTCATCTTCCAATTCTCAGTAGATCGTCGCTACACTCTGTCTCTCCAGAAGTTGTATCTGTGGTTCCCCAACTGTGTATCAACATTTTTGGGGAGTTCAATTTCTATTAGGCACAAAATATCAGGCTCGTCTATCCTTAAGTAGTCATTTAACTCCAACTTAGTCAATAATAAACCATCAAGATTAGTATATGCTACTCTAAGTTTCCTTTGCAATATTGCCTTTCTGTTTTTTGAGACCATTTCCTCACCTGATTGACAATTCGCAAAAAAAAAAAGAAAATGCTTTTTTTCGTCTTCGGTCCTCCTATAATTTTTGGTTTGACTTCCTCTAAGAGCTTTCATGTCTTTGCTCATTCCTCATGTGTGTGTGTGTGTGTGTATTCACTTGGTCTTTGGATCACGTGTTGGACTCGTGATCGACAGCTATTTCCCTCCAGGAAGAGAGCTCAGAGCTCGTAGGTCCGATCTATGGGTAATGCTATGACCTTACACACGCACACACCCCCAACTCCCCGCCCACGAGAGTCAGAGTAACGACCCGAAGCGCAGCGGTACCGAAATAATTTCGGCCCTGGGCAGGATTCGAACCAAGAACTACGGGCCATTATAGTAGCAGTTCAGCGCTCTACCAACTGCGCCACCGAGTCGTGTGTGTGTATGTGTGTGTGTGTATTCACCTCGGATCTGCTGCAGCCTCTTTTCGAGACAGCCAGACACCACCCTACGGCAGTGAGCTCAGAGCTCATTAATAGCAGATCTCTGGGTAGGTCTGAGACCACTCACACTCCACACACCTTGACTAACGTCCCGTACCTACTCGCTGCTAGGTGAACAGGGGTAGCGCTACACGTGAAAGGAGACAAACCCAACTTGTCTCCGCCCGGCCGGGGAATCGAACCCCGGTTCTCCAGCTTGTGAGGCCAGTGCCTTACCAATCCGCCACCGGGCCGTGTGTGTGTGTGCATGTGTTTGCGTGCGTGCATGCGTGCGTATACTCGTATATTCACTGCCAAACGTATCTGCATGAATTTGTGTCCTAGTCAAGACTTATAGACGTCAAAGACCGGTCTTCCATCACTGTTAAAGCCATTGCCACCCAGCTTCATTTAGGATAAAAAAAGTGTATGCATAATTTCTCTTTTACTTTATGAGTTGGTTCTTATTCATTATGTTTTATCCTGATTATTCCATTAGATTTATCTAATCATTTATTCTTTTATCTTATTTATTCCATCGAATCTATGCAGGAGACAAGCTGGTAACATAATTGTTTTAAATTTACATTTCACTCATCCAGTCTTCCCTGTAATCCCCACAGAAGCCATTGGAGGCGCTGGTAAGCCTGGACCGCCGGGTCCTCCCGGCGTAGCTGGTCCCCCCGGAGTGATAGGACCCGAGGGCGGCAAGGGCGATCGAGGTCCCCCCGGTCTGCCTGGACTGGACGGTCTTCCTGGACCAGGCGTATGTTTTTTTTTTCTGTTTTCTTTCTTTATTTATTTCTGTCCCGTCCCTCTTCATCTCTCTGGGGGTAATTATTGTGCGAAAAGCATTGGGAAGACGGATTTCTTTGTTGGAAAGAGAGCATTGTCACTGGCGTACCCGTACACAAACTTTGGCAGAACAGAGAGGAAAAAGGGACGGAGAGGAGGAGGGACAGACAGACACACACACACAGACAGAAACGAGGAAGAAAAGAGACAGAGAGAAAGAGGAAGAAACAGGGGGTGAAGGGAGTAGAGTGAAACGACTGTATATACTGTATACTATACAGGAAGGTGGGACGGACTGGGAGAGGCAGAGCTCCTTGCCTCCCAGGATCATCTCTCTAGGTGAGTAGATATTTTCATCTCTCTCCCTCTCTCCTGTTAGAGAAGACGGGAGTGATTTAGTATGTCACCTTGTTTTGAAGGTGTTGAAGAGGTTAACTTTTCATTGTGAGAAGGACGTCGGAGAGATTCATATCCCTGGTGTCCATCCTCAAATCCTGTCAACTTCCTCACTTCCATTTAGAGGTGCAGGCCCAAGGGGCCAGCACTCGATTTTCGGACTCGCTACAAACTCTGTAGCTTTTTACTGCCTCCACTTTCAAGTACAAATAGAACTGAAAGTCTGTGATTACCCCTTCCCCCTTTTCTACTACCTTCACCCGCCGACCAAAAAAAAAAAAAAAAAAAAAAAGTCACACGCCAATACGACGCAGAGACAGATATGGCAGGGTTACTGGGGATTCTTGCTAGCAGGCGTGACGCCACAGGTTTTCAGTCGATGAAATTCCCAATTGACAATGAAGATTGATACCTAGGAATTCCTTTTAAGCCAAATATATATATATATATATATATATATATATATATATATATATATATATATATATATATATATATATATATATATATCGTTTGACGTGGCCAGAAGGCAATCTCCGAGGTTTTAGATCTTTTGGGAGGTCGAGGGTGACCTAAGAAAGGTATTGCCCTAAACTACACTCTCAACACATTACGCAAGTTTGAAAACCCACAGTTTCTATTGGCCTGGTCCTCGTCTTCTCTTAAAACAATCACATGAAATGTACCTTTCACTGCATACCTTTGACCTTATGCTATTAATCGCATTTGTTGATAGTTAACAACTTCGTAATCAGAGTCAATATCCTTCTCCATGGCCGCAGGGTCCTAAAGGAGGCACAGGAGAACGAGGACTTCAGGGATCTGCGGGCCAGCCAGGTTTGATAGGACCCAAGGGTGAGAGAGGAGATAGGGGTCCCCCGGGTCCCACACCCCCATTCGTCCTGCCGGACGGAACAAACTGCACCAAGGTACGTAAAGACGTCACCACCACAAGTGAGGAAGAAATCATCCTCCACCAAGGCACCGGGTATTTCTGGACTCAAGTAGTCTGTGATGCCATATTCATTACTTAGAGAAGTAAAGCTAGTTATAAGGAATTTATAACTCATTCACAACTAGCGACATCGGGAAAAACATTTGTAATAACTGCAGGAATCGTGCAAAACTCAGTCTGTGCTTGAAGCAGCTAGGCTAATAGAACCAGACCCACTTGACCAAATCGGTTCTCGTACAAGGCTTTGCTTCGTCCAACCAGCCATGGAATGACGTGCTTGTGCTCGTGCACACATATGAACTTATATATATATATATGTTTATATATATATATATATATGTATATATATATATATATATACATATATATATATATATATATATATATATATGTATATATGTATATATATATATATATATATATATATATATATGTGTGTGTGTGTGTGTGTGTGTGTGTGTGTGTGTGTGTGTGTGTGTGTGTGTGTGTGTGTGTGTGTGTGTGTGTGTGTGTGTGTGTGTTTGCGTTTATGTATTTATGTTTGTGTGCATTCGTGCGTAAAAGTGTGTGTCTGTTTGTGTTTCCGTGTGTGTGTCTGAGTGCGTGTATGTGTGTACGTTTGTGTTTCCCTGTGTGTGTGTATTTACCTAACTGTAGTACACAGGAAAGGATCAACGCTCATGGGGTCCCGTGTCCTGTTTTCTAATTTTCTAACATACCTAGACACAAATTCATGTACAGTTCCAACTTAATCTATATAATCTACATGATATATATTTCCGTGTGTGTGTGTGTGTGTGTTTTGTGTTTCCGTGTGTTCGCGTGCATGTGTGTGTGTGTGGGTGTGGGTGTGTGGGTGTGTGCATATGTGTTTACCTTGTTTTTACACATCCGTACTTTCATGACTGGTTCGATTTACCGTATATGTCTGGATCATAGTAGTTGCATTATCATAACTTTGCATTGTATTGACTTACAAATGGAAATCGTTAAATGGTGTTTCATTAGGATTACTAATGTAATAACTGTAGTGTATGTGAACGTAAATCAGCCTATATCTCCTTGTATAACTACGCTTTCCAATTATTCTCTAGATGCTATTTTCCTAGTAATATGTAGTTATTTGCATATTATGGAAACTAGCAAAGTTGACAGAATTCTAGAATGCCTAACTAATGCTTGATATATTAAGTACTTTTACATCTACAGTGGGATATTCACATATGTTTTTTTTTTTATTAAACTTTACCTCCCCCCCCCAAACATTTGTTCCAACTTTCCAACACATTTTGGCTGCCTTACCTCCTCATCACCCATTCCTCTGTCCTGTGCCAGAGTCCAGTCCTCTCCCCCTCTTTTCTCTTCTGCAACTGGACAAATTACTAGCGAGAGGTGGGTTAACTAAACGCAAATAGACTTATGTGTATATACTGTGTGTGTGTGTGTGTGTGTGTGTGTGTGTGTGTGTGTGTGTGTGTGTGTGTGTGTGTGTGTGTGTGTGTGTGTGTGTGTGTGTGTGTGTGTGTGTGTCGTGCGTGCGTGTGTATTTACCTAGTTCTCTTTACCTAGTTGTATCTTACGGGAAGGGGAAATATGCTCGTAGTGTCCCGTCTTTGTATCTCTCCGTATCTAGTTTGCTCTTAAATTCTTGTATTGTTTTTTGCGCACACTGTTGTTTCGTCTAATACAGGGGTTCTTAACCTTTTTTCTCCAATTCCCCACTTTTAGTGAGCCAACTCTCCATTTCCCACCACAGCATCGGTGACAACAAGAAGACACCAGAAATAAACAAAAAGAAACAAAAACACATCGATTAAAAAAAAAAAAAAAAAAAAAAGACTGGTTCTTCTGTCCGACCGGTCATTCCCCACTTGGCAACTCCGCCATTCCCCACCAGTGGGGAATTCCCCACAGGTTAAGAACCACTGGGGAAAGCTGTTTTTTGTCAGGTCTCATCTATAACTATCCTTTTTGAGTTTCTTTCCATGTCCTCTTGTGTTTCTCTTATCCCAATTTAATAAGTCTTCTCTATCAAGGACTTCCATGCTTTTCATATTTCTGTAGATGGTCAACAAATCACCTCTTTCTCCTCTTTGTTCCAGAGTTGGCAACTCCAGTTTTAACAATCTTTCTTCATATGAGAGTTTTGTTAGTTCTGGGGCCATCTTCGCAGTTGCTCTCTGGATTCTTTCAATCTTCTTTATATTCTTTTTTGTGCTGGGTGACCATTGTGTCGTTACGTACTCCAATTTAAGCCTTATGAATATGACTAGTATTTTCTTTACCGTTTCTTCATCCAAGTAGGTAAAAGCCACTTTTACTGATCTTACCAAGTTATAGGTTTCGCCGACAATTTTGTTTATATGTTTGTCAGGGGACATATCTTTTGTGATAATCACTCCCAGGTCTTTTTTCAGATCCCACTTTCATTACTTCTTTTTCACCAGTTTTATATCGTCCTGATATATATATATATATATATATATATATATATATATATATATATATATATATATATATATATATATATATATATATATATTTTTTTTTTTTTTTTTTTTTTTTTTTTTTATACTTTTTACAAATTCCATTATGCTACATTTTTTTATGTTGAATTCCACTTCCTACTTCTGACTCCATTGCCAGACCCTGTTCAGATCTCTGTAGTGAGTCACAGTCCGTTTCAGTACTCATTTTTCTTTAACAAATTACATCATCTGCAAAGAAGCTCATGTAACATTCCACCCCTCGTCCATGTCATTCACATAAATGGCAAACATTATTGGAGCCAGGACTGATCCTTGTGGAACTCCACTAATTACCTCTTCCCAAGTAGAAGTCTTATATTTGAGCACTAACCTCATTTTTCTTCCATGCGAAAAGTCCTTCATCCATCTCAATAGTTTACCTTGAATCCCTCCTATGGTTTCCAGTTTCCTTGTTTTATGTGTGGGACTTTATCAAAAGCTTTTTGTAGATCTTTGAAAGCGTAGTCGGTCCATCCGCCCTTTTCTTGTATTATATCTAGTAGTCTTGAGTAAAAGCAGATCAAATTTGTGGTACATGATCTTCCCTGTCTAAATCCGAATTGTCTCGGATTTAGTATATTGTTATTCTCCAGATGTTTTATACATCTATTTTTTATAACTTTTTCACAAATTTTTATCTACTGTGCTTGTAAGGGAAACCGGTCTGTAATTTGTTGGGTCTCCCTTATTTCATCCTTTATAGATTGGTATGATATCAACATTTTTCCTTCTTTGAACAAACAACTTACTATGTTGTATATTTTGTCTGCTGATTCTTCCTTACATTCTTTTAATATCCAATTTGCTATTCCATCGGGGCCGTGCGATTTCCTGACATCGAGGTTGATTATTTGATGTGTGTGTGTGTGTGTGTGTGTGTGTGTGTGTGTGTGTGTGTGTGTGTGTGTGTGTAGACACAGTGACAAAGGTATTTATTTTGGCCTCGATGCGAGAATAGTCGAGACAAGGTAACCAATTGAAAAATAAAGTAATGCCTAAACTACAAAATTAATATTCCCCATTCTAAAGACACAAATTAAACCTTATGATAGATATGATATGATGGATATTTGTCAGTATCCCCATTAATATATCACTTAATCCTTTAAGTTGACTTAGTAAACTTTGCAAGATAGATAGCATGTTTAAGTTATATTTGAAGACTTAATAGTAAACGAACTGTTTGTCAAAGATTCGCCTTCCTTGATCGGGATATGATTTAAGTCTACTTTTGTCACTTAGAATATTCATTTTTTTTTTTTTTTTTTTTTTTAGCAGGAGCGTATAAAAGTCTTTCATTTACTGTGAATAAATTTCTATCAGATTGATGATAACTTGAAGGTTGAGTAGAACATTTGAAAACAAGATGTCGTTTTCTTCCTTGCTATAGTATCGGCCTAATTTCTCCGTTTTCGTTGGTTCTTGAAAGATAGTTTTGAGGCTTGAATATATAGATTCATGTGGCTTATTAGATTTAGACAGCGAATCGATTAGTTATATGAACTGGTGCGACGATTTTTAGATAAATATCTAATATTTCGGCTGAGCCCAACATATGATTTTTTCTCCCTTGGGTGTAGCTGAGAAGTCGTAAATCGTTGGTAGACCACGCATGTTTTCAAAAATGAACACGAGAATTTGATAATGCACATTAAACTACAAAATATATGCATGCGATAGGACAATTTTTATTTATATTATAGCATATAAGCTAACATCAATAAAATATCACATGATAAATAAATTTTAAGGACGTGAGGTCACACTTTTTTTTTTTTTTTTTTTCTTGGTTTTAGCTGAGAAGTCGTCGATCGTTGGTAGACCACGCATATTTTCAAAAATGAACACGAGAATTTGATCATGCACATTAGACAACAATAAAGATATATGCATGAAATAGGAAAAAATATATATTAGAGCATATAAGCTAACATCAATAAAATGTCACATAAATCAATTTTAAGGACGTGACGTCACACATTTTTATGAAATGCAAAGCTCGTGACGCCATGTCGTTGTTGCTTACGCCCGGTCACCGCCAGGTTATGTAAAACTACGCATTATCATGAAATTAACGTTTCATCTTCATTTATATGTATATTTATAAGATATAACATATGCATGGGTCGTGACAATTGTTAAATGGGACTCCGGTCGAGTTCTGGTACCGACGCTCAAACAGCCGTTTGGTGCTGCTGCTGCGACGTACGCGGCGGCGTCTGGCTTGATATCTATCCTCTTGTAGTGTGACGTCCTGTGACGTAATGTTGTGACGTCCTGTGACGTGGAATATATCTTCTTCCAACAATAGATTGTATGTACGGGTGATTGTGCCGACAGCATTGTATGGGGTAGAGACATTTAACATAAGAGAGGAAGAGTTTTAATCTATTTGAGATGAAATGTCTGAGAAATGGTAGGGATAGAGTGAAAAATGAGATGAGGAGGAGAGTGGGGGTGGAAAAGGAAATGGGAGATAGGAGTTGATGAAAGAGTATTGGGATGGTTTGGACATCTGGAAAGAATCAGTAAAGAAAGGTTAGTAAAAGATTGTGTAGAAGGCAGAGGTGGATAGAGTGAACATGAAGGGACGACCGAGGATGAGATGGATGGATGGGGTAAATGAGGTGTTGAGAAAGAAGGGGATGTCTGTTTGCTTGTGTATGCATGCTTGTGCATGTTTGTGTTTGCATGTGTGTGCATGTATACATGTGCTTGTGCATTTGTATTTTGTGCATTTGTGTTTATGTATTTATGTGTTTGTATTTTTGTAAATGTGTGTGCTCGCTTTGCCTGTGAGTTTGCGTATAGGCGTGTGCACAGGATCGTGTATGCGCGCGTGTTCACACTTGTTCTTTAGCTCTACATCTTAGGCTGTTCTGTTATCCAATTTACACTCCTCTCTCTGTTCTTTCCCTGATAGAGAGAGTGAGGTAGAGGAGGAGAAAGAGAGAGGAAATGAAGGAAGACTTTTGAACGAAGAGGACGAAAGGCGAAACAGAACGTCTGGAAACAGAAGACTAGATAAGAGAACACCACAAAGATATCACATTCTTTGTGGACTGTAACTCTGCCTCAATCCACTTTCCTTCTATCAATTCCTTCTTTGGTCTCATTACAGTAAAATGTCAGTACAAATCCAGAGCCCTGACGTAGATCACAATTTTTTTTTTTTTTTTTTTTTTTTTTTTTTTTTTTTTTTTTATTTTTAGCATCACTACAATGAAATAATGGACCTATTGTATTTTCATTTAGCGAAGGGCACAAGTGACCTGTGAAGAAGGGGAAGAAAAAGTCAACACACTTATCTACTAAATTCTTAGCCCCTTCTCTGCTGTTTCCTTCATAAGAATAAAATCGCCTGGCGGCAGCTAGATTAGAACGATTAAAGTAATAAAAATCTGCTGCGGGATCAAAACAACTAAATCTATATTTTAAAGACAAAACACCATTTGTTTCCATTTCCCTGTTCATCCCATTTCTATCACGTGAAGATATGCCTGACTTTTTGCCAATTTATGAAAAGTAAAGAAGGCGAAGAGCCTACGGCAGGAGGCGCTGAGTAGCTGCGGCCAAAACCGTCACCCGTGCGTTTAGACTGTTGAGGGCACGTAACAGTCATTATTTTGAGAGGAATGTGGGATTCAAGCCCTTCACTATGCTAACGCGAGACTGTCACACAATTCCTTTTACACCACCAACGCACAATGAAAGAACAGAAGAAATATGTCCCCTATGCGGCCATACTCGTCTTATTGGCAATAACGTTTTGAGCACACTCGGTGGCCACACCTTATGGATTCCACACCAGTTATCTCAATTCCACAATACACAAATTCCTTGGGTTCCGACGAATCACTCCGTCTCATCTGTTTAACAGGGTATTAAGGGTATTAGGTGACACTGCTGTTGATGTCTGTACTAATCGTAGTATAGGTGCGAATGCTGGTCTGCGTGTGGTGACGATGCTCATATGGTTATGTGAAAAGTGATGTTGGTTTATGTGCTACTGTTGATGTTAGTGTTGCTGTTGGCGATGAAACAGTTGAACATGACTAGCACTAATCATGGCGGTGTTGCAAGTGACAATGCTGGTGTTGGTGTCACTATTATGCCAATCTGGTGTTGGTCCTAACGCTTGTCCACCTATTCCCCACATCCCCCCCAAGTGCTCTCCTGTTATCCCTATTCCCCCCCTTTTCTACTCCATCTCCACATCTCCCTCCTTCTCCTCCTTCTTTTCCTCCTCCTCCATTTCTTTCCGCTCCTCCTCTTCCTCCTCATACTCCACAGTCTTCTATACTTTTTTTTTCCTTGCCCATCTCTTTTTTCTTCATATCCTTTCTCTTTTCCATCTATTTTTTCTCCTCCAACTCCTCTTTCTCCGCCTCCACTTTCCCCCATGCCCTCCCAGAGTCTTCCTACTTCCCTCCATCCCTTCTTGTTAGCGGGTGTTCCGTCATGGCGGTCCATACGGCTTCAACACTGTCACAGCCGAGGCTCTTCCAAGGCAGCCCATCTTTTTTTTTCCTTCAGTGCTTCCTTCTACGTTAATAGCTCTCCACCTGTGGTCCAAAGACCTCTGGTGGACCTGAGAGTCTCCCACGTGGAACCACAGACGGAAAAATGGGGTGTTCATGGATATCTGGAACGTTGTGGTCTACAAGAGGGTAAAGAAGAATAGCAACACATAAACATAGGGGTACTTGAGAAAACAGCTTGAGATCCTATGCTATAGGTGAGCCACTGACTCCTTCTCCAAGGCAAACACTTCCTTCCCTTTTCTAGCAGCCCGTGCCTCCCATTGGATCTCCACTCCTCTCTCGCCCTTCCATGACCACAACCCAACCAGAGGCTTCATCTTCTTCTGCCTCCCATTGGATCTTCACTCCTCTCTCGCCCTTCCATGACCACAACCCAACCAGAGGTTCCATCCTCTTCAGCTTCCCATTGGATCTCCACTCCTCTCTCATTCTTTTCCTCCCACTTTTCCCTCCCCCATCTCCCTCCCTCCCTTGTTTCACCGGCTCTAACCGAGTACTAACCGTGGGTGCCGCCGTTGCAGGGTGAAAAGGGCGACCGAGGTCGTCGGGGCAAAAGGGGGCCTCGGGGCCACCCCGGCCCCGTAGGAGACCTGGGGATACCTGGATGGCCGGTAAGTGACTCCTAGCCAATGATAACAAGTAGAAGCGTTTATTCTTTATTTCCATGTCCTTTGTGTTGTTCCCTTGGTTTGTACGATGACACACATCCACTCACCGCCCTAGGGACCAATGCAGGTGTGTTGTTAGATTCTGGTGTGGCATGACTCAGATACTAACGATCAAATTGAGACACGCTAAAATGGATTTCTTAACCCTTTCAGAAATGCAGTATTTTTTTATCGTCTAATACAATGGAACTGCCTAGTGTAGGCCTTATGGTCTCTTGCAGTCTCTTCCATTCTTATGTTCTTTTAAAATTCCCTTTTTTTTTTTTTTTTCTTCTTTTTTTTCGTTGACCAGCTCCAAAATTCCCCTGAAACCACCCTGAATCGAAGGACTTGGTAAAGTTTTAGACGGTAAACAGTTTCTTTCTCAATCATGCTCTCAAGAAATATATATTTTCCAATCAAATTATTTGCAGTAATAAAGTGTCATAAACAAAGAATGATGGCGTCACCTTTATTTCTAATTGATAAAAGTGATGTGTCACAACAGAGAGCGTCCACCGCGACTCTCGTCGTCCTCTGTGAGGTTGAAGACAAGAATTGACCTAACTTAGCCTTGCCTAACCTCTCCTTACCTAACCCAACCTGTCCTATCCTAACCCAACCTGTCCTATCCTAACCCAGCCTAATCTAACCTAACCTAACACAATATAACAACATAACATAACATAAAACTTAACCAAACATAACCTAGAATATAAACTCTCCTACTGGGATTCGAACCCTCGCCTGAGCGGCTTGCTTTTTAGAAGACGAAGACCGTGCCGTCATGCCACCGTGACCCTACAAAAGGAAATGACTTAGTTCGCGGACTAATCGTTCGGACGAAACGATTTAGTTCACGGACTAATCGATCCGGAACGATTAGTCCATGAACTAAGTCGTTTCGTCGGAACGATTAGTCCGTGAACTAAGTCGTTCCGTTTTGTAGGGTCACGGTGGCGTGACGGCACGGTCCTCGTCTTATAAAAAGCAAGCCGCTCAGGCGAGGGTTCGAATCCCAGCTGGAGAGTTTATTTCCAAATGTCATAATGACACAAATAACCTAGAACTCCTCAATGAGAAGGTTGTCAATGTGAGCGATTGGACCAGGTGGATGCAACGACAAAATCAACGCGCTTGTTGTGGATCTATAAATATTATAATCTTACAAACTATATAGCACACTATTTCTATTAAAATAATTTACTTAGAAAATATATATTTCAACAAAAAAAGAAGAAACAGGTAAAGTTAATTGTTGTCTGGAAATAAATGATCAGTGACATATCAAGTTCCATTACATATATATATATATATATATATACATATATATATATATATATATATATATATATATATATATATATATATACTATATATGTGGGTGTGTGGGTGTGTGGGTGTGTGGGTGTATCTCCCCTACCACACGTCCCTGTGGTAGGGGAGAAAGAATACTGTCACCAAGTGTTACCACTTGAGTCGTAAAAGGCGACTAAAACGGACGGAAGGTAGGACTAGGCATCCTGCTCTTTGAGTCCCCAAAAGGGACATTCCTAAAAAAAAAAAAAAAAAAAAAAAATGGCATAAGAGGGTCTGGGAGGAGTTTTCCAACCTTAAGTCTAATGTGCGTGGATGTGGTACAGATGAAAGTAAAAGGGAAGAGATGAGCAGTACATTTGTGAGAAGGAAGATAGATGTGTTGGTATTAAGTGAAACTAACTTGAAATGGAGAGGTGAGTTTGAGTTTGAGAGTTTAGTGGGGAGGGTGTCGGGAGTGAGGAGAAGACAAGTGAGAGAAGGAGTGGCTATACTAGTAAGTGGAGAGACAGGTAAGCGTGTGGTGGAGTGAAAGGAGGTTTCTTCATGGTTAATGTGGACGAAGGTGAAACTAGGAAAGGGGATGTGGGCATGGTAGTGATTAGAGTGTAGAGGAAAGGGACGCTTTTTGCATAGACTTAAATGAATGCATAGAGGGTTTAGGGAGGAATGTCAGTGTGATGGGGTATTGGGAGTTCTGAATGCTAAAGTAGGAGATGAACCAATAGACGGAGTGATTGGGAAGTGTGGAGTGCCAGGAAAAAGTCGTAGTGGAGAGTTGATGGTGGAGATATGTTTAGAGAGTTGATGATAGCTAATACAGTGTTTAGAAAGAAAGTCAAGCATAAGTACACATGGGAGAGGATGGTGGATGGATGGGTATGTCTTTAATGGATTATATAGTGGTACCAGGAAAAGAGTGGGAAGAGTTTTTATGCCCATGTTTTTAGGGGAGAGAGGGGGGGAATATCAGATAATTTTTTGATGGAAGGTGAGCTGAGAGTGGATAGATAGAAAAACAGGAAAAGAACAGACGGGAAGGAGGTGCTTACAGTAAACTGCTTAAATGAGAAGGGAAATGAGTACAAGAAGAGAGAAAAGTGAAAGGAAGTGAAGGATAGAAGATTGGAGGAGGAATAAGGATTCTTCAAGGAGGGAGTCACAAGGTGTGCAAAGATGGTGTGTGGAACAAGGAGGATGGGAGGAAATAGAAGGAAGAATAGTGATTGGTGGGATGATGAAGCAAAAAGGTTGTAGAAGAGAAAAAATAAACATTCACAGATTGGTTGCAAAATAGGATGAGAGAAGCATATGAGAGATACAAATAAAAAAGAAGAGAAGTAAAACATAAGATAAAGGAGCCAAAAAGGAGAGCAGATATAAAATTGGGAAAAGTATGACAGAAAACATTGAAAGTAATAAAAATATGTTTTGGAAGGAACTGAAAGGAGAAAGGGAAGGCGAATCAAGTAGAGAAGGAAAGATAAAAGGTGAAGATCTAGAGATAATGAAAAAGGCGGCGGTAGGAGAAAGATGGGCAGGTTATTTTAGGGAGTTATTAAATCTGAAGGAGAATAGGGAGGGAAAGGTGATTGCAGTGGGAGGTGCTAAGAAAATGACAGCGATGAATGAGGAAAAAGGGGGAGAAACAAGAAAAGTTGAGGAGAGAGCACTTACTAAAATGATGAGACCAGGTAAGGCACTCGGTTTAGATGGGTGTCATTCGGAATGTCTATAAAAGGGAAGTACAGTAATGATGGACTGGTTGGTGAGGTTGTTTAATGTATGTTTAAGAGAGGATAGAGTGCCAGAGGAAAGAGGGACTAGTGTGAGTGTAGTAGTTTCAGAGGGATTAGTTTGTTAAATGTAGTTGAGAAGGTTTATGTGAGGTTTATGATTGAGAGGATTAGGAGAGGGACAGGAGGAAAAATTGGTGTGGAATAGTGTAGATTTAGGAGAGGTAGGGGTTGCGTGGATCAGATTTTTGTGGTAAGACAGATGTGTGAGAAAGATTTAGCAAAGGGAAAGGATGTTTTATGAGCCTTTATGTATTTAGAAAAGGTTTATAACAGGGTAGACAGATATGCACTGTGGGAGATTTTGCAGATATATGGGATAAGAGGAAAGATGTTAAGAGCAGTCAAGAGTTTTTATGAGAGTAATAGAGCTTGTGTTAGAATTAGAAATGGAGAGAGTGAGTGGTTTGGGGTAAAGGTGGGACTTCACCAGGGATGTGTCATGTTGCCACGGCTGTTCAATGTGTACATGGATGGGGTGGTGCGGGAGGGAAACACAAGGGTGATGGGTTGGGGATTGGAGATGATTAAAGAAAATGGAGAAAATGGGAGATAAGCCAGTTGTTTGCTGACGACACTGCGCTTGTAGCAGGATCAGAAGAGGGATTAAGAAAGTTAGTGATAGGGTTTGGGAAGGTGTGCGAAAGAAGGAAGTTAAAGGTAAGTGTGGGTAAAGGGGAGAGGGTGGCAGCAAATTGGAAGCGAGTATTAAGGGAGAGAGGAGGAAGGAAGTGAATAGCTTTAGATTGGAGGTGGAGGTAGAATGTAGATTAAGAGCAAATGCCTTGGGGGATTAAAAAGTGTAAAGAGAAATAAACATTTGGGAATGGATGCTAAGATGGAGATCGTATGAAGGAGTGTTTGTGCCGACAGCACTTTATGGGACAGAAACATGGAACATAACAGAGGAAGAGAGGAAGTGTGTAAATGTGTTTGAGATGAAATGCCTGAGAAGTATGGTAGGGGTTACTAGGCTGGATAGAGTGATAAACGAGGTGAGGAGGAGAGCAGGGATGGAAAGGGAATTGGGAGATAGGGTGGATGAAAGAATATTGGGATGGTTTGGGCACATGGAAAGAATGAGTGAAGAAAGATTAGTAAAAGACGTGTGGAGGGCAGAAGTGGGTGAACAGAAAGGGGCGACCAAGGATGAGATGGATGGATGGGGTAAAAGGAGCGTTGAAAAAGAAAGTGATGTCTGTTGAGGAAGGAAGGGAGAAGGCAAAAGGTAAGGGTGAGTGGAGAATTGTTGTATATGGATGATGCTGTGTTACATAGAAGGGAGTGGGTGGGGGATATGGGTATTAGGGAGTGGTTATGTGTGAATGATATTTTGACGCGGCCCAAAGGGATTTCTCCCTATCTTTTATTCTGTATAAGGGGACAGAGAGGGGAGGGGGGTCGCCAATTAAATGAAGCTGCCTTGCTGTGGATGTTGTTTGTCTTGCTGCATTGCTTCATCCAGGAGCCAAGAAAACAGGGAGGGAAGGGTGGTGAATTGTAAGGGAGAAAAGACCTTGGTATATGTGTGTTTGTGTGTGTGTGTATATATATATATATATATATATATATATATATATATATATATATATATATATATATTGTGTGTATGTATGTGTTTGTATATATATATATACATATTATATATATATATATATATATATATATATATATGTGTGTGTGTGTGTGTGTGTGTGTGTGTGTGTGTGTGTGTGTGTATGTGTGTGTGTGTGTGTGTGTGTGTGTGTGTGTGTGTGTGTGTAAATATATATGCATACATATATATATATATATATAAATATATATATACATAATGATCTATATATATATATATATATATATATATGTGTGTGTGTGTGTGTGTGTATGTATATATATACATACATGTACATAGCGCATACACGAAAAAACATGAAAGTAGGTAAGACGTTCTCGTGTGCTCCTGAATGATTTCCATAATTTTATAAATGTGTGGTCAACGGCCATATTTTCACAAAGTTTTCGTTTAAAAAAAAAAATATATATATATATATATATATATATATATATATATATATATATATATATATACTGTATATATACATACATATATATATATTTTCTTATTATTATTTTAAGACATATTGAATCATATGCGACAATTTTCGATGGAGATGTTCAAGTCTTGTGAAGATATCTCTAGCATGGAGAGGAAAAAAAATATTTAATGGTAGAAGCCATCTAATGGGTGGAACAAAAAACAAGACATTTCGCTAACCACAGTTAGCATTTTCAATTGTAACAAATACAAAGGTTATAAAGGCAGAAATTAAACACTGGGAGAAGGTACAAATAATAATGAAAGAACTCAGATAGGTGACCGTTACTGTGGCCTAGTTCTGGGAGAGGATACATGTGGACACTGGAGAAGGTAACATGAATACTGAGAGAGGGTACGGGTGAACACTGGGTGAGGGTGAACTGCATTAGTTGAGGCGTCTGGTTTGGCGGTTTCTGAAGGGTTGGGAAGGATGGTGGGGGGCTTCCTGCTGGGTGTTCATTGTGGGCTGGCTGTATTTGATGTCAAGGGCTTCAAGGAGGGCAAGGCGGCGCCTGTTACTCTCTTTGTCTATATTTTTGGTATTGTTCTCTAAAATGGATCCGGTGGTTGGGGTGTTTTGGGTCTCCTGGAGGTGCCATTTAGGGCCTCAACAGTGCAGGAGATGGAGGGTACAGGTGTGATCTCCAGGATTTACATGTACCTTCTCCCAGTGTTTACGTTCTGCCTTTATAACCTTATTTTCTCTGTATTTGTTGCAACTGAAAATGCTAACTGTGGTTAGCGAAATGTCTTGTATCTTGTTCCACCCATTAGATGGTTTTTACCGGTAATTTAGTTTTTTCTTTGTCTCTAGAGATATATTCAGAAGACTTGAAAATTTCTATCGAAAATTCATCAGAGCCCAAGTTGCTCTTTCATATTATTCAATATGCATTAAAGGAAATATCTTGCCATGCTACTCAAATATATATATATATATATATATATATATATATATATATATATATATATATATATATATATATATAATAATATACCGCATATATGCATGTACTGTATGTGTGCATATATGTACATACGATGCATTATTCAGGCAATTGATATATATAGAAATTGTGCATATGTATATACTAATGCATGTTTGATATGGTAGTTATGGTATGCATGTTTACTGGCAGAACATATATATATAAGTTTCTGGATAAAAATTCCATGTTCAATAATTCATATTAATGACAGTGGAAAATGTGCATGTAGCTTTTTAGGTATAGGCTAATGTTTGTTGTTTATTATTACATTTGTACACAATAGTACTTAGCAAGAAATATAACTAATAATATTCAAGCTTTATATGTGTAATACAACAGTAATTTTAGATCATACATAAGTTTTCAGTGAACAAGATAAGTGGGTTTTGTCGAAAAACTAGTGTTATTGTTTGAATAAATATCATAGTTGGTAAGTTAGCAAGACAATGTTAATTCCTTCAAGTTCACACACAGAAGCTATGGCCGAAGAAGTTGGTTGGGCCTTTTGTTAATATAAACAATATTTACCGGGGTAGCCTCCTATAATCCTTTTCTACCGAACAGGAAATCTGATTTTTGCCAAGACTAACTTATCCATTCGCGATTTATTTATCCCCCTATATATTAGCTCTATGTTTACTTCAAGTTCGTGTTGTGGTTATTACAATTCGTGAGTTTGTGACTCATAGAAGTTGAAAGATGTTTTATTTATGAAAGATGATCAATATCTCGAACAAGATGCTTCTAGTAATAAAATTAGTGTTATTGTTCATGAAGTATTTGTGTTTTGTTGTAAACAAATGTTGAATAGTTTTCAACCATTCGTATTTCCTAATGCTGCTTACTGGATAGAACGCCACCATGCGTGTAAGTACTTCCTCGTACCAATCAGATAGAGGTGCTACTGTAGCGTGAGGTCTACCATTTCCATACATTCATTTTAGCGATAAACACATAAATTGTACATATCCTAGGAATGACTTAGATAAGTAATTGGATTTCTAATCACATTCATATTAAAGGAAGAAAGGAAAAAATAAACATGTTATATATTTCCATATATTTGTTCTAGCGATACACACTTCGTACATTTTCCAAGAATTACACAAATATGTTAGATCAGGTCACGTGGACAGGTCACGTTTTTTATGTATTTGGGCAGGTCACATGTTTCATGGACAGGTGCGGAGAGCGTCCCGAAGGAAGGCGGTAGACAGGCTGCACCTGGGTAGGCGACATATGGCGGTAGACCTCACGCTATACTAGCACCGGGATAGATATGTGCATATATACATTTGAGGGTGGGAAATAAAGAAAAGATTCTTAAGTCGAATATATTCGCAAGTAGTATTGTACAAAGACTTTGTGTGAATAACTGTTACTATGTTTATTCAAAGGAATAATACTATAGGGTGAAAGATAAGAACATGATAATAATAACAATAGTGATAATTATAGTAAATATAAAACAAAATTATTATGTTAGATTTATAGAAAATGTATAAATACAAAATAGTAAATTATAAAAAAGGTGGTTATATGATATTCAGCGGGCATCGTCAAAGGTAAAATTTTAGTTTTGAACACGTAAGCGATATAGTAATAAAAAATTAATTATTAATTTTGTAAATTATAATAAATCAACGTAATATGCGATTTTCTTGGCGGAAATCAATAACAAAAAAGTTGCTAATACCTATTTTCTAACGAACGAAGTCGCGGCGGTTGAATGATACGCCATGTTTCTAAAGCTGGGTCCACATTTGTTGCATTTCCACGTATCGTATCATCTTTGCGTACCACCTAATGATACGATACGGTGCAACAGGGTATTGTACCCACTTGTTGCGTATCCGTATACAGCAGGCGGATACGCAACAAGTGGGTACAATACCCTGTTGCACCGTATCGTATCACTAGGTGGTACGCAAAGATGATACGATACGTGGAATGCAACAAGTGTGGACCCGGCTTTCCGGATGAAGTCGCGGCGGTTGAATGATACGCCATGTTTGTTTGGATAGGTGCCGTGGTCGAAGAAATTAAAGTATGATAAATTAGTGTATTCTAACCTTACCTAACTTAACCTAACTTACCCAACCTACGTAACCAACCAATGTTTAGTAATTCTCTACCTCAAATTCTAAAGATCATCCGGGTCGTCGTCGTCACGGATGCTGACGGCCTGATTATTATTGTACCTCGGCCATTTAACAGACGACGGCAGAACCTCGTGTTCTCTCATAAAGTCCAAGGAAGCCCTATTGTCTTTGTAACAGCGCATATTAATGTCACCTGGAGTTGGAGAACACCCGGTTCACAACGTGAAAGCCGTCGTCTGATAGTAACTGGACTGGCATTACGTCCATATCGTATCCTAGCGGCTTCGTTCGTTAGTAAATTTGCTTGTAGCAAGTTTTTTTTTTTTCGCCAAGAAAATCGCATGTTACGTTCATGTATTATGTTTTACAAAATTTATATTTGATTTTCTAATGCTATATTGCGTAGGTGTGCACAACTAAAATAAGACCACTAAAGATGGCTGAATGGTCTGGGGTCATGACCAATCTTGGGGTGCTCCTTTCTTTGTGTAGTCGTTTTTCAGCTCTTAAATACAAACAACAGCGTTGTTTACTGTTTAAATCTATTAGTGGTAAAGTAAATATGACTCCAGTGACGTTTTGCTGTTGTTTGTGGGGTTCTTTGTCTAATACTGGCAAAGCAAACAACAGTGAAAAAAGGTACTTACTTGGGTAATAGAAGCTGCTCCCAGGGATTGGTGCTACCTTGTGGCGTTTCGGTTTCCAACTCCAAGAGCTGGGGGGGGGGGGGATTAATCCCACAATACAGACACCTCCACTCCAGGACTAGAACACTTACACATTTCAAGAAACATCAAAATAACACCCAAATATCTATATCATACACATATACTCTCTTCTCTTCCTCCACAACCACCAGACACCAGTCTCCAGAGGCATATCTATAATCATATCACTCAGTGCTCCTTCAACAAACTGAAAGACATTACATTGCTGCATGCCAGACCTCCTGATAGCCAGACCTCTGAATCCTCTCACCCCCAAAAGAATAGAGTCCACCTGGCCGGACTGTGGTGTGGCCACCACTTAGCACTTCTTGGCTATCAGAAAAGGCTGGATGACCACATTGCAGATAATTGTTCAGGATGCAACACTTCATCCCATATTATAAAACAACACATTATGGAAGACTGCTTTGTACACGATCACATACATGACAACAACACAATATACACTCTGTATGGGATTTGTGGAAAAAACCCATTCCAGCTGTGGTTTTCTACAGGGAGTCAGGACTGTTCAACCATACAGTCTAGGGAACAACAACAACAGTGGGAAGATGTCATAGCACTTTTATATGCAGCCACCAATTTCAAGAATGACTAAAGGAGAGGGGATCTAAAATTGGGCAAAAGCCACAATGTCATACACAATCTAAGAAAGAAGCCCCAAGAACAGTTATGGCCCACCCCCAAGTTTCTTCCCAGAGAGGTCTATGGGAGGGCCCTACGTTGCCAGCTGACGTGGGGCTACAGGTTTCTAGTCAGTAAAACTCCAGGCAACGATCAATATTATGTACATGTGCACATGTTTAATCACAAAACAAAAATATCAGTGATGTATGAAAATGTATATTATCACTGAAAAAATATAATTGTTATATTCATCGATTTTATACTGGACTGTTTATTTCACTCTTGTTTTCTATTCATATTCCAAGGTGTTTATGAAACCTTCATTGACAGGGTAAGAACGGAGCTCCTGGGCCTCCTGGACTCCCAGGCATTGGCACCAAGGGATCGAGAGGTGAACCAGGGCCCCCAGGTCCTCCTGGACCAGCAGGGTCTTCTTCAGGAAGCCTTTTCAATGGCATCTGGGTGAGGAACTTACTTATTTGATCATCTTTGCTGTACTTCTACTCGAGAATTAATCATCCAATTTTTTTATGCATGTTGTATCTCCAGGAAATCATTATTGTTGAATATATTATGACAGACTGCTGGTCTATTATGACGCTTGAGTATTTATACCCAGTAGTGATGTCACTCCAAAATATTCTTTATGGCATCTCGCAATTATGAGATCATTCATGCAAATAATAGAACATTCAAGATTTTTAATTACTCATGGCAACCAAAATCACAATTAACATTTATAACTAGCAATATGTGTGTATGATGATTCATTAATCACACATCTATAACAATTCACAAAAATAGATAATATTTTATGAATGACATTGTCATTCAAATCTGACACAGTGATTTGTTCCAACCAGGGTGGTACCAGTTCAGATGTCGAAGGAACCTACGCACCCTATGCTCCAAAAGGCCCTCCTGGACCTCCAGGACCTCCAGGACCTCCTGGGACTCCAGGATACCCTGGGAAACCTGGGTCCCCAGGGCTACCAGGAGATGGTATCGGCCTAAAAGTACCTATCCCTGGTCCACCTGGACCTCCTGGTGATCAGGCAAGTTGTTGGAGACTTGTTTTAGGGCCAAAGGCGAAAGGTACTCCGGAGTTAATATATATGATGTCCATTTAATGATGTTAGTCCCTAAATAATCTTTGTTCTTTGCATCCCCAGGGACCCCCTGGGATGTCCATTGAAGGGAAACCAGGACCCCCTGGCCCACCAGGTCCTCCAGCAATGTCATTCACAGGTGCCCCCGGCATTCATGGTGAGTCGACCAGCTTGAGGTTTCCGCAGGCAACTACAAAACAGATAAGATGGCTGCCATAGGCTGTTACACAGTTAACTTAAATACATAATTTCTTCAACCAGTATGCATTGTTCCTTCTCACCTTATTCCTTCATTGCATTTTTTCTCCCAGTACAATAACAACCCTTCACAGGTTGGCTATGTCTTGTTAATTTTTGGACAGCTTGCAAGGTCTTCCCTGTTAGTAAGAGCCTATGTGACAATATTGGGTCCTGCTCTTCTTCCTTCTTCTGGTACTTTGTGCTTTGTCTTGGACACCTCTCTTTTGTCCCATTTACCCCTCCTGTAAGACTTCATCCTTTGCCTTCCTATGCTCCTCCGCAACCCTCGCCTACTCCACCATTCTACTTTTTTGCACTTTGGTCTTCCACAATCATTCTCGTGAGTGCATTTCTCTATTTTCCTTGACTTCACTTTCTCATTGACTCCTGCTTCAGTTTTTGTTACCTCTGCCAATATCCTTGGCTTCTGCCCGCCTCCTAGTAGCAGTCCATGACCAATCAGCCATGAGCAAAAATCCTGGATCTCTCCATGGTGCCAGCACACTGTCTCAAACCTTGAGAGGTTCCCTGATTCTATATTAAGCTTAATCAGTGCCTTAGAACCAGCAACTCAACCTTAATTTTGTGACCTTATTTGCTTGATACCAACTGTATATAACTTCCAGTGTCCCTTTAGCTCTTGTTTTTCTTCATCTATACTCATATTCCGATGACCAGTATCCTTTCTTCTACAACATTTATGCTTATATTGGCAGTCCAACACTACTCCAGTCTTAACTTTTTATCTACTAAGTTTCTGAACTACATATGGTACATTTCCATATCTAAATATAAGACTTTGTCTATTAGTTCTCTCCAATATTAATGTAACTTTAGTTTGATTATTCATTCACTTGAGTTATATTGGAATGCATGTGTTTACTCATGGTGTATATATACATATATATATATATATATATACATATATATATATATACATATACATATATATATATATATATATATATATGTGTGTGTGTGTGTGTGTGTGTGTGTATATATATATCTATATATATTATGTATATATATATATATATATATATATATATATATATATATTGTGACGCCTATGGGGAAGGGCCAGGTTCAAAACTAGAGTTCTGTTTAAGAATGATTATTTCCTTCTAAAAAAGATACAAATAAACAATGATCGAAAAACAGAAGTCGCCAAAACTAGCGAAAAGTACAATGTCCGAAACACGTAAATTCACAGAACATAAAAGGCTAGTATTGCCAAGACACGTATATATATAAGTGTCGATCAAATATCGACAATCAATAACAAAAAAAATAGTCTTAAAGACAATAAGTGGTAAGGTCGAGAAATATCGACCATCAGAATGGAAACTAAGTCCTACGTAATAATTTACGTAAAAAAATTACAAAGTCGAGAAAATTCTACGACTAAGTCTAAGTCCGACAAAGTGGACGAGTACATGGGGAGCTCTGATAAGCAAGAGTCCACAAAGATTCGAGAAAATACAAGTCGAGATGAAACTACGACTATAATGTCTAAGTCCAACGTAGTGGACAAGTGCAATGGGGCTCCGATAAGCAGAGTCCAACTTGACCGTTACAAGCAACGATATATATAGACTCTTCTCCGTAAGATCCGGAGAGATGCCAAGTGTCGCTAGACGCGACGATTAACAAGAGTGTTTAGGAATATTTCCTAGTACATACACGGATATTCTTTACATCAATGAATAGAAAATAATATTTGATAAAGTTACCTTGTCAATCTTAGATAAGCAGAAACTTAATAGTTTTTATATGAATATCTATACGTACGTAAATGTAAGTTAGGGACGCAGTTGCCAAAATATTGGTTCACACGCAATTTCTCCCAGAACGCAATGTAAGCTATGAATGCCCACACCGGCGTTTCGGCGTCCGAGAACGACGAAAATATGCAATTTCTTTAATCTTACGTAAATCAAATCCTAAGATTGACAAGATAGATCCACAAGGTAATACACATACATAAATTCATATGCAAAGTATGGAATAGTTTGTCAAAGCACAAAAAGGAACGAAATACAATCCGATGAATAGAATTCATCACTTTAAGAGTCTTTAGACGTGGATATACCTCACGTAGGCACAGATCTTTCTCACCGGCGTCCGAAGATTAAGAGAATATGTAATTTCTCTTATCTTACGTAAATCAACTCGTAAGATTGACAAGAGAGATCCACAAGACAATATACATACATAAATCTATATGTAATGTATAGAATATGGTTGACAGTGTACAAAAAGAATGGAATACATCATAAATATATAATTCATCACTTTAACAGTATTCTTACGTCGATTACTGACAGTTGGATGTCGAGAAGTCCACCAAGCCTACCGTGGGAACGGCCGGCATAGTCCGAGTCACCATACGTACATGCGCGCATGTGCGTCTGAATGAAATCTTCACAACGACGAGTCTGTAGTCGTAACTATATATATATATATATATATATATATATATATATATATACATATATATATATAAGTTGAAGATAAATGTGGGTAAAAGTAAGGTGATGAGATGTACAAGGAGAGAATGTGACAGCTAATTGGAAGTAAGTATTAAGGGAGGGAGACTGGAGGAAGTGGATAGCTTTAGATACATGGGTGCAAATGTGGGAGGAAAAGGAGGAGTGGAGGTGGAATGTAGATTTAGAGAAGCAAGTAAATACCTTGGGGGATTGAAAAGTGTAATGAGAAATAGGCATTTGCAAATGGATGCAAAGAGGAGATTGTATGAAGGAGTGATTGTGCCAACAGCATTGTATGGGGCTGAAACATGGAACATAGGAGAGGAAGAGTTTAAATGGGTATTTACCTAGTTCTCTTACATGGGAATGGGAACTATGCTTGTAGTGACACATCTTTGTATCTCACAACATCTAGTTTGTTTGAGATGAAATGCCTGAGAAGTATGGTAGGGGTTGCAAGGCTGGATAGAGTGAGAAACAAGGTGAGGAGGAGGGTGAGGGTGGAAAGGGAGTTGGGAAATACAGTTGATGAGTATTAGGATGGTTTGGACACAGAAAGAATGGGAGAAGAAAGATTAGTAAAAGAGGTGTGGAAGGCAGAGGTGGAGGAAGTGAACATGATGGGGCGACCAAAGATGAGATGGATGGGGTAAAAGGGGCATTGGGAAAAAGGGGAATGTCTGTTGAGGAAGGAAGGGAGAAGATGGAAGATAGGCATGAGTGGAGAATGGTTGTGTATGGATGATGCTGTGATGCATGAAACTGAGAGGGTGGGGGATGGGGAGGTGAGGGAGTATGTGTGAATGATATTTTGACGCAGTCCAAAGGGATTTCTCCCCGTCTTCTCTTTTTCTGCATGAGGGGACAGAGAGGGGGTCACCGATGAAATGAAACGGCCTTGCTGTGGATATGCTGTGTCTTGATGCATTGCTTCTGATCCAGGGCAGTGGGCAAGATGCAGGGATGAACCATCATCCAAGAGGAGCCAAGATAAGAGGGAGGGAGGGGGTGAATGGAAGTGGAGTAACGTGGGGAAGAAATGGGTGGGAGATAAGGCTGTTGTTGTTTGCTGACGACACTGCACCTGTGGCATGATCAGAGGAGGGATTAAGGAAGTTATTGACGGAGTTTGGGAAGGTGTGCAAAAGAAGGAAGTTGAAGGTAAATGTGGGTAAAGGTAAGGTAATGAGATATACAAGGGGAGAGGATGGTAGCAAATTAGAAGTGAGTATTAAGGGAGAGAGGATGAAGGAAGTGGACAGCTTTAGATACTAGGGAGCGAATGTGGCAGGAAAGGAGTGGAGGTGGAGGTAAAATGTAGATTGAGAGAAGCAAGTAAATGCCTTGGAGGATTAAAAAGTGTAGTGAGAAATATACATTTGGTAATGGATGCTAAGAGGAAATTATATTCACTTTGGTCTTTGGATCACGTGTTGGACTCGTGATCGACAGCTATTTCCCTCCTGGAAGAGAGCTCAGAGCTCGTAGGTCCGATCTATGGGTAATGCTATGACCTTGCACACACACACACACCCCCAACTCCCCGCCCACGAGAGTCAGAGTAACGACCCGAGGCACAGCGATACCGAAATAATTTCGGCCCTGGGCAGGATTCGAACTGGCTACTGGGAGCACTTCTGCTTCCCAGTTCAGCGCTCTACCAACAGCTCTGTATGGGCCAAAAACCTGGAATGAGAGAGAAAGAAGTTTTTAAATGTGTTTGAGATTAAATGTCTGAGAAGTATGATAGAGGTTACTAGGCTGGATAGAGTGAGAAATGAGGAGGCAAGAAGGAGAGTTGGGGTAGAAAAGGAGTTGGGAGATAGGGTTGATGAAAAAGTGTTGTAATGGTTTGGACACATGGAAAGAATGAGTGAAGAAAGATAAGTAAAGGAAGTGCGGAATGCAAAGGTGGA
Source organism: Oratosquilla oratoria (assembly GCF_046742065.1). Classification (NCBI taxonomy): domain Eukaryota; kingdom Metazoa; phylum Arthropoda; class Malacostraca; order Stomatopoda; family Squillidae; genus Oratosquilla; species Oratosquilla oratoria. Next base: position 24,686,962 of record NC_134801.1, read on the forward strand.
AGGAGTGAACATGAGGAGTCAACCAAGGATGAGATGGATGGATGGGGTGAAAGGGGCATTGAGAAAGAGGTAGATGTCTGTTGAGGAAAGAAGGGAGAAGATAGGGGTGAGTGGAGAAGGGTTGTGTATGGTTGTTGCTTTTTCTCCGTGAGGAGACGGAGAGAGGAGGGTCGCCGGTTGAATGAAGCAGTATTGCTGTGGATGTGCTGTGTCTTTCTACATTGCTTCTGACCCAGGGCAATGGGCAAGATGCAGGGATGAAATGGGTGGGAATGGATTTATGCCATTTGATTTTGGTTACCCCCGTTGTAATGGGGAAAAAGCCCTTGGTATGTGTATGTATTTACCTAGTTGTATTTTGTGGGAAGGGGAGCTACACTTGTGGTGTCCTGCCTTTGTATCTCGCAGTGTCTAGTTTTCTCTTAAACTCATGAATGGTTTTTGCACACACTATTTCATTGTCCAGTTTGTTCCAAATGTCCTACACATACCAAAGGATTTTCCCCCATTACAAGGGAGGTAAGCAAAGTCAAAAGTATGTATATATATATATATATATATATATATATATATATATATATATATATATATATATGTATATATATATATATATATATATATATATATATATATCTATATAGATACATTCTATATATATACATATATAAATTATTTGTCTTACCACCACATGTTTTCTCCACCCTTTCCCCATCATTGTTTTGAAAAATGTTAGTTGTTGGAGGCTTTCGCCCAATGTGATTCCCTTTCGCCTTTAAACATCATGACATCACATTTGAGTAATGGTTGCAACAGTGCAGAAAGTTACCAACTGATTATTGAAAAATTATTAGAAAAAAAATACTATATTTTCAGATTACTTAAGTTTGACTAAAATCTTAGGTAACTATAATGATATTTCATTAAGATCATTTTGCATTGTTGCAGTTGTTGGAAATAAGGCTATAGAGGATTCATTTTTGTCAAAAAGTCTCTCTAATGTACATTCGCGTTCCGAACCACATAAAAGCTGAATGAAAACATCTGTGGGTAACCAGAAGAGAAAGCTGGAGTGCATGAGAACAAATAAGGACTGACCAACCAAATATTGTTAAATAACAATTTGTGGAACAAGTCTGACTTCATACCTGCACATTGTCGATCTATCTTCGTACCTTCCTCCTTCGTCTCTCCTTCATTCCTTTTCTCCTTCCCTCCCTCCCTCCTTTCCTCCTTCCCTTTTTCCCTCATCCCCATCTCCCCTTCCTCCCTCACCTCTCCCCTTCCCTCCTCACCCATCTCCCTCCTCCCTTCTTCCCTTTATCTTTTATCCCTTTCCTCTCTCCCAGGACTATATAAGTTTTAAGCGACACCCCGATGGACCAGTCACAAAACATTATTTCAAAATTCGAGAGAAACCTCTGCTCAGAAAAGAGTGCTAATGACTTTCTAACATCTTTTACCACTCCTTTCTGCCTCCCTCCATAACTCTTTCTTTTACTGCCTCTGTGATTGATTGGATCTCTCCTGTATGATATTGTCCTCAGGGATAAAAGTGCTGGCTATTGCCGACAAGATACATTATCCTCTCCTTCTCCCCTTCCCCTTCCCCCTCCACCTCCTCCCCCTGTCCTTTCTCTTCTCCCTTCCCCAGTCCTCTCCCCCATCTCTCTCTCTCTCTCTCTCTCTCTCTCTCTCTCTCTCTCTCTCTCTCCTTCCTTCCTTCCTTCCTTCCACCCCTCCTTCCCATCCCCCTTCCCTCTCACTCCCCTCTCTCCTTCACCTTCGTCCTCCTTCCCCCTCTCTGTTCCTTTCCTTCCCTCTCTCCTTTTTTCCTTCCCTTTCTCCCTTACCCCTTTCCCCTCCCCTCCCCCTTCCCTTTCCCTCTTTCCCTTCCTCCATTTTTCCCTTGTACTCCCTATCCTCTCCATCCTCCCTCTTTTGTCTCCATCCCTCTCACCTTTGCGCCATCACCTAACATTGCCCTACCTCATCCCCTCACCCACACCCTTCCCTTCTCTCCTCTTCCTTCCCCTTTGCCTCCCCCCCCTCCACCATGCCTCCCACTCTCCAATTTTCCTTTCCCGTTTCGTGTTTTGATGTCTGTCTCATTGGCCTCGTCTCTGAATCATATCTGTCGTGATAGTTTATGTTTATCTGTCCACTCATAAAAAGAGTACAGTACTACTTAATTACTCTTACTTATTTGCCCTTCCTTTCTATCCTCACTTCCCACTCTCCCTCTCCCTTCCCCCCCTCACCCTTGTGCTAACTGACGATCCTGTGGTGGCGGCCCATGGACTGGCTCTGCCCCGTCCGCCCCGGCCCAATCCACAGTGCCGGAACGGGACTCTCTGAGCCAAAGCTTGGGTGCCGTTGAAGAGATCCGAAGGATGATGCAATCCGGCCATCGCCACAACCAAGGTGCTCCTTCACTTCACATGCGTCTACTCATTCAAGCGCGCATGAGCTCGACTGCTTTCTCGGATTTGCTTCCCTCTGTGACCCCCTTTTTTTCAGTTATTTTTCTTCGTATGGCTACATAGCAAATTTTCGTTTTCTCTTTTCTTTCGGTGCACAAAGGGACACGCTATTTTGTTCCTTGTCCCTGGGCCCACTCTCTTCGAAGCCTTGGGATCTGTGGCCTTTGACCTTCACCCCGAATGACCTTTCTTGCCAGATGTCACCTCATATGTGACCCATTTCTTCAGTAACCCAAGATCCTGCATTCCGCTCCTCTCCCACCCTGCTACCTCCTACCTCCTTTCATCTCCCTCCTACCCTGTTCACCTTCACTGCCCCCTCCTCCTTCCTCTTCTCGCCCTTACATACCCTCCTTCCTCTCTCCCTTTCCTCCTTCTGCACCTCCCCCCCTCTCCTCCTCTGTATTCTCTTCCTCTTCCCAGTTCTCCCCCCCCCCCATTCTTATTCTCCTCATCCTACTTGTCATTGCCCTCGTCCTCCTCCTCCTCCTCCTCCTCCTCTTCCTCCTCCTCCTCTTCCTTCTCATTCTTATCCTGTTCCTTCTCATTCTCCTCTTCCTCATTTTCCTCTTCCTCCTTCTCCTCATCCTATTTCTTCTCCTCCTCCTTCTTCTCCTTCATCTCTTTCTTCTTCTTCTCCATCCTGCTCCTCTATCTCCTCTTTCTCCTCCTTCTAACCTTAATCCTCCATCTCTTCCTTCTCCTCCTATGCTTTCTCTTAAACTTAATCTTTCTCTTCCTCTCCTTCCTCCTCCACCTTTTTCCTCTTCTCCTTCCTACTTTTCTTCGTCCTCCTCCTCCTCCTCCTCATTTTCCTCCTCCACCTACTTATGCTCCTTCTCATGTTCCTCATCATGCTCCTCCTTATCTCTCTCCTTCTTCCTCCTCCACCTTCTCTTCCTCCTTGTATTCCTACTCTTCTTCTTCCTCTTCTTCCTCGTCCTCCTCATTTTCTTTCTCCTACTTCTTTTCCTCCAATTTCTACTCCTTCTCCTCTCCTCCTCTTTTTCCTATCCTCCTTCTTCCTTTTCCGTCTTCTTCTCCTCCTCCTCCCGAGTTCCCTGGCTCATTTTTATTTTCTACTTGCTGCTGCTGCTGCTACTGCCGCCGACACCTCCCCCTCCTCCTCCCCCTCTCGTCCTTCTCCTCCTCATCCTCATCTACCCTCTCCCTATCCTCCTCTTCTCCCTCCCCCTCCTACTTTTCTTTCTCTTGCTCTTTCTTCCCCTCCCTCTTTCTGCCTCCTCTCTGTTACTCTTCTTCCACCTTGTCCTCCTCCTCCTCCTCCTCCACCCACAACTACTGTTATTACTAATTCTGACTCTACAAATATTCATATTACTGGTGCTGCTGCTTTTCTCCAGTCAAAATACAGAAAAATTATTTCTTTTTCCCCCCTCCTCCTTCACTTCCCCTCCTCCTCCTCCTTCTTCTCCTCTTCTTCCTTCTACTCCTCCTTTTTTCTTCCTTTTTTCTTCATACTCCTCCTTTTTCCTCATCCTTCTTCTCTTGCTCTGCCACCTCCTTTACCTCCTTTCCCTCCTACTCCTCCCCCTGCTCACTGTCATCACCATCATCACTCTCTACATTCTCCTCCTCTTTCGCCTCTCCTATTCCTCATTCTCTTCCTCCTCCTCCTTTGCTTTGGTTTTTTCCCCTCTTCCTCTTTGTCCTCTTCCTACTCCTCATCCTCTTACTCTCCCTACTCCTCCTCCTCCTCCTCCTGCTCTTCCTCCTCTTCCTCCTCCTGCTCTTCCTCCTGCTCTTCCTCCTCCTCCTCCTCCTGCTCTTCCTCGTCCTCCTCCTCTTCCTCCTCCTCCTCTAACCTCTTCTGTCTTTATTTACTCCCCCTTCCTCCTGCTCCCCCTCCTCCAGTCTGGTCTTCCTTCATTCCTCCTCCTCCCCTCTCTTCCTTATTTTTCTCTCTTTTTCTTCCTCTTCACCCTCCTCCTCCCCTCTCTTCCTTATCTTTCTCTTTTTCTTCCTCTTGTTTTCCTCCTCCTCTTTTCACCTCTTCCTCATCTTCTTCCTCCTGTTCATCCTCTTATTTTCCCTCCTCTTTCCCTTAGTAACCCTCCTCCTCCTCACTCCTTTCTTCCTTTACTCTTCTTCTTCTTTCTCTTCCTCCTCCTCCTCCCCCTCCCAACTCCCCCTCTCTTCTTCCTCCTCTCCCCATCTCTTTCTTTTGCTCCTCGTCCTCCCCTCCCTTTCCTCCTCCTCTTCCTTCTTCTCTTCTTCGTCTGCTTCCTCCTCCTTTTCTTCTTCTTTTTCCTCTCTCTTTCCTCCCCCTCATTCTCCTCCTCTCCGTCCTCCTTTTCCTTTCTCTTTCCTCCTCTTTATTCTCCTTCTCTTCCTTCTCTGTTTTCCACTCGTCCTCCTCCCGTCAGAGAAAATGGATGAAGAGAAGGAGGAAGATGTGGAGGAGTGGCATGAGGATGAGAAGGAAGAGGAGGAGGAGGTAGAGAGAGGAAAAGAAGTAAGAACAACAATAGGAAAAGGAGGAAGAGATAGGGGACCAGGAGAGAGATAAGGAAGTGGAGGAGGAAGGGGAAGTGAATGAGGAGGAGGTGGAGGAAGAGGGGGAAGAGAATGAAAATTTCTTTACAGCCTCTCTTCCAATTTTCCTCCTCTTCCTCTTTCCTCCTTCTGCTCCTCCCCACCCCCTCCTATTGCTTTTATTTTGGCAGCGCCATTTGTTGCACGTTCTGTGGGAGGTGGGGGCAACCCTCATAGTACCCTGTGGCATGACCTCATTTTCTTTTGTCCCAGAGTCATCTTTATTCTAGTCTTGCCAGATTTATGGATTAGTCATAACAATGTCATGACTTCGGTGCCTGCAAACAAAGACCGGTGGTTATTCTTGAGGTGAATGAGATTTTTTTGACATTTTATCGCAAAAGTCATGTAACTCTTAAATGTATATACATATACATAGTTCCATATATATATACATGTATATATATATATATATATTATATATATATACATATTCATATATGTATGTATTTTTTCAACTTTGATTCAGAAACACAAATAACTTCAGCTCATTTATTGTGAAGGCGCAATTATAAAATAATAGGGATGTTACTAAAGTCTCCAGAACATCAACTACACAAAACATCTAATCATTACCACGTACAGGATGGAATAGGATGTGATGGAGAAAGAATTGGAAAGGGGTGGAGGTCATAGAGGAAAGATACGCAAGAAAAGGGTTGTGTAAACAGAGGACAAGAGTAACAAAGTGATTGTCAAGCAAAGTAATTCAATTCTTTGACTTTCTGAGTATGTTCCAATTTTGGTCTTATCAATGTAACTAGTAATTTCTTTAGCATTTCTTCATCCATATAGTCAAAGGCCACTTTAATTGATCTTGATAAATTAAGTTTCTCCTACTAATTTGTTGACGTTTGTCTGGTGTCACGTCATTTGAGATAGTACTCTTAGGTCCCTTTCCAAGTTTATTTTCTTAACATCCTTTGTACCAATTTCATATTGACCCAAGATTCTATTTTTGCTTTTTCCAAATTCAATTATATTACATTTCTTAATGTTGAACTTCACTTCACATTTTTTACTCCATTTCCAGACTTTGTCCAGGTCTTCTTGAAAAGATTTGCAATCTTCCTGTGTACTTACTCTCTTTAATAGTTTCGCATCATCTGCAAAGAAGTTCATATAACATTCCACGCCTTCATCCACGTCATTTATATAAATAGCAAACATTAATGGAGCCAATACAGAGCCTTGAGGGACTCTGCTTATCATATCTTCCCAATTTGAGTTCTTGTCTCTAACTACCACCCTCATTTTTCTCCTGTTCAAGAAATCTTTCATCCATTCCAATAATTTTCCTTGTGTTCAACCTATTATTTCAATTTGTCTTTGTAGCTTTTTGTGTGGTACTTTGTCAAAAGCCTTTTGTAAGTCTAAGAAAGCACAATCTGACCATCCATCTCTTGTATTATTTCTATTAATCTTGAGTAAAAGCATAGTAAGTTTGTAGTACATGATCTTCCACCTCTAAATCCAAATTGTTTAGGGTTTAGTATATTGTTCTCTTCCAAGTGATTAATCCATTTATTTTTAATAACTTTTTTGCATATTTTTGCAATTGTGCTTATATGGGATACCAGTCTATAGTTTGTTGGATTTTCTTTGTCTCCTTTGTATATTGATACAATATTTGCATTTTTCCAATCTTGTGGTACTTTTCCTTCTTTAAGTGAGAAGTCATTATCTTGTGTATTTTGTCTGTAATTTTAATTATACATTCTTTCAATATCCAGTTCACTATTCCATCAGGCCCATGTATTTACCTAGTTGTATTTACCTAGTTGTATTTTACGGGAAGGGGAGCTATGCTCGTGAGGTCCCGTCTTCATATCTCATTTTATCTAAACTATTTTTAAATTCATGTATTGTTTTTGCACACACCACTTTCTCATCTAACTTGTTCCAACTGTCTATTGCTCTGTGAGGAAAGCTGTTCTTTTTCAAATCTCTTCTATAGTTGTCTTTTTTTATTTTCTTTCCGTGTCCTCTTGTATTTCTGTCATCCCATTTTATCAGATTCTCTCTATCAGTAATTTCTATGCCTTTCATGATTCTGTAAATAGCTATCAAATCTCCTCTCTCTCTTCTTTGCTCTAGTGTCTGTAGTTTAAGTTTTTGTAGTCTCTCTTCATATGATAGTTTTGAGAGTGTTGGTGCCAGTTTAGTAATTGCTCTTTGTATTCTTTCAAGTTTTTTTATACATTTTTTTGTACTTGGTGACCATATCGTTGCTGCATATTCCAATCTTGGTCTTATCAGGGTGATTAGGATTTTCCTCACCATTTCTTCATCCAGGTATGTAAATGCCACTTTGATTGTTCTTATTAAATTATAAGTTTCTCCAAAAATCTTATTTATATGTTTCTCAGGTGACATATTATTCATAACAATGACTCCCAGGTCCCTCTCATTTTCTACTCTTTTTATTCCTTCTTCTCCCAAATTATATGATCCTGTTATTCTGTTTTTGCTTTTTCCAAATTCCATTATACTACACTTTTTTGTATTGAACTCCATCTCCCACTTCCTACTCCATTCTTGTACTTTATTTAGATCTCTCTGTAGTGATTCACAATCCTCTTCAGTTTTCACTCTTTTCAGTAATTTTGCATCATCTGCAAAGAAGCTCATATAGCTTTCAATTCCTTCATCCATATCATTAATATATATAGCAAACATTATTGGGGCCAGAACTGTTCCCTGCGGGACACCGCTTATTACTTCATTCCATTTTGAGTGCTGATCTCTTATCACTACTCTCATTTTTCTTTCTTGCAAAAAGTCTTCCATCCAATTTAGCAATTTACCTTGTATTCCTCCTTCATATTCTAATTTCTTAAGCAACTTCTTATGTGGTACTTTGTCAAAAGCTTTTTTTAGGTCTAGAAATGCACAATCAGCCCATCCATCTCTTTCTTGTATTATATCTATTAGTCTTGAATAGAAACATATTAAATTGGTGACGCATGATCGTCCTTGTCTGAATCCAAATTGCCTTGGATTTAGTACGTTGTTTTTTTTCCAAGTATTTTACCCATCTACTTTTGATAATTCTTTCACATATTTTTGCTATTGTACTTGTTAGAGAGACTGGTCTATAGTTGGTAGGTTCTTCTTTATTTCCTCCTTTATATATAGGTACTATATTTGCTTTTTTCCAATCTTCTGGAACTTTTCCTTCTTTTAAGGAACTGCTTATTATGCTATGTATTTTGTCTGCCAGTTCATTCCTACATTCTTTCAGAATCCAGTTTGCTATTTCATCTGGCCCATGCGATTTTCTGACATCAAAATTACCCAAGTGTGTCAATATTTCATTCTTCGTTACTTCTATTTCTTCCATAGGGGGGACTTTTTCCTTCCACTCAATCTCTTCAGGTTGTATATTTTCCCTTGTAAACACTGATTTAAAATGTTTGTTCATAATTTCTGCCATTTCCATTTCCTCAGTGTATTCAACTCCTCCTTGTCTTAATTTCTCCAAGTCTTGTTTGTTTTTCAGTTTATTGTTTACAAATCTGTAGAATAGTTTTGGTTGATCTTTACACTTTTCTATAACATCTTTTTCATATTTTCTTTTTTCCTCTCTGCACTTTTGTACATATTCATTTCTATAACCAGTATATATTTTCCATTTTTCAGGTCTTCTGTCTTTTTTCCATCCGGTCCAGGCTTTGTCTCTTTTGTCTTTTAACTCCCTACAACTTTTGTTGTACCAGCATTTTACATATTCTTTTTCTTGTTTTTGTCTTGGGACATACTTTTCCACTCCTTCTTTGTAAATTTTTGTCAAAATATTCCATTTCTCTTCCACTGATGTTTCTTCTTTGTATATTTCTTCCCAGTTTTCTTGTTGGAAGAATTCTCTTATTTTATCAAAGTTTGTTTTTTCATACATCATTCTTCCTTTTCTATATTGTTCATTTCTTTTCATATATTTTTCTTCATTAAGTTCCAGTTCAATCAATATGTGGTCACTTTTACCTATTGGTGTTTTATATTCAATCTTGTCCACTATTCTAGGTTCAGATGTAATTATTAAGTCTAGCCTCGATGGTTCTTCTTCATTTCTATACCTAGTGTTCTCTTGTATCCATTGTGTCATTGAATGGTCAGTAATCATCTCAAGTAGAGCATTTCCCCATGAGTCATCACCACTCTTTACTGTCATTTCTTCCCAGCAGATTTCTTTGCAATTAAAGTCGCCCATCATAACTATTCTTCCTCCGTCTTCCATTATTTTAGTTAATGCTATCTTTGTGTCCTCTAACATACTTTTATGTTCACTCTCCTCCCATGAGGCTGTTTTCGGAGGCACATAATTGATCACAAATTTTCTGCTCTTCTTATCTCGGTCTTCCACTTCTATCATAATCATCTCTACTGTATTCTTTCCATATATGACACCTTTCACGTTTATATCCTTCTTTGTCAGGAACATAACTCCACCCCCTTGTTTTTTCTCTCTGTTTCTAATCCAATAATTGTATGTATCATGTCCTACACTGTTGGGTGGTAGTGGGCCTTTTAATTTTGTTTCTACAATTCCCATTATGTCCGGTTCTTTTTCTTTCAAATAATCATTCAGTTCATTCAATCCTGTTATCAATCCATCTATATTTGTGTAAGACACTCTTAGTTTTCTGCCACTTCCATTGTGTTCTCTGTTTCCCTTATGTTTTTCTTTAGTATGTCGAACTGCTTTATTTTCATGTTCACTACTCTCCAATAGAATCTCTCTTTCTCTGACTCCGTTCTTTCCTCGTTTTTTGCCTTAGCTTCAATTCTTTTCTGCTTTTCTGCCTCTCTTTCCTCCTTATTCATTTCTCTTTTTATCCATACCTTTTTATATTGATCATTTGTTGCTAGTTTCCCTGTCTTGGATAGAATTTTCTCTGCCGTTGTTTGTGACCTGAATTTAATCTTAATTGGTCTGGTCTTATCTGTACTATATTTTCCGAGTCTGAATTTTTCCTCAATTTCCTTTATAATTTCTGGTTCATCTTCCTGGACTAATTTTAATAAACTGCTTACCCTTTCATTTTCCTCCTTGATTCTTGCGGTTCTATCTGGGTTATGTTTCTCTTCCATTCCTAATATAATTATACATTTCTTTTTGTCAGCTAATTCTCTTACTATATTCTCCTTCTGTCTCATCACTTTAATAACTGAGTCTTCATTATGTTCTTTCAATTGCTGTTTGACTATGTCAGTGAATGAAACCTTATTCCCTTCTTGAGTTATTCTCCAATTTTTAGCTTCTGTAGCTATTTTCTCACTGTTTTCATTACTATTCTTCTTCAATTTCTCATTCTCCTCCTTTACATTTCCTAACTGTCTTTTTAGGTCCTCTACTTCTTCAGTTAAGTTTCTGTTAGCCTTCTCTAGTTGTTCCAATCTTTCAATTCTCTGGAAGATGGAGTCTACCTTACCTAACTTACGTTCCAAGTCCTCGATCACCTTATCAACTCTCTCCTCTAGTCTTATCAGTCGGGGGGGGGGGTTGTGTCCCCCCCACCCTCTTTAAATCCCTGGAACATATTCTCGTCACTTTCTACTGTATTTCTCCTCTCTATACTTCTAATCCTTACATTTTTATTTGCCATTTCGTCATCCGGTGGTCGTTTCATGTTGACCTTACGCCCGTCTGCCTGGGCCAAGTCCTCCACATCCTCATTTCCTTCCATTTCCCCAGCAATCCCTCCCCTTCTCCTCTTTTCCTACTTACCTACTGCCTCACGAGCAATTTCCCCCCCCCCTGCAAATACAAAAAGGCACTTCTCTTTGCGTTGGTATCCACAATCTGCACTTTTCTTCAGAGCGTTCGTCAAGCCGTCCGTTCGTTGAAAGTGTGTGTGTGTGTGCGTGCACACGTGTGTTTACGTGTGGTGAGAGGGTGCTGGATGGCAAGTGTACTATTATATATTTTCTACTCGTTCATTGTCGCCTTATCTGCTTACTACTTGTGTAACCTTCTGCAGGTCCCCCAGGCCCACCAGGACCACCCGGCCCTCCTGGCAATGGTGAGTCCCGACCATCGAACAACATCGTCCCTGGTGCTGTCACTTTCCCTGACCGTCAGTCAATGTTGAAGGTGAGTTGTTGCAGGCCTTGCATTGAAATTATCTTTATTACAAGGGTCATGTTTGTCCCAGTATATCTTTGCAGCATCACCTGGATAAGGAGCATAACTATAGTATGTTCTTTATCATGGCAGACTAGCATTTTGTTCACAATATCCAATCCATGGAGATTTTTCACAATATCCAATGTTCACAATATCCAATCCATGAAGACTATTCACACTACCCAATATTCACAATATCCAATCCATGGAGACTATATCACATCAAATAGGTAGAGTTGGGGAGGTGGTAAGAGAGATGGGTAGTAGCAGTAGCCTAGTGTTGGATACCATGTCACAGTTATTGGTCTTGAGTTCAAAACCCGGGACCTGCTGCATGCTTCTTGTACAGATTCCCAACAGCCCTGGCCAAGTGAAGAGGCTACCCACACATGGGCCTACCTAGAAAAAAAAAAAAAAAAAAAAAAAAAAAAAAGCTGCTTGCTGCAACTGACAGGGCCTTGTCCTCTCATGGGTTTCTCACTTCCCACCTAGTGGGAGTGAAATGGTGAAAGTAGCAGAATAGAAAGTAGAAGAGAAAAGTGACCAACATTCTTTATTGAGTGAAGATTAGTCTCCAGTTGCACAATATATGTGATTATATCAATAGAATCTCTAAAATATTGACTGCATAAAAAGGCAGTCAGTACTGTCAGCACAATCACCCCCACTACATGAAGGTGCGATGATGTCTTCAGCACTGTACGGGGCAGAGACCTGGAATTTAAGAGAGGCAGGGAGGAAAAGTCTAAATGTGTTTGAGATGAAATGTCTGAGAAGTATGGTAGGGGGCTACAAAGTTGGATAGAGTGAGAAATGAGGAGGTGAGGAGGAGACCTGGGGTGGAAAAGGGGATGGTAGATAGGGCTGATGAAAGAGTATTGGGATGGTTTGGATATATATATATATATATATATATATATATATACAGTAAAGGCTCTTTTATCCGTTATTCTCGTATCCTGCTCCTTCTTGTAACTGGCATATTATTCACGAGGAAATAACCATTTTGTATAAAAATGTAAAAATTCGAAAAAATAAAATTTAAAATTCCCGCGCCACTCCCGCCGCCACCAGAGGTAGCGCGCATCTTTCCCGCCATCTCCCACAAATCCCGCCGCTCCGTCAGGCCCAGTGCCCACTATAATAAGACGCCTGATGTTAAGCGTGCGACTGTCTATTAGCAACTCTCTCAACACACAAACACATACCGACAGCAAAGGAAGGCAGTGATGGCTGAGTTGAAGGATATGCGTGGTAGTGCTAAGCTTAGCGTCACTGATGAAGCTCTTCAGGAGTGGATGGAGGTCGACAATGACGAAGCTATCACCCCCACACTAACTGACGACGAAATCATTCAGGCAGTGATTGAGGAGAAGCATGGTAAGGAAACAGAGGCTGATAGTGAAGAGGAAGATGACCCAGAGCCAAGAGTAACGTGGAAGGATGCCGCTAAAGGATTGGCAACATTTATCAAGTTTGCGGAGCAGTGCACCTACATGGGGACTCACGACGTGATGTCTCTTCACTGTCTTCAAAATAAATTTTTAATGCAGAGAGATAAACATTCTAAACAAAGAGACATACGTGATTTCATGAAAATAAATAAAGATAAATATGAATATACAGACGCTTCTCAACTTACGTTTTAGTTACGTTTCGAACGGCCGAACGTAACGTGAAAATGAACGTAAGTTGTTACTGTACGTTCCAGTAATGTATGACCGTTCATACTGTACTATACATCCATAAATGCTATTACCGTATCTTATCAAACACCCCTGAATCATTAATTATAAACATAACATTGTAAAATAATAACATTAATTTAAAATAAATTAAATTCAAGCAACATAAAGTGAGATGGTAGAGGAGAATGAGGAGGGGAAGGAGAAGGAGGCAAGGCACGTTCAGTCAGTCGTTTGAGCCATGTAAATGGACGCAGCGTCATGCGTAAGTATCGTTTGAAAGTCCCGTACTACGGAGAGCGCGCTAACTAAAAAATTCACTAAAAAATATATATATTTTTTTTTTTACAATCAGTTCAAACGTAAAATCGAAAAAACGTAAAACGAATGAACGTAAGTAGAGGAGCGTCTGTACTGGTAAATAAACAACAAAAGTGAAGCCATTGAATGAATTTTATTCAAGTACTCTATGAATAAAGGCAATAAATGTATTTTTTAATATTCCTTCTCGTAACCGGGATTTCCCCTTTCCGGCACGTCTTTGGTCCCACTCGTGCCGGTTGAAAGAGCTTATACTGTATATATATATATATATATATACATATATATAAGAATATCAGTAAAGCAATTGTGTGGAATTTATTGAAACCTTCCCTGAGAAACAGTCAGTGTATAGCAATCAGGTCTTGGAAGTGCTCTACAGTATTGTTATAATGGCCCACATGGAATATTAACTACATAAGTTTTATGTAGTCATTATTTTAGGGACTTCAATATCATCCCCACAGATCAGAGTCACCCAATGTTCTCTTATGTTCAGAGATTAAAATCCACTCAAGAAAAGAAAGTCAAGTTCTTTGATTTTCTGTAGTCTTACAGTTCTGTTTCTGCCCTCTTTACATCTCTTTTCTCCCACCTCTATGAGTCTTCAGCACAATATTGTTTCAAAGAATAGAAGAACTGGTTTTCACCATCAAAATACTAATTACTCTCTGGCTGTCATTACAGATGAGTGAGATGTCACCTGTGGGGACACTGGCCTTCATCATGGACGAGGAGACGCTGCTTGTCCGAGTGCAGGCGGGTTGGCAATATGTGGCGGTAAGTTTGCGTGGGAAAAGGCCACACAAGTGATGACTAAATGAAATGGTGGTGGTAAATGGGGTCAAGCTTCTACTACAGTTTCTACATCAAGAGAACTTACCCTTTTTCATTATCCATACCTTCCTTTTTTTTTTTTTCTTAAGTGGCATGGATCAGTGATAAAAATTTATTTGAGCTAAGAAATTAGACTTATTCAATTACTGAAACAAAATAATTCATGTTAAAAAAAATATAGGATATATATTTGTCAGAACCTTTGTACATATTGCTTTGAAATAGCTAGCATGTTTTATACCATTGGTTTTGTACCTACTTGTCCATATAATATGGACAAAACTGAGTTACTCCCACTGCTGGAAAGCGGTTGATGTTTGTCACATTTAGTATAATTATCAAATGTGGATCGAAAGGAGAAACTTATCATCTTCATTAACAGAGATCCAGAGGAACCAATAATGTCATGTGGTTCTTATTGAAAAAAAAAAAAAAAAAAAAAAAAATTGTATTTGTGTCTATTTCATGTTTGTTTTTTTTCCCATCAGTGTAGGAATTATCCCCATGGTACCAACAGTCAACTTCTTTTATAGTGCTCTCTACAAAGTAATTATGGAAAACATTGTTTATGAGAACTTAGGAGGTCCATTCTAGTTCATGGTAAACAGATGTCCAGTCTTGATAGTGGATGAGTGCCTTCATGATGTAGGCATTAATCGTTGACTTTTTATATCTTATGGGGCACTCAGTCTGTCCATTTAAGTAGGGCCCATTGTTGGTTGCCTTGACATAGACACTACTTTTGTATCTAAAAACATCTGAAAGGAAGGGAACCATTGATACTATTTCGATGGTGAAAATGAGGCCTGATTCTTCCATGAGGTGTTAGCTGAGGTCTTCATGTTCTTCGTCATCACACTGCCATGCCATCTCTTTGCACACATATTCATAGTGTGTGAAACATGAATACAAAGACAATTGCTCTACTATATTTCATTATGCCTTTTAGCAGAAGTATGTCAAAGCTCTTCAGATACGTCTGCACTTCATAAAGTAGAAAATATCAAGAACAAGATAATGAATACAGAAGTTGCTGTATCTTTCAGTGTGTATGTATTTATGAATTGATGTTTACATATGTCTACCGATGCCTGGAGAGTACTTTGTAAAATTTTATTCTGCTCTCCAATTGACTGTCTGATCCTGACAGAGCAAGGACCACTGCACCAAATAGAGGTAGTCAGATGATTTTAGATACACATGTATTTCCCGACTTTTTCTGCATCTGCAATATTCATATCATCGTGGCTGCTGTCTTGTATTTTTGGTGTTGTGCTACAGTTAGATCATCTTCATAAGTGAGAGCTTTGATGTCGAATTCTGGGTTCAGAGAGGGAGGTCATGCATGAAAAGGTTCAATAGTAATTGATACACTATAGGGGGACCTTTGTGTACAGTGCATTCACATTTACTGTAGAATGACAAATCTGACATTCCACCCATTTCAGCTTGGCAGCGTGGTTCATCTACCTACAAACACACCTTTGCCCTCAACCACATCATCACCGTCCTTGCACCCACCAGCCCTCAAGGCCGACTCCCTTCTAAATGGTGTTGATGGCCCTAAGGTAGGTATCAGAGTTGGACCTTCTTGTGTAAGGATATTATTGACATTAAAGTCGTTTAGAGATATGAAATATCACAAAGACTACATTTACTAGTACTGAATATACAATGGTATCTGCCAAACTGCTCTGCTGCCTCATTTCTCAGCATAAATGTGTAATTATGTCCCACCACATTGCTTCTGACCCAACCCGTTAAGCAAGAGTCAGGAATAACACTTCATCCTTAAGGACCACTGGATGGGTTCCAGATGGGTGTGAGATGCATGGAGGGTGGATATATGCTTTGACTCAGCCCCACATGGGGGTAAAGGCCTTTTGATTTGCATGTATGCATGAATGGAATGAGAGAGACACCAGAGTGGTAGACATGTCACAGCCAATCCCACACATTGCACATTCCTGCACTAACCTGTGCATCTGTCTATTTGCACTGCACCCAGTGGGGATACCCGCACATGGTAAGTATTGATCCCACATAATTTCATCAGAAACTTGTTTGTTTCTCAATATGAGTATCTGTGATCCTCCTCACTGGTCACTTTTGATACCCCACAAGATTTTAAGATTTTCTGCTGTGGGAGTTAGACTGTCTCAATACCACCAGTTGATATCAAAATGGAATTTCCAGAAAAAAACAATCCCAACTTATTTTCTCTGTGGTAGCTAAGCACTACATAAACAAAATACCAAGGGAACTAAGATTCACATTTGTATTTAGGTTTCATCCAGAGAATTTAAGTATGACATTTCAGAATGGATATTAGCTCAAATCCAGAGGTAATGTGACAAAAAATTAAATGAATATTAAGTAAAAGTTTAAGAACCACTTAGCGCACCATCTCCCTCACTCACACCTCTAGTTCTTGACATTCGTCTCTTTTTTTGTACGTCAACATGTCTAGATCTTTTCTTTTAATGTTTATCACCCTTGACATGGTGGCATATGTTGTGTATTTTATTTTGGCTAATGTCAATGATTTCATTCAGCTTAGGGACAGACTTGGTCAAAACAAGAGTACCATTGGCTGAGTTCCATTCTGGTCACAAGTACACCCACTGATTGAATGAAAAAGAAAACATGGCCTTAACCAGACAAGGCTTTTTGGGGGGTTCCAGGGGGCATATTCCACAGGATTGTTTTCCATAGCACCAAATAATGCAATTGCAAGTGAATTTCAAAAGATTAAATCAACTAACTCAAGATTTTGAACAAATAAACAACATACAGAGTGTTCAGGATAAATTTGATAAAAAAAAATTATCTTCTGTCATTTCAGAACCATCTGAAGGATTTAATAGTGGTAAAGTACAACAGATAGTAGATTCTGTGTACTATTGGTGGGTGTGAGAACTAGAGAGCATGGACGACTGTAAAGCACTGGAATATTGGAAGAGAGTGACCTGCATCATGATGATTCACGCCAGATTAAAACATTCGGAAATCTTAGCTGCAGCTCAGTGCTCCTTGAATACCGTAAAGGCCATGAGATGTGAGCTGGAGAATTGCGATGGAGATATGGAAGCAGTGGCTAGCAGGAAGGATCATAGCAGGTGTTCTGATTCTGCCTCCACAACAAAATTCATCAAGAAGCTGCAAAAAAAGGTGCATCAAGGTCCAGGCAAGGCAATGCCAACATTGGCAAGAGAGATGGGTGTCAGAGTGGTGACTATGAAGAAAGCACTGAACAAGGATCTTTGCTACTCCTCATACAAGAGGTGCAAGGGCCAACTACTCACTGCCAAGGCTCAAGAGAACTGCCTTATGAGAGTCAAAAAACTCTCAAAAAGGTCAAACACCCAGTCGAGCCAGGGATGCTCTGGAACTTCTGCCAGGACCAGTTGCACAAAGTACAGAACAACAGGTGGCTAGCCTACAGTCCGCACAAAGTCCCGTGCTTCATGAATACCAAGTTCCCTCAAACTGTGATGGTCTTTGGGTGTGTTTCCAATGAAGGCCATGTCATGCCATTGCACATCTTTGAAGAGGGACTCGGACACACTTCAAATCGCTATATTGAGTTGCTGTCCACTGTTGTCAAGTGCTGGGTGGAGAGGGTAGCTGCAGGAAGACCATACATGTGGCAGCAGGACTCGGCTCTGTGTCACACCTCCGGGAAAAACCAGAATTGGCTGTCTGAGAACTTCTACAACTTCACCAGTCCCAACATCTGGTCCCCCAACTCACCTGATTGCAACCCCATGGACTATTATGTGTGGGGCACAGTTGAAAAAGACACCAATCATACTGCCTGCAACACCAAGGACGAGCTGATTGCCAGGATCAAACTGGTGTTCAGGTGTCTCTCGAAGGACACCATGAAGGCCATGTGCTGCAGGTTCAGGTCCTGCCTGGAGGCCATGGTGGAGGTTCAGGGTGGCTCCTTTGAGTGAGCTGTATTTGGCAAAAGATCCTCTAAGAGATGCACTTAGAATTTTGAGAATACATCAAATTTTGGACAAGATATGACATTTTTCTTTCTTTTCTGAAAAAGTATCAAATTTATCCCAAACACCCTGTACATGCATATAATATACCAATGGCTATTTCCCCTTTACAAGGGAGATATCCAAAAGACAAAGGCAAAAAATCCACTCCCTCCCATTTCATCCCCACATACTCTACTCCCATTCACCCCCCGCCTTCCCTCTTATCTTGGCTCCTCCTAGATGACAGGTCATCCCTGCATCTCACCCACTGCCCTGGGCCAGAAGCAATGTAGGAAGACACAGCACATCCACAGCAAGGCCACTTCATTTAATCTGTGACCCTCCTCTCTGTCCCTTCATGCAGAAAAAAAGAGATGGGGAGAAATCTCTATGGGCTGCATCAAAACATTATTCACAAGTACTCCCTCATCCCATCCCCCCCCTACTCCCATGCATCACAGCATCAACCATACACAACCCTTCTCCACTCATCCCTATCCTCTCCCTTCCTTCCTCAACAGACATTCCCCTTTTTCCTAATGCCCCATTTATCCCATCCATCCATCTCATTCTTGGCTGACCCCTCATGTTCACTCCTTCCACCTCTGCCTTCCACACCTCTTTTACTAATCTTTCTTCTTGCATTCTTTCCATTTGTCCAAACCATCCCAATACTCCTTCATCAACCCTATCTTCCAACTCCCTTTCCACCCCCATTCTCCTCCTCACCTCCTCATTTCTCACTCTATCCAGTCTAGTAACCCTTATCATACTTCTCAGGCACCTCATCTCAACACATTCAAACTCCTCTTCTCTTATGTTTCATGTTTCTGCCCCATACAGTGCTGTTGGCACAATCCTTTATACAATCTCCTCTTAATATCCATTCCCAAATGTCTATTTCTCATTACACTTTTTAATCCCCCAAGGCATTTACTTGCTTCTCTCAATCTAATTTCTACCTTCATTTCCACTCCTCCCTTTCCTGCCACATTCACACCCAAGTATCTAAAACTATCCACTTTCTCCAGTCTCTCCCCTTAATACTCACTTTCAGTCTGCTGCCACTTTCTCCCTTTGTACATCTCATCACCTTACTTTTACCCACATTTATCTTCAACTTTCTTCTTTTGCACACCTTCCCAAACTCTGT
The DNA here is from genome assembly GCF_046742065.1 of Oratosquilla oratoria. NCBI lineage: Eukaryota > Metazoa > Arthropoda > Malacostraca > Stomatopoda > Squillidae > Oratosquilla > Oratosquilla oratoria. Next base: position 24,706,116 of record NC_134801.1, read on the forward strand.
CACTAAATTTCTCAATCCTTCCTCTGATCCTCCTATAAGTGCAGTGTCATCAGTAAACAATAACTGACTTATCTCCTACTTTTCTCCATTTTCTTTAACCATCTCCAATCCCCAACCCATTACCCTTATATTTACCTCTCAACCTCTCACACCACCCCATCCATGTATAAATTGAACAGCCAAGGCGACATAATACATCCCTGGCAAAGTTCCACCTTTACCTCACACCACTCACTCTCTCCATTTCTGATTCTAACACAAGCTCTACTATTCTATTAAAAAGTCTTGACTGCCTTTAACACCTTTCTTCCTATCCCATATATCTGCAGCACCTCTTCAACTTCCTTCTTTCACACACCTTCCCAAGCTCTGTCACTAACTTCCTTAATTCCTCCTCTGATCCTGCTACAAGTGCAGTGTCATCAGCAAAAACAACTGGCTTATCTCCCACTTTTCTCCATTTTCTTTAACCATCTCCAATCCCCAACCCATTACCCTTGTGTTTACCTCTCGCTCCACCCCATCCATGTATAAATTGAATAGCCAAGGCGACATAACACATCCCTCTACCTCAAACCACTCACTCTCTCCATTTCTGAATCTAACACATGCTCTACTATTCTCGTAAAAACTCTTGACTGCTCTTAACAGCTTTCCTCCTATCCCATATATCTGTAATACCTCCCACAGTGCCTTCCTGTCTACCCTGTCATAAGCCTTTTCCAAATCCATAAAGGCCTAAAAAACATCTTTACCTTTTCCTAAAGCTTTCTCACATATCTGCCTTACCACAAAAATATGATCCATACAACCCCTACCTGTCCTAATCCTACACTGTTCCTCACCATTTACTCCCTCTGTTCCTCTCCTAATCCTCTCAATCAAGACCCTTCCATAAGCTTTCCCAACTACACTCAACAAACTAATCCCTCTGAAACTACTACACTCACACTTGTCCCCCTTTCCCTTGTAAAGTGGAACTATACATGCATATATACATACTATACATCCAGTCCTCCGGCACTCTACCCTCTTTTAAACAAACATTAAACAACCTCACCAGCCAGTCCTCCAACACTGTACCTCCCTTTTTTAGATAAACACTGCATGACACCCACCCTACCCAAGTACCTTACCTGCTCTCATCATTTTAGCAACTGCTTTCACCTCATCTTTCCTTATTTCTCTTTAATTTTACTCACTCATCACTGTCATCTTCTTAGTACTTTCCACTGCAACTACCTTTCCCTCCCTGTCCTCCTTCACATTTAGCAACTCCCTAAAATACTCTACCCATCTTCTCCTTACTGCTGTTTCCTCCATTAATATCTTTCCATCTGCACCTTTTACTTTTTCTTCTCTACTTAATTCACCTCCTCTTTCTCTCTTGGTTTCTTTCCAAAACATAAATATATAAATATAATGTGTATGTGTGTGTGTGTGTATGTATGTATATATATATATATATATATATATATATATATATATATATATAAAATGCTCCAGGTGTATGTTTTTTCATTGCCATGTTTATGGATTAGGTGGAGAGGGAGAGAAGAGACAATGCTATGTTTGCAGTAGGAAGAAAATAGCTTAATCCCTAAATAAGAAGTGATAAATCAGTGACTTGCAGCAAGAAATGTGTCTGTTTGGCTGGGAGGTCATGTTGCATGAACTGACCCTCCTCTAGAATCGAACTAGCTCTTCAGCTTCATGTTCGTCCTCTTCTTCCTTGTCCTTATCCTCCTCTTTATGAAATTTCCTTCTTTCTCCAGTTCCCCTACTCACCGGCCTTACATAAAGCATTAACCAGAAATTTTATGCAGTCAATATTTTAGGAACTTCAGCATCATCCCAGTGGACCAAGTCACTTGGCATTCTTTTATGATCGGAGACTAATTCCCAGTTTAAAAGGAATCCTGGTCACTTTTAACTTCTACAATCCCTCCACTCTGCTACCTTCCTTAAATCTTTACCCCACCACCACTTTGACTCCTCCTCAGTATGATAATTAATGTCTCGAAGGATAGCAGTGTTGGTTATTGCTTTTGGAATATTCCATTCCTACCAACTAATTAAGCTTTTGGTGTTGGTTCTGCAGCTGCGACTGGTGGCATTGAATGAGCCCTACCTTGGTGATATGCATGGCGTCCGGGGAGCCGACTACTCATGTTACCGGCAGGCACGACGTGCGGGTCTTCGCGGAACTTTCCGTGCCTTCCTTACCTCCAGAGTCCAAAACCTCGACTCTATTGTCCGCTACTCTGACCGAGGGCTGCCCGTCGTCAACAGCAAGGTGGGTAGAATTGACCTGAAACTCTCTCTAGAGCCTTTCTGGATTAATAGAGGAAGAACTGAATGAGTACAGTAAATAGATAAATGAATGAATAAAAGAAAAGAGAAAGTAGATGAATAGACAAATTAGATATGTCTGAGGTCGTAAAATGGAATTCACTTTTCAGTACTAATGTGCTAAAAATTGAATTTACAGAATAGGAATAAGTTTTCTTGTACACATCTTGCCACGGTAGAAATATACTATAAAACACAAAAATCAAAGCTGACTTTGTTTTCAGTCGAACACTCGTGTAGTTCTGAAACAAAATTAGGAAAGTGAGAATGATATTCATAACCTGTTCTGAATTATTGACCTGACCCATTGATTTTCCGAATGTGTGGCAGTTTTAATGGAAAAGAGCCTCTGATATTTCTATTTCACTTTTTTTTTCCCAATTAGGGTGAGGTGCTCTTTAACGCTTGGAGGGACGTCTTCTCTGGGTCTGGTGGCTTCTTCCTGCAGAAGCCGCGCATCTATAGCTTCGATGGCAAGGACGTCCTCAGTGACCCCACGTGGTAAGTGCTGTCACCTTACGGGAATGTCCGAACTGTTCCCAGACCTTGTGAGCAAACTGTATCTTAGGTCTACACTTTTTCAACCATTATTATTACAACTCCTATTATTATGGGTGTCTGTGGACAACAGATTGAGAACAGCTTATATGTATGAGAATTGTAATAGATCTATGATAGAGATACTCCTGGGTTGGACCTTTGAGATGGGCTCCAGAGTAAGACATCTCTTTGCTCCCCATCTTCAAATCCCATCAACATCTTACATTGTAGGAGAGAGGCCAAATGCAGAGTATGGGATCCAATGTATTTAATGTTTTGCCCAACAGGGCTTCTTCAGAAATAACCTGCTGGGCAAAACATTAAATACATTGGATCCCATACTCTGCGTTTGGCCTCTCTCCTACAGTGCTGTTGCAGTCGTTGCTGCTTTTAAACATCTTACATTCATATGAAAGTGCAGCCCTGTTGGACCGGCCTTCGGTCTCTGAACCTGGCCCAAAATATCCATCCACTTGTCATTTTTGTCGCAATTTCATTAACTTTTTTTTTTCTATTTTATTTCTTCTTATCCAAATGTGATTAAACTTATCCATTAGTATCTTGTATTAGAATCAGAAATGGAGAGAGTGACTGATTTGAGGTAAAGGTGGGATTTCATCTGGGATGTGTTGTGACCCATCTTTGCATCTTTCAGCATCAAGTTTGTTCTTAAATTCTTGAATAGTATTTGCACACACTGTTGCCTTATCTAACTTATTCCAGATATCCACCACTCTGTGTGGGAAGCTATTCTTTTTCAGATCTCTTCTATAACTATCCTTTTTGAGTTTCTTGTCATGTCCTCTTGTTTTCCCTTGTCCCACTTCAATAAATCATCTCTATCTAGGACTTACATTCCTTTCATATTTCTATAAATAGTCAGTAGATTGCCTCTTTCTCTTCTTTGTTCCAGAGTTGGTAGTTCCAATTTGGACATTATTCATATGTCAATTTGGAGTGTTGGTGCCATCTTTGTCATTGCTCTTTGTATTCTTTCTAATTTCTTTATATTCTTTTTAGTATTGGGTGTCCATAGTGTCACAGCATACTCATCTTGGTCTTATCAGTGTAACTAATGTTTTCTTTACCATTTCCTCATCCAAATAGTCAGAAGCCACTTTCATCAAACTTAGTAAGTTGAAGGTTTCTCTGACTATTTCATTGATTTGTTTGTCTGGTGACATGTCTTTGCTGATAATTACTGCTAGGTCCTTTTCCAAGCTCACTTTTTTGACTTCACCAATTTTATAATTCCTTGATATTCTATTTTTACTTTTTCCAAACTCCATTATACTACATTTCTTGATGTTAAAGTTCACTTCCCACTTTTGACTCCATTTCCAGATTTTATCTAGGTCTTTTTGTAGTGATTTACAATCTTCCTCTGTACTTACTTTCTTTAGTATTTTTGCATCATCTGCAAAGAAGTTCATATAACATTCCACACCTTGTGTGCATATGTTTGCAATTACCTAGTTATATTTACCTAGTTGTATCTTACAGGAAGGGGAGCTATGCTCATGGTTTTCTGTCTCTGTATCTCACCATGTCTAATATGCTCTTAAATTCATGTATTCTTTTTGCACACGCTATTGTTTCCTCTAGTATGTTCCATACATCCACCACTCTATGGGGAAAGCTGTTCTTTTCAGGTCTCTTCTATAACTGTCCTTATTGAGCTTCCTTCCATGTCCTCTTGTATTTCTCTTATCCCAATTTAGTAAGTCGTGTGTGTATTTACCTAGTTGTATTTTACGGGAAGGGGAGTTACACTCATGGTGTCCCGTCTCTGTATCTTGCCTTATCTAATTTGCTTTTAAATTCTTGTGTTGTTT
>NC_134801.1:24715842-24743342 GCF_046742065.1 Oratosquilla oratoria
GAATTCTTGACAGCACATTGTGGACGAAAGTCAATGGCAGATGGTACCTTGATACTGATCCTCATAGGATGATCTAGAGTGTAAGCACTTGATCTATCTCCAGTTTGTCTTAATTTGGTGCACTGTAATTAATCCTCTCTCCACCTTGGCATTGCTGATAGGAAATGTGAGTAAGACCCTGATGAGAAGACCAAGGCTGGGGTACTTGCTTGTTGAAACTTTGACAAATGCTCTCCAAACATCAGAGCTTTGCAAGTCCATCAGAACTGAATTCCTGTATGACTTTAAGGAGTTCCATTCAGTCTGGGTGGACTTTCTGAAGGAAACCCTCAAAAGGCTCAAACACTGTGCTAAGTTCTTTGAGACCAATGTGGTCAAGTGAAGGTTTGTGCTTTGGCCAGGTATTGTCCAACTCTGTGAAAAAAACGTGAATTGAAGTCAGAAATTTTTGTATCAACACACTCTCTGATCTTCTTCACATATGCCTTTCAAGAGTTGTGAAAAGCAGTCAAAAATTCACTCTTTGCTTTGGTCAGCTTGACGTTCTTGTATTCCACTTCAGATGCGCCATCTTCAAAGATGATGTCACAGAGGAACTTTGACAGTTTTGAGACATACTCTGTGTCATGCTCTGACTCCAGGTTTCCTGTGGAAGCGTGGAATGACTCAACACTGGCCATGGCAGACATAAGGTCCACTGACTTTTCATGAAAATTGCAGGAAAGTGCTGCCAATGGCTGCAGCAGAACATCAAATAGCCACACACATCTTGCACCTAATGCTTTAACCTCCCAGCACTTTCTTCATACTCCATCCATTCCCTGTTCTGGGCTATCTCCTTAATCCACAGTAACTACATGAATCAACAACATTTTTGATAAATCCACAGAGTCAAATTTAAATCATGTGGAAACAACAATGAATCTAAAGTCACAATAAAATCTACAAATTTGGAATATTCCTACACCCATGGCATTGAACGATCAGGTCATGAGTAGTAAAAAATGCAGCTACAGAGCATGTGCGAAGATGTAATTAATCAACCCCACACCTGCATACATTGTCATGTCACTGCACTGCATCAAAACAACAATAGCAATGGTCAAAATATAGCCACTAATTTGCTATAAGTGTGTGTAGACCTGTGAATTTGCTTCACAGTTAGCACAGTACAGTGCAGTGCATACTGGGAACATGCATGCAGTGCATGGCTCAGCATGCATGCAGTAAGTGGCTCATTGGTCTTTACGAGTGTATGTACATACATTATAGGCTTATGCCATGTTTTCGTATTGGCAATTTACAGGCACGGCTACCTTAGTGATTCAGAATTCAGAGCCAGCTGAGTGTGGACAAATTCACCTATAAACATGTACGTTTCCATTTGCATTGCAGCAACTGTAATTCATAAAAAATATGCATAGTAAATGGCTGAAAGTACATCACAAATTGTGAAGGATTCTGGGAAAAATTTTCCCTGATATATATATATATATATATATATATATATATATATATATATATATATATATATATATGTATATGTTTCAGTAGCTACAAAATTTTCACAAGAAATAATGGTCTCAAACTGTCTGGAAATAGATTTAATTTGGAAGTGGGTAGAAACAACTTTGCCAACTGTAGTTAATGAATGGAATAAACTTCCTTCAGAGGCAGTGCAATATACTTCAGTTTGAAGCTTTAAGATTTGTTTAGATAAACTCCAAAGCAAGATACTGTAATGCCTGCCATTTATTTTATATTATTTGTTTATTTGTTATTATTTGTCTTATTATTTTTTTGATTATTTATTTTTATTTATTTGTCCATTTATCATTTACTATTTACCTGTTGGTTTATTATTTAACTTTACCTATTTATTTACTTTATTTATTATTAAAAAAAAAGTCATATCTTGGCCAAAAATTTATGTATTCTCAAAATTCAAAGTGCATCTCTTAGAGGATCTTTTGCCAAATACAGCTCACTCAAAGAACCTTCATGGTGTCCTTTGAGAGATGCCTGAACAGCAGTTTGATCCTGGCAATCAGCTCGTCCTTGGTGTTGCAGGCGGTATGATTGGTGTCTATTTCAACTGTGCCCCAACTGTGGGGTTGCAATCAGGCGAGTTGGGGGGCCAGATGTTGGTACTGCTTAAGTCGTAGAAGTTCTCAGACAGCCACTTCTGGGTTTTCCCAGAGGTGTGACACAGAGTTGAGTCCTGCTGCTACACGTTTGGTCTTCCCACAGCCAATATAGCCATCTGAAGTGAGTCTGACTCCCTCTTCAAAGATGTGAGGTGGTATGACATGGCCTTTGCTGGAAACGCACCCAAAGACCATCACAGTTTGAGGGAACTTGGTCTTCATGAAGCACGGAACTTTGCAAGGACTGTTGGCTAGCCCCCTGTTGTTCTGCGCATTGTGCAATTGGTCCTGGCAGAAGTTCTTCTTGTCTGAGAAGAACCAGAGCATCCCTGGCTCGACTGGGTGTATGACCTTGTTGAGAAGTTTCTTGGCTTTTATAAGGCAGTTATTTTGGGCCTTGGCAGTGAGTAGTTGGCCCTTGCACCTCTTGTATGAGGAGTAGCAAAAATTCTTGTTCAGCGCCTTCTTCATAGCTGCCACTCCAACACCCATCTCTCTTGCCAAGATCCGCATTGCCTTGCCTGGATCTTGCCACATTTTTTCTTTTTTTTTTCTTGCAGCTTCTCAACAAATTTCATTGTGCAAACAGTTAGAACATCTGCTATGATCCTTCCTACTAGCCACTGCTTCCATATTTCCATCGCAGTTCTCCAGCTCACATCTCACGGCCTTCACAGTATTTAAGGAACACTGAGCTGCAGCTAAGATTTCCAAATTTTTTAATCCAGTGTGAATCATCATGATGCAGGTCACTCTCTTCCAATATTCCGGTGCTTTCCAGTCGTCCATGCTCTCTAGCTCTCACACCTACCAATAATACACAGAATCATCTATCCATTGCACTTTACCACTATTAAATCCTTCAGATGGTTCTGAAATGACATAAGATAAAAAAAATTATCAAATTTATCCAAACAGATACATCAAAGGGAACTTACTATGTTCATCCACTGAGGCTACCCCTTCTCTTCTGAAATGCTAATGTTTTGGCTCCCAGCCCTGCTCAACCCAGCCCAACCCAGGGTGTATAGAAAGTAGAGTGCCTGTACTTGGCTTGCAGGATCAGTTACAGCATTTGGTAGACAAAGTACATTCTGGTTTCAGTAGCTACAGCATCAGCTTTTTCATTTCATGATCCCAGTTAGCCCTGTCAATGGCACTCAGTGCGACTGTCAGAAAGTCATTGATAACTACTACATAACCTGTGTATGTATGCACGTTCACCCAAGCAACATCGATCAGGACCACTTTAATCAATCATTTGTTTACATTCAAATTAAGATAACGGTAGACATAGTAGTTATATGTTAACAATAGAGATAGTTGTCGTTCCAGTCGAGTAAATGCTGAGTAATCATAATAAATACGGTAGCAGTGATAATTAAACTGTAATGTTAATGAAGAAACTGGAATCCAGAGCCACAATTTGACACATTTTCTTTAAGATGTGTTGCATATTTAAATGTTCTGATGCATTCGTTTTAGCTTACCTTATGTGTTCACAGTGTAAATACCTAGCTGAATGGTCATAGCATTAAAAGCTTGCTAGTCATAGAGATCTTAATTCCACATTATGATAATCTCAGCCTGGGTTCAACCCTCATTGTCTTCCAAGTTTTTCTCCTGCGCATCATACGCCATTTCTTGTTACCTTTGCCCCTCTTGCTGCGGCGTCTGACTCACTATGCCCTCTGCTCCCCAGTCGATGACCTACTACTCTAGTCGGCTTGGATGAGGACCCAAACGCGGGAGCAGCAGGCCACTGACTTCACGGGTGTTGAGTGTGATGCCGTCTTAGTTTAATTTCCTTCCAATTGTTTACACAAAGTAGATATGGCATGCTTGGAGAATGTTTTCTAGATGTATGAGTGTTTTTGATTCTATCTAGGTGTAGATACGAGGGAATATATGATCACGTGGGGGATCGGGGATCTGTGCTGAGTCCAGCAGCGACGAGAGGAGTAGATATAAGCTTGTGGTCACATGACATAACTGTAGTGCATCACCCTTGAAGCAAAGATTTTTCTATTGCGCCACATGGCCATTTCAAGACCCGTCTCATGACTCAGAGGTTCAAAAGGCTCGTTTCTAGTCCAGCGAAAGCTCAGACCTGTATGTTCCTCAGATATGGATAGCCTCGTTGCTTCCAGTACTTTTTCTTTCTTTCTTTTTCCTTTATTTCTACAATGACAATATAGGGATTCACATGCTTAGCAGTTTTGTTTGATTTAGAAAAATAGCAATGTAGAAACAGTTCACACAGTTTGAGATTACTACGCGCACACAATCATGCATCATCGTAAATGCAACCTCAATCAACCCTAACAATTAATTAAAATAGTTAATTGAGCCACCTAATCATTATTACAGTAACATAATTTCATACTTTCATTACCATATGTTCATTTTAAGTATTTAGTAGAAAAGAAATTATATTTCATTTGTTCAAATTATAAAGAGATCAAAATTCTGAATGTAGAGAAAAACATGTACAACTAATGACCATTCTGCAAGTGCACACACACACATTATATATATATATATATATATATATATATATATATATATATATATATATATATATATATATATATATATATACATACATATGTTTGTGTGTGTGTGCATGTGTTTATAAATACATGCATACACACATACATGCATTTATGAAATCCTTGGCAAGTAAAGTAAACCTCTAAATCCATTGTCAGATTCAACCTGACTTGCTTCGTTGAGTGCTGCGTACATTGTACATCTATTCGTTCATTTTCAAGACTTGTGTGGTGTGGAGTTAGTAAAGGTGTCTTTTGTGTTAAATTTGAGATTTTTGACAATGTTGACACCATTAGGGTAAACCAAATGGCTGATTTTTGCATTGACATGATTTTTTTTCACATGATTGGCAAAATTTCTTCTGATTTGCATTGTCATTGTTTTAATAGCTGCTGCTGCTGCTCACGAGCTTCGTATTCCATTTTCAAGTCATTGTTCACTCACTGTTCGTGAGTTGATGACATCATATCCTTAACCCTGAGTAGTGATGTTAGCTTTTAGTAACAGGAGACATCGTCGTACTTTTAAAGGACAAACATTATCACAACTTTTTTTTTCTCTCAAGTGATATTATGGACAGATCACTTCTAATAAATTATTGCCTGTCACTGAGGTCTTCAAGTTCAGGGAAGCCACAAACACTATGACATTTCATGATTCTGTAACTATCCGTCATTAATGACATCAAGATTGTAGATGCATTTTTTTTTTTTTTTTTTTTTGTATACTGACTCAATGATCACTATCATTTTTCCAAGATCTTGGATGACATGACCCTTTCCCTCTTTTTCTTCATTTTCTAAGACATAGGAAAACTTCAGCGCCATATTTGCAACGAATCAAAGTCCAATTCCTATTTATTTTCAATATTGTGTATGGTTATAATAATTTTCACTTGTTTGTGATGTTCTCTTTTCCATGTATTCTTTTTTAGTCGCATTACTTTTCTACAGCAGTCATGTAATGTCCGTGGATATTAAGAAAAATAAAATATTTGTTTGTAAATAATTTTAGATTATGCGTCTTGAGTTTTTGTATCCTTTTTTGGTCCACTTTAAAAAAGAAAACAGTGCTATATAATTAAATCTGGATCAAGACGTGAATTTAGGCAGCCAAGGGGCAGAAGGAAATACCAATCACAAAACTGTATGGAATCACATCTTAAATCAGAAAGCAATTAAGTATGATAATGAATGATTCACTATATTTCCCAGACATATTGCAACATTGTCACATAACAGGCAAAATATATACTTTTTTCCTTCAAGAAAACATTTTTCTATGAACAAAATCACACCTATGAAGTTGATCAGCACTGTTTTGGTATGAATAATAGTCTTGAATCATAAAACAACTACTACCAGACTTTGATCCCTAGGGATGTTATCAAAGTCCCCAAAGTATTGAATGCTTTAAACTTGAGCAGTTATTACTCCATACAGAGACTGAGGGTGGGGGATATCTTGAGTACTACTACGTGTGTGTGTATGTGTACATATTACACAGGATGTGCACACCCAGATTCCTGGCGCTGCTAGCAGAGGCCAGTCCAGTGTGCTACGAGCAGTGGAGGTGTTGTGATATGGTTCGGACAAGCCAGGGAAATGAAACTCACGGTAACACTACGCACTCAGTGTTTATTTAACTCTAAACTCAAAAAGGGATGAGCTTGAGAACAGAGGAGAAGTTGAAGCTTGGAGAGGAGTACTGGTTCAAGAGGAGAGCTGCTTATGGAGGAGAGCTGCTTGATGGGGAGAGCTGCTTGTAGAGAAGAGCTGCTTGAAGGGAAGAGCTGCTTGAAGATGTCGTGTCCTGGAGTGAACTGCTGCTTCAGCTTGGTCCCCCTCCTTATAAAGGAGGCTGGTGTGGACCCAGGCGAACTGTCCTGGGTCCTGAGTGGTCTGTTCATTTTCGGTGGAGACGCTGTTGCTAACTATCTTTGCCAACTATAGTTAGCGGGAACGTAGGCCTAAGTCAACCCCGTATGCCGACCGGTCTCCGGCGAGTTTTCTGGGCTTCTGATTGGTCAGTTGCCTTTGCCCTCAGACGTACTTGCTGACTATGCTTGCCCATTATGGGTCATATAAAAACTTAGGTCAAGATGCGAACGGGCTCATGGCTTATGGCTTATCAGAATGCTACTGGACACCACCGCGAATGGACGTCTCTTGAAGAACCTCCTCTAGCGCATTGACCAGAAATTCATGCCACCAAACTGAAAAACCGTTACCTGAGCCAAGGCACTCTCTACGCCTCTCGCTCTGACGGTGTATGCCCTCATAACCCCCCTTTCGACTGTACATTGCCCTTGCGGTCTTAAAACTTGTGCAGTCGACTGGTGGGGAAGGGAAGCCCCCTCCCGGTTTCCCGCTCCTATAGCGGACTCGGCATAGGTCTCGAACCCTCGGCGATCAAAGTGTTCCATACGTTGCGAGAGGGCACCCGGGCGCCAGCCAGCGCGATCACTTTCCCTTAACCACTATTAGGCCATTAGAACCCGTGAGCATAGACCATACCCCTGCGACCCCACCCCCCCAAATACAATCCCCCTTACTTTCCTTTACTTTTCATACACAACACTGACATACACACACATATTTAGAAGCCCTAAGCGCTTCGGCGCTATGGGCCAAATAAACATTAGGGAGAACCGGCCTATAGCCGGCCAAATGAAACGCTCTGTCATCTAGAAGATATTGGCCAAGTTGGAGATACCTATCCAAAAGCTTTTCACCAACGGCACACAACACACGGCAATAGCAGATGACAAGACCATTGAAGAACTGACAAAAAGGACAACCAAGAATGAATTTACAAAAGAAATATTGGACATTATCGACCCCCCAGAGCTGAACGCGAAGAGAACCCTGGTGATAAAACAAGTTGACGAATACATCTACAATGAAGACACAGAAACGATCAAACTAGAAATGGAACGACTCAAAGTAAGACTTGAAAGTAACCAATATAATCAAGATGCCCAACACCAAAACAATCCTCAAGGCAAAACTGGAAAACACAACAATGGTGACAAAGGCATCCTGATATTCAGCCAGTCATTTCCCCCACACACATTAAGCCAGGAAACATATATACACCTACCACAGTGCACACGCTGCTACGCGTACGACCATACACTTAAACATTGTCCACAACCAACCACATACACCATCTGCTCAAGCTGCTGCTCCACTGACCATAGGATCAAGAATTGCCACAATGCCATCAAGAAATGCATTGCCTGTGGCCTTAACCACCCAACATATTCAGCTAGATGCCAAGTAAGAAAAGACTTGATTAAGAAGATACAAGAAAATAAAGTGCAAAACACACACACACACTCCAACACTTCATATGCTAACATAGCCACAGGAAACACTGCTCAGTCTTCTCCCACACCAACACCCAACCCTATAACCCTCAAACACCTCACTGTCATAAACATAGCAATCATACACGCCAACATAAATGGGGCAGCACAACCTGGAACATACCAACAGACAATAGATGACTATTACAAAGCAAATGGACTCCCCACAATCATAATCCCACCCTCTGTCATTAAACCCACAGCCGTACTAAACATGATCAACAACACTACACACACCCAATCACAACCACAATCAATGGAAACTGAAGAACAGAGAAACAAAAGACCACACAACACAGAACATACATCAGTAATAGAAAAACCCACAAAGACAAAGAAAACAGACCACAACACAGAAACAATTCAAATAATAACACCCAACACAACAAACATGACAGAGGAAGAAATACATCAAAATGTACACACACTCCTACAAAACCAAAAGATCAAAAATATTTACACCGAGGAAATGCCTGAGAAAACTGTAGACACTTTGATAACACAAAAACTAATTGACCTGACCAAAGCCCCTATACAAAGACTGACAGAAACAAAATACAGGAAAACACAACAGGGATACTGCGACACTCGTAAACACAAACCAACAGACACACCTCACTGGACAGTCTACAGCCAATAAACCAAACAAACATGGACACAATACACATACTACAACACAACGTACAACACTGGACATTCCACAGAAGAAACCAATTAAGCAACCACTACCTAACACAAACACCAGACATTATATTACTCAACTCTATAGGGAGACACACAGTTAAAATATTCAACTACAACACACACACACAAAACACGTACAATGAAGACAACGCAGGAATAGCCATAGCCATAAAACAAAACATAAAATACAAACTATTAGGCGACTTTGACAAAGACATGTTAGCCATAGAAACACACAAAGGACCCATAATCATAGCCACAACATACCTCCCACCACGAAGACCATACCTACCAACACAAGACATACTAAATATTACACAAAAACCACAACCTACATACATCATAGGAGACTTTAATGCAAAACACAAAACAACTAAAACACACATACAACAATCATGTAGGAAAAAGCATACACCAACTAATAACACAGAACCACCTCACCTTCCTCGGCCCAGACTTCCCAACAAGCAACCCAGACATGATATTCACCAACCGACATCACCACCTCACATACAGAATACACCCAGGTGACATAACTTCATCAGATCACATACCACTACACTTCACACTATCCACCACAGCAATCACAATACCCACACCACCTAGACTACTATACAAAGCAGACTGGAAGAACTTTAAAACAATACTAGAAACAACAACAGAAGAATACAACAACACAGAAACACAAATCAACACAAACACTCAAATAGAAGACACAAAATACATAGACGACAAAATAGAAAACTGGTACAAATTAATACACAACGCAATCACACAGAGTATACCTACAACACACCACAAACAACTACCCACCCCCAAAACATCTAAAACTTTAAAACAATTAATATGGAAGGCAAACAACATAAAAAATAAAGCCATAACAGAAAACAACTGGACTCCACACACAACACAAACAATTAAACAATTACAAACACAAATATTAGAGGAACACAAAAAACTACGAAGAGACATGGAACAAATTAATATCAAACATCAAATTCAACCCCAAAAAACCACAAGACTTCTGGAACACAATTAAGAGACTACAAGGATCCAACACTAACACTTCACCATACATAACACATAACAACGACAAACTACACGACGCCAAAGACAAAGAAAACGCATTCAGACAGGTATGGCAAAACATTTTTCAAATCACACCAGAAGAAAACACACAATTTGACACAAACCACGAAACCAAAATTCTCACACAACACATAACACAACACTACCACCAAACACAACCTTATGCAAACATAGACTTAGACAGACTAGACACTGACAACTACATCGGACAACCCATACAACTAGAAGACGTTAAAAACATAATCAAACACACCAAAAACAAAGCTCCAGGACAATCAGGCATAACGAAACAAATACTTGCACACTTACCAAACATAACAATACAACTACTCACAGACATTTACAACGAAACACTCAGCCTAGGATACTTTCCACAAAAATTCAAAAACTCAATCATCACATTCATACCGAAACAAAACAAAGACACTACACAAATACAAAACTACAGACCCATATCACTACTAGAAACACCCGGAAAAATATACGAAAGACTAATCACAAACAGACTTATGGCACACCTACACGAACACATGCTAAACCCTAACCAACATGGATTCACACCTGGCAAAGGAACACACACAGCACTCGCCATCATATATGAAACAATCACAGACACACACAAAGACACAAACATGCATGTAACATAATATCACGCGACATATCCAAGGCCTTCGACAAAGTATGGCACGAAGGCCTTAAATACAAAATACTTCAAACACACCTTCCAGACACCATCACGAAAACACTGTGTAGCTTCCTAGACAACAGAACAGCAAAAATAAAAATAAACCATTACATAGGACCAGCCTTCCCTCTCCATAGCGGAGTTCCACAAAGAAGTGTTCTCTCCCCAACACTATTTAACTTATACACATCAGAGGGTCTCACTAAACGCCGACCAAAGTCGACCAAAGCCGACCAAAACCACACAATGATGTTTTTTTATCAAATGCATAATTTATATATAAAAAATAGCATATGGTTGCATTATTTTACCTATTTTCTTTAAAATGTGTGATTTCCATGTAAAATCATCAAAGAGAAGTTACGTTTTTATCCTCTGCAAAATTACCAACCGGCAATCAACGCCGACCAAACCCAAACAATGACAGCTTTTGCTCAAATGACAAAAACGTATTCTTTTTGATGATTTTACATGGAAGTCACACATTTTAAAGAAAATAGGTCAAATAATGCAACCATATGCTATTTTTTATATATAAATTATGCATTTGGGCAAAAACCGTCATTGTGTGGTTTTGGTCGGCTTTGGTCGACGTTGGTCGGCGGTTGGTAATTTTGCAGAGGATAAAAACGTAACTTCTCTGATGATTTTACATGGAAATCACACATTTTACAGAGAATAGGTCAAATAATGCAACCATATGCTAATTTTTATTTTAAAATATACATTTGAGCAAAAGCCGTCATTGTTTGGGTTTGGTCGGCGTTGGTTGCCGGTTGGTAATTTTGCAAAGGATAAAAACGTAACTTCTCTTTGATCATTTTACATAGAAGTCACACATTTTAAAGAAAATAGGTCAAATAATGCAACCATATGGTATTTTATATATATAAATTATGCATTTGAGCAAAACCCGTCATTGTGTGGTTTTGGTCGGCGTTGGTCGACTTTGGTCGGCGTTTAGTGAGACCGCACATCAGACATACCACCACCCTCACACGGAAGCTACACCATACAATAAGCAGACAACGTCACACAGATCATCACATACCCTAACACTACAGGAAAACACATGCTTGCCAGAAAGACAGAACACGAAATAAACAAAATTAACACTTACGAAAAACAATGGAATCTACAAACACAAACAAATTTCAACTACTGGCCATCTCAACACGCCAACCAGCACCAATAAAAATAAACAACAACATTATACCATACAATAAACAAGCACACATCCTAGGCCTCACCATCAACACACAAGGAATCAAACACCACATCAAAAACAGAATACAAATCACAAAAAAACACACTCAATAGACTTAGATGCTTCAGAGGACTAACAACAAAAACACAAATAAAACTTTACAAAACACTAGCACGACCACAACAGGAATACCCCCCAATAATCACAGTCACACACAAACATCAAAAACATGCAAACAATACAAAACAAAACATTAAGGAAAATACTAAAACATAAACCACCATACCTAGAAACACAAGAACAACTCCACAAAACAACAAACATAGAAACAATACACTCAAGACTCATAAGACTGAGCAGTAAAGCATGGAATAACATTATAGAATATAACATAATACCCCCACCTCCTCATTCATCTAAACAAACACAAGACCAAAAAAACTGGCCCAGAATTAAAACCATACTAGGCTAAATCCAATCCTTCCACCATAAACACGGCCACTATAGTCAGCGCAAGGAGAAATGACCGATAAGGCGGGGCTAGGAGATTTCCCGGTGTTGCCACACATGGGCATCCATGGCGAGAACGTGCGTGTGGATGCAATGTTTTCTGAATGCAGTGTGAGGGGGGCGGGGCCAGAGATTAGATGTAGCGGCACCGTCGCTCTCTCTTTTCCATATGCCATGTCTACACTCGAAGAAACGAAACCTTTGTATAGAAAACATTGCTTTGATTTTTACCTCAGTGGTGGTGTGTGACAAAAATTATAATATAATCATATGTGGCAACATTATAAAATCATAAAATAGAATTATAAAATAAAATAAAATTATGAAATAATTAGATGTGGCACCACAGGGGAACTCCCAGTGCTCCGCCCTAACGGCCAGTTCTCAGTGCAACGGGTATAGCTAATCACAAAAAAAAAGGGATGGTTACATACGTAAGCAATAACGTAATATAAATATAAGATAATACATAAGATAATTGCTCACATAAACACACATATCCACAGGATATGTGTGTACAACTTCACATTTCACATTAATATTAGAATTCACAAGGCAAATTAGCCAACAATTAAAAATGTAACCTCCCTAAAAAAAAAAAATAATAATAATAATAATATATATATAAAATAAACGGAAGCAGGTGTGACTCACTCTATCACTTGAATTAAATATAAACTGAAATAAGAACTTAAACTAAGAACTTGAATTAACACTCACGGCACTTTGCCACTATTCAGCCACACCTGCTCCCAATCCACGTTAATATTTACTATAATTTGTGCAAAATGAAGGAAGGACTTGTATATAATTAAATCAATAACATCATAATAAATCAATACCATATTCAAACCTAAAGTCAATAAAAAAAAAGGTACAACAGGAAACAAGTCCTTCCTTCATACCATATATATATATGATTAGCTAGCAAGGGAATTTTATGATTTGAGCTAGATAGGATGACCGTTAAATATTGATAACACCATGCAAGTGGGTCCGCCCCACACTATCACACTCACACTTCTTTCTAAACTTTACCTTCACCTATCACCCCCTCCCCCCTCTTGTTCCCACACCTTTTCACTTACCTGTCGTTAATTATTATTATTATTATCCGAACGGGCTCAGAGAAGAGAAAGAGATAAGGGATAAGACACCACCCAGTACGGACGTGTGTGCGCTCCTCCGCACCATCGTTTTTCTTCAAGCAATTATTACTCCAGACACCGTTACCCGAGCTAAGGCACTTCCTACGCCTATCGCTCTGATGGTATATGCCCTAATAACCCCGCTTTCGACTGAGCATAGCCCGTGTGGTCTTAAAACTTGCTCAGTCGACTGTTGGGGAAGGGAACCCACCTCCCGGTTTCCCGCTCCTTAAGCGGACCCGGCATAGGCTCGACCATTTCGGCGATCAAGGCGTTCCATACGCTGCGAGTAGGCACCAGGGCACTAGGCGATGCAGCCACTTTCCCTTAACCGCCGTCAGTCACTTAGAACACGAGAACATTGACCGTACCCCTGCGACCCCCCTCCCTCCCCTATACCATTCCCTTTTCTTATTTCTCTCTTTACATGACATTAACACACACACTTAACCAAACACACACACACCCTTAAAGCCCAATGCGCTTCGGCGCAATGGGCAGGATCAAGGTTAGAGAAAGCCGGCCTATGGCCGGCTCGAACAAACGCCACCAAATTTGGAAAATCCTGATGACCTTAAACCTCCACATTCACAAGCTCTTCTCTAACGGACCCCTACATACAATCATAGCAGATGACACAACCATTGAAGAACTTACGAAGAAAACCTCCAAATCGGCTTTCACGAAAGAAGAATTGGAAATTAACGACCCACCAGAGCTGAACGCGAGGAAGACCCTCGTGATAAAACAGGTTGACGACCACATTTACGTTAAGGACCCAGAAGAAATTAAAACAGAAATAGAAAGACTCAACAACATCAAAGTTACCAATGTCATCAAGTTACCGAACACAAAAACTATCATAAAGGTTAAAATGGAAACGTCAGCCATGGTCAAACGAAGCACAGAAACTGGACTATTGATCTTCAGCCAATCATTCCCCCCCCCATGCCCTTAGCCAAGAGATCTATATACAAATCCCAGTGCACACGATGCTACTCCTACGAACACACACTCAGACAATGCACACACCCTGACACCTACACTATCTGCTCCGGATGTTTCTCCAAAGAACACAGAGTCAACAACTGCCACAATGCCATCAAGAAGCGCCTAGCATGTGGACAAAACCATCCCACATACGCCGCAAGATGCCCCATCAAAAAAGAACTCATTAAGAAGAAAACCCAGGAAAACAGGGAGCAACACCCAACCACACACATAAACACCTCATACGCCAATGTAACCTCAGGTAATACTGCTCAACCAACAACCACACCGACGCCCAACCCCATAACACTGAAACACCTAACAGTCATTAACACTGCCATCATCCACGCAAACATCATAGAAGCCGCATCTCCAGGAACTTACCAACACACAATAGACGAATTTTACAAAGCTAACGGACTTCCCACAGTAATCATACCTCCTTCAGTTATCAACCCTACAGCAATAATCAACATGATAAACAACACCAAACACTCTCACACAGAACAAGAAGACATGGAAACAGAGGAACAACGCAACAAAAGGCCACACACCACAGAAACAGAACAACCATCCGAAGCAAAGAAAACCAAACAAGAAAACGTACCCATACAAATAATAATACCAGACACCAATGACATGACAGACGACACAATACACAAGAACATACACACACTCCTACAAACAGGCAAAATCAAATACATCTACACAAAAGAAATACCAGAAGAAACAGTAGAAACATTGATAAAAAAAAAGACTAATAGACTAGACCAAAGCACCCATACAAAGACTGACCGAATCAAAATACAAGAAAACAAAACAAGGATATTACGAGACACGCAAACAAAATCCAAGAGACACACCACACTGGACAGTTAACTGTCAATAAAACAACACACATGAACACCATACACATAATGCAACATAACGTAAGATCCTGGACTACACACAGACAACACGAACTAAGCAACTACTCCCTAACACACTCACCTGACATCTTACTGCTCAATTCCACTATAAGACACACAGTCAAAATACTCAACTACAACACATACAACGAAGACAATGCAGGCATAGCTCTATCAATAATAAAGAACATAAAACCCAAACTTCTAGACGACTTTGACGAAGACATACTAGCAATAGAAATAGACACAAACAGAGGACCCATTATCATAGCCACACTGTACATACCCACGCAGACCATACATACCAAAACAAGACATATTAAAAATTACACAAAAACCACAACCAACATACATTATAGGAGACCTCAACACAAAACACCTAACACTAAACCACTCATACAACAATCAAAGAGGAAGAAGTATACATCACCTCATAACACAAAACCACCTCACCTTCCTCGGACCAGACTTCCCCACAACCATAACACCCTTAGGCACAAGCAACCCTGGCATGATTTTCACCAACAGACACCACCGGCACCACCTTACATACAGAATACACCCCGGAGACATAACATCATCAGATCACATACCTCTCAACCTCACACTTTCCACCACAGCCATCACTATCCCCACACAACCCAAACTAGCATACAAACAAGCAGACTGGAGAAAATTCAAAACAATACTAGAAACAACAACAAACAAATACATAACGTTAAAAAAACAAAACACAAACACCCAAACAAAAAACACAAATTACATAGACAACAAACTAAACATATGGTACAAACTCATAAACGACGCAATTACACAAAGCATACCAATGACACGACAAAAACAAATTCCCACACCCAAGACATCCAAAAAACTGAAACAACTAATATGGCAGGCAAACTACATAAAAAACAAAGCCACACTTGAAAACAACTGGACCCCACACACAATAAAAACAATCAGACAAATACAAACACTAATACTCGAAGAAAGCAAACAAAATTACGAAGACACATGGAACAACATAATATCAAACATCAAATTCAACCCCAAAAAACCACAAGAATTCTGGAACAAAATAAAACAACTCTTAGGATCCAACACCCCCAACACACCATACATAATACACAACAACGACAAAATACACGACGACAAAAACAAAGAAACCGCATTCAGACAAGTATGGCAAAACATATTCCAAATTACACCAGAAGAAAACACGCACTTTGACACAAACCACGAAACAAAAATACTCACCCACATAACACACACCTCCATCACACATACACAAACATAGACCTAAACAGACTAAACACCGACAACTACATTATCCAACCCATACAACTCGAAGACGTCACAAACAAAATAGAATACACAAAAAACAAACACCTGGAGAATCCGGAATCACAAAACAAATACTCGTACACACACCAAAAATAACAAAACAATTGCTCACAGACATATTCAACGAAACACTGAGCCTAAGATACTTTCAACAAAAATTTAAAAACTCAATAATCATTCATACCAAAACAAAACAAAAACACAACACAAATACAAAACTACAGACCCATTTCACTACTCGAAACACCAGGGAAAATATATGAAAGAATCATTACAAATAGACTAATGGCACACCTACACGGCCACGACATGCTGAACCCACACTAACACGGATTCACTCCTGGCAAGGGAACACACACCGCACTCGCCACTTTATACGAAACTAGCAAACACATAAAGACACAAACAAGCATGCATAATCATATCACGAGACATCTCTAAGGCCTTCGACAAAGTTTGGCACGAAGGTCTTAAATACAAAATTTTACAAACACAACTTCCTGACACCATCACAAAAACACTATGTAGCCTCCTCGACAACAGAACAGCAAAAATTAAAATAAATTAATACATCGGACCAGCTTTCCCACTCCATAGTGGAGTTCCATAAGGAAGCGTCATCTCTCCAACACTATTTAACTTATACACAGCAGACACCCCTCCACCATCACATGGAAGCTACACTATACAATATGCAGACTATTTGACTTATACACAGCAGACACCCCTCTACCATCACATGGAAGCTACACTATACTGTAGTGACGTGATGCATCCTACGACCCGTCACACACTGATCAAAGAAATCTTCAAGTTCCTGTAGTTGGCAAGCGTAGTTCGCAAGGGTGTCCCTGCCAGCCAGCGGTCAGCCAATCAGGAACTTGGAAAGCTCCTCACGTTCCCGCCAGCCTCCCTTAAAAGGTCGGCGTTTCGCCGAGATGGGCATTTTGGCAAGGCTCCAGGTCTTCAAGCTTGGCAGTCGCCACATTTATGAGAGCTGGGGCAGCGTAGTCCACCAAACTGCGGACTGTGTGCACATAGAATGTGCGAAGGACCCGATGTGTGGTACCGAGTGCCTTCCCCGTCATTGCTCTCATAACTGTGGTTCTTGCCTTCAGTCTCTCCTTGAGATAGGTTAGTTCCTTCTGAAAGGTGAGCCTCTCATCAATCCAGACCCCCAGGTACTGATCTGGTAAACCCAGTCCAGCCTAAGGTCCTGGATGGTGAAGTGCCTCCCTTCTTTCCAGTCTCAATGCCATGGCCTTCGATTTTGTTGGGGAGATCTTTAACCCTAACCTGCAGCATTCCGTCGCCACAGTGCTTAAACAGCGCTGAGCCCTGTTGAAGCACTGCCGTTTCCCAGTAATTATGAGCGCAATGTCATCTGCATAGCAGATGACCTTGCACCCATGTGGTAGAGGTAGTTCCAGAATGTTGGAGACGAGCACATTGAACAGAGTGGGGCTGAGAACCCCCCCCCCCCTGTGGAGTGCCATTCTCCAGCATTCTGGCCTCTGATATATGACCTTGAAAGCGTATTTTCGCAGACCGGTGACTGAGATAGTCGGCAATCCAAGAAAGCAGCTTGCCTTTTACACCCTTGCGAGCAAGGGTGTCTAATATCACAAGTGGACTGGCCAGCTCAAACGCCTTTTCCAAATCCAAAAAGACCACGATGGACGGTGTTCCACTGACGGCATTGAGGAGTGTTGCTATACTGTTTGCTGTGCCAGTGCCCTTGCAGTAAGCATGGATATGCTCATGCATTGGGCCCAGTTTCCACAGCAGCCTGTTTAGCACCATCCTCTCCGCTGTCTTCCCCATGCAGCTTGTCAGGCTGATGGGGCGGTAAGCACTAGGTTCCTTTGGCTTTGGAATTGGCGTTATGATTGCCGTCTTCCAGGCTGTTGGTAGCTTGCCAGTCCTCCAAGACGCGTTTATCACCCTTAGAAGTGCCTCGTCACCCGCTGGCCCAAGGTGGGCCAGCATGGAATAGGTGACGAGGTCCTCTCCAGGTGCCGTGTCTGAGCTGGTCCTGTGCGTGACCCGTAGCTCCTGAAGCGTAAAGCTAGCGTCAGTATCATCCGACCGACTCATCATGTCCTCAACACCATGGCGCCTCACTCCTTGGAGGTCCTGCAGTGTGTCTTGAACACACTGCGGGAGTGAGGTGCTGCTGGAGCGAGAGACAAACTCCTGCACCAGCCGCTTCGCCTCAGCATCAGGGGCATGATGAGTGCGTCGTGGTTGAGTCCTGCCAGTAGCTTTACGGAGCTTAGACCACAGCTCTGCTAGGGAGGTGTGAGCGTTAAAGCCCTCACACCATTCAAGAAATTTAGCTCTTCTGGCATCTGCAGCTATGACGTGAGCGTCATGAACTGCAGCACGCAAGTTGGCCAAGTTGGTCTGAGTTCGGCGCCGTCGGAAAACACGCCTAAGCATGTTCACCCGATGGTTAGAGCATGCTCCAATATCTCGAGCTGGTCCTGTGGAGATCCACACGGATTCACAGTCTCTGCTAGGCAGCTTGGAATCGATACAGCCCAGCGACAATGTACGCCTACTGACCTCGATCCTAGCACTCCTGCTGAAGCTGCATCAGCAAGGCAGGAGTGTTACGCTCAACTGGGTGCCAAGCCACGTAGGTGTCCCAGGTAATGAGCTAGCCGACGCCGCAGCTGAAGCGGCGCGCCAAAGACCCGAAGTCGATGTTGTCGTCCCTCTCAGCAGAAATCAGTTGCGCCTACGCACCAGGGCTCTAAATCAGGTTCAACGGTTCCTTCAGCACAGACTGGAGGCAGAGGTGTCAGAGAGGGCGAGGTGGTACAGGGCAGTCACAGACTACGAGCCCCTTGTACTTCCTCGCTCCACACCTAGAAAAGTGGAAACTCTGCTCTTCCGTCTGCGACTGGAGGACCGTTGTTTCTGGCAGATAAAGAATAACTCAACACCTGAAGAGAGAAGATGCCGCCACTGCAGCCACCCCGAAGCCACCCTCAAGCACTACCTCAAGCATTGCCCCGCAACTGCTTTTCTGAGGAGAGGGCCTCCGACAACATCTGAGGGTCTTGTGCGTCGCCTATGCCACCACCTCAGCGATTTTGAACTGCGTCGGCTGGTGGAGTGTCAGCCCCCCCCCCTTTAATTATGTTCTCCTACTGCATTTGTTTTCTCCATCATGTCGGGAAGGGTGAATTCACCGAGATGTGCATACATATTTAACATAGGTATGCACATCCGGTAAATGTATGAGTGGGCGTGGCCAAGCCACACACACCCATATATTGAATCACCCCCCCCTTTTCTACTTTTATAACAACAATTGCTAAACATCACATCACTATGACTAGTACAGTTAATGTCAGGGTGCATTCACCGAGATGTGCATACGTAATTTCATATACGTATGCACATCTTGTGAATGTATGAGTGTGTGTGGTTGGGCCCGCACACACTCATATGTAAAATCACCCTCCAAACGGGCTCACAATCAAAGCCCGTGGGAGCTTCACTCCCAAATTATACACACACACACACACCGAGATGGGCAGAACAGTACCGATCAGACTGACCAGCGCACAAACTACATCTCCTCGTCCAGTCTTCTAGCTGTCCCATCGAGCCTCGCCGTCATCATCTGCTACCGCCTCGCTGACGTTAGGCTCCACGTCCAGCTACAACCATAAGCTCCACTAAGCTGTGGCCTTAGTCCGAGCTTCACATATATTTCTCATGTGACACTTCTAGCGTCGCACCTTGTGGCTAATTACCAAAAGAAAGAGATTAGATATTTTGTGTTGATTTTCATTTGTCCTACCGTTGTTCCGAACTAAAACTACTACAATACAATATGCAGACGATGTCACACAAATCATCACCTACCCAAACACAACAGCAAAACAAATGCTTGCCAGGAGAGCACAACACGAAATACACAAAATAAACACCTACGAAAAGCAATGGAAAATCTCTACCAACATAAACAAATTTCAACTCCTAGCCATCTCAACACGACAACCACCACCAATCAAGATTAACAACACCATAATACCGCCAATAAACAAGCACACATCCTAGGTCTCACCCTCACATCACAAGGAACACAAAAACACATAAAAAACAGAATACGAACAACAGAAACCACACTAAACAGACTAAGACGTTTCCGAGGACTCAAGACAAAAACACAAGTACAACTATACAAGACACTAGCACGACCAGAACTTGAATACCCTCCTATAATTAGTCACAAGCACACCTACAGACATAAAAAAATGCAAAAACTACAAAACAAAACAATACGGAAAATACTAAAACACAAACCCCCTTACCTAGAAACCACACAACAACTTCACAAAACTAGAAACAATACACGAAAGACTAATAAGATTGAGCAGTATAGCCTGGAACACCGTACTAGAAAACAACACAATCCCACCGCCCCCAACAAACACTAAAACACAAGACCACAAATGGTGGCCACACCTCAAAACAATCCTTGGCTAATCCCCCCACCCTTTCCGCCTAGCTAAAAAAAAAAAAAATTAAAAAAACACCGGTATGATACGTACGTAAGAATTAACGCCATTAATAATAATAATTGGCACATTAGCCATACATAAACACACGTATCCACAAAGATACGTGTGTAAAACTTAATAAGAACTAAAAGTCATAAGGCACATTAGCCATCTCCAAACGTGCGTATCACTCCCCCCATAAAAAAAAACGTAAGGATACGTGTGAAAAACTTCACGTGACATTAGATATAGAACTCACAAGGCACATAGCCTTCTACAAACACACGTATCCACTGAGATACGTGTGTAAACTTTTATAAATCATTTAATTAATAAATAATTATCAAAAGGCGCATTAGCTTCTTATGAGCACACTTATCCCTCCCCCTAAGAAAAAAAATATATGTATATGTATATATACACATATGTGTATACGTATGCATATGAGTATATATATAGGTATGTGTACATAAATTTATTAACAGGAAACATGTGTGATACACTTTCACATTGATAATCAAAAATTAACCTAAACAAACTTCAAGGCACATAGCCAAAAATAATCACACATGTTCCCATCCAATATACAATATAAAATATGCATATGAAGGAAGTATGCGACAATATTACTAAATCAATAACAATACATTCATCAAATATAAACCTTTTAAGGAGACAAGAATGCATACTTCCTTCAAACCATTATTCTTTTATATCTAATGTTTAGCTAGCTAGGAATGAAATTAGATTAGACTAGAGTTAGGATGACCAACCACACGAGAATATATCAACTAAGCAAGTGGGTCTGCCCCACACTTTTAATACTCAACTTCCTTCATTTTCTATACTTTACCTTCTCCCTCACCCCCCTCCCCTTCCCCTTCACTATAGTCACTATTCATTCATTCAACGGGCTCACACACAAAGCCCGTGGGAATACTTTTCCCAAACTAAACAGAAAATGCGTCGTGGTCAATCTGGTCTAGACTAGTGGCGCGTCGCCACTATACTCCCCACCTCTTTGGCAAGGTCTAAGTAAACAGGTCTAATCGCTGGAGTAGTTCTGCGCAGTTTCTGACGTCATTTAGATGCGTCCATTTTCTCTTTGTGATACATTGAAGAAAACTGTGAAACGCCAAGGATGACAGGAACTATAATATTTTATATATTATATATATATATTATATATCATATATATTATATATTCATATATATAGACAGGAACTATATTATTTTATATATATTATATATATATATTTTATATAATATTTGTCAGAATATAAATAATTGAGTGGAGCGGTGCGAGCGAAGGCGACGTCATTTTCGAACGACGGACCAACTTCAACTGACAGCTATAGGACCCGCTAACCCCACTTTGAACAGCCAAGTGACGTTCACGGGCTCGCTGCGCCAACTCCCTCGAAATTCGGTCGGAAGTGGTTAGACCTTATATTCTTAGATCTTGCTCTTTGGGAGCGAGCACCGCGGAGGTAGGGCGAGACGCGAGTGATGCGGCAGAATCGGGCCGGCCTTTTTATCACTCGACCGGAACGGGTGATTGTGCCATCAGATGGCATCTCCGGAGAGGACGGTCTGGATGTTGGAGAAGGCGGCGGCAGCGTGCTGTGCTGTTGTTGAGGGTGGTCCGGCTGGGCATAGAGCTGTGGGGATATACGGTTAGGTGAGAATGGTTGCAATGAAGGGGAGAGCGAGTTCGGAAGGAAGTTAAGGTCTTGGGGGCTGGGGGGAACATGGGTGGTGGGATGCAGGGTTGACCTGGGTGATGGAGGGGGCGGTTGCCGTGAGGAATCTGACTGAGGCTGGCTGTATGGGGTTGAGGAATCATGTGGAAAGGGGTGGCCTGAAGAGACGAGTGGTCCCGGGGGAGGGGTGGTGTCTTGAGGTTCGGGGGGAACACTCGATATGGGGCGTTGCTCAGTGATGGGGATGGAGTAAGGACCATGTTGTAAGAGAAAGTGGAGGTGATGGGGAGCGTTGGTAGGGGAAGAAAGGGGGAAGTAAGTTGGCTTAAGCCTGTCGATGGAGATGCGATCTGGCTTAGCACCTCGGTGGATGAGGAAGTGTTTCGCCGATCTGCTGATGACTTTGAAGGGTCCATCGCACGGGCGTTGGAGAGGGGTTCGTCTGGAGTCCCGCCTGATGAAAACGTAGTCACTAGCGGCGAGGGCCGGGGGAACATGCACTGGCTTTGATTGTGGCGTCCGAGGTGGCGGTGGGCGGGTGTTGGCGAAGGTCTCCTTGATGAGCTGAAGGAGGGCGTAACGATCGGGATCGCCAACGGCGGGGGTGGCAATCTCCCCAGGAAGGCGAAGGTTTTCAGCGTACACTAGCTGAGATGGAGACACGTCACTGTCGACTTTGGAAGTGTTGCGAATGGAGAGGAGCACCAGGGGGAGGGCGTCAGCCCAGTTGCATGAAGATTGCTGTGCCTTGAGCGAATCCTTCAGCTGGCGGTGGAATCTTTCTACTAGTCCATTGGCTTGAGGGTGGTAGGCGGTAGTCCGGTTGCGGTTGGTGCCAAGGAACTTGAGTATTCTGGACCATAGATCAGATTCAAACTGGGAGCCCCTGTCGGTGATAATGGTGTGGGGGGCGCCGAATCTGGATACCCAACCGGAGAGGAAAGCACGGGCTGTTGTCTCGGCAGATATATCCGGGAGAGGGATCGCCTCCGGCCACCTGGTGTACCTGTCGACGCACGTGAGCAGGTAACGCATGCCACGGGACGGTGGAAGGGGGCCCACAATATCCACATGGACTGATTGGAAGCGTGCTGTGGGTGTAGGGAAACGTTGGAGTGGGGCGTGGACGTGGCGCGTGACCTTTGAAGACTGGCAGGGAAGACAGGTGCGGGTCCATTCTCTGACGTCTTTGTTGATGCCTGGCCAGACGACCCGATCCGTGAGTTGTATTGCCCGGATACCAGGATGACTGCGGTCGTGGAATGCCGAGAATACATCCTTACGACGACAGGCGAGGATGTACGGCCGGGGTTTGCCTGTAGAGACGTCACATCACAATGGTACAGGAGTGTTGGGGAGCTGTCGGAGCTGCAGGGAGGAGGTGTCATGCAGGCGTAGGAGACGGAATTCCTCGTCGTTACCCTGAGAGGCGGCGATGCGGGAGTAGTCGACGTGGTGGTGATCAGTGAGGATGCTGGAGGTAATTCTGGACAAGGCGTCGGCCACTTGGCTGTCCTCTCCTTTGATGTACTCAATGTGAGTATCAAATTAGGATAGGAATGACAGTTGCCGAGAGATTCTTGGTGAGTTGTGGTCGGAGATCCTGTCCGGTGCATGAGTGAGCGGTTTGTGGTCGGTGAGGATGTTAAATGGCCGGCCTTCTAAGAAATAGAGGAAGTGCTTCACGGCTGAAAATATGGCCAGAAGTTCCCTGTCGAATGCACTATAGCGCATTTGGGAAGGATCCAGTCGTTTGGAGAAGAATGCAATCGGCTGGAGCTGTCCGTTGACCCTCTGCTGGAGGACTGCACCCATCGCTGTGGAGGAGGCATCGGTGGTAAGGAAGGTGGGGGCGTGGGCCACTGGGTAGGACAGGCGGGCAGCCTGTGCAATAGCAGCCTTGACCTGCCCAAATGCTTGGGTGGCTTCAGGAGACCACATCACTGGTACGCTGACCGCTTGGAACGGTTCTTGGTGAGGTCGTTCAGTGGTGCGGGTTTGGCGGCTGCATCGGGGATGAATCAATGATAGTAGTTGACAATCCCTAGGAATTGGCGCAGCATTTTGACGGACGTTGGCTGTGGGAAGTCTATGATGGTGCCCACCTTCTGAGGGAGAGGGTACAGGCCTGCTGTTGAGATGCGATATCCGAGGAAGTCGAGCGATGACACTCCTAGGAGGCACTTAGACGGCTGGATACAGAGACCATAATCTTGCAGTCGGCGGAAGAGAAGGAGGAGGTGTTTGCGGTGTTAGTCGTGGTTGTCAAAGGCCACCAATATATCATCGATGTAGACGGTGACGAGGTTGAAGTCTCTGAGGGCGTGGTCCATAAACCGCTGGAACGTCTGGGCAGCATTACGCAGGCCAAACGACATCATTTTCCACTCGGAAAGACCGAACGGCGTGACGATTGCTGTCTTCTGGTGCCACAGGAATCTGGTGGAACGCCCTGACCAGGTCGATCTTGGAGAAGACTTGCTTCTGGGAGAGCTTGGAGTGGAAGTTTTGGGAGTGCGGGATGGGAGAGAGGTCGGCTTTGGTGATGCGGTTAAGTTGGCGATAGTCACCGCAGGCCCGCCACTGGTTGGGTGGTGGAGGTGGCTTGGGGGCCATGTGGAGTGGCGATGCCCACGCACTCTCCGATGGGCGGATGATGCCTTGGTCAAGGAGGTCTTGGAGTTCTTGTGTGGCGGCGACCAACTTCTCTGGGGAGAGGCGTCGAGGCTTGCTGTAGGCCGGCGGGCCGATTGTCTGAATGTGATGCACAATGTTGTGGGGGTGGGTAGTGGTGGCCTTACATGGAGACGTCAGCTGAGGAAAATCTTACAGGATGCGTGCGTATTCGCCAGCTGGCTGAAGGGAAGATACTTTAGGAGAAGAGGCGTCGCCACAGATGCAGGTGGCTGACCCGAAAACACATCTACGGTTTTTGTCTTGATCTGAGACGCCGAGAGAATCTTTTGTTATCAAGAGGGTGTGGTCAAGAAAGGTCGATTAGCTTGGTCCAGGAGTCTCTAGGGAGATTCGCAACTTTCATCGAAACCACATCTTGTAGCATATGTGTGCGTGCGCGCCAGTATCGAAGGGAGACACAACTACGAAGATGATCAGCTACGAAGATGCGCAAGTCATCGAAATGTTCCATATGTTGACTATAACATATATGTGCATGTATATGATTATATATACAGTATATATATATATATATATATATATATGCTGTATATATATACATATATATATATATATATATATACACACATATATATTTACATACACACACACACACACATATATATATATATATGAATATATATATACATATATATGTTTCATGTATATATATATATACTGTATATATATATATATATATATATATATATACCTTTTGGGCAAAGTCTTTCTCTTAAACAATTACTGTTGAATGCTAAAGCACAAGTGGCATCAATGATTTTTAGAGAACATTTCTCTAACTTTCTAAGTATCATTCTCTCTTCATGGTTCAAACTCTGGAGGAAAGTACGAAAGTCGTCAGATTGGTTTTCCATTTTATACCGACAGCTGTTTCAACCATTTCACATGGTCGTCTTCAGGGTAAAACTGATTACAAAAGTGAAAAACATTAGAATATAAAGGCCCGTGGGCCGTACAAACAACAGAAAAGAAATAGAAATGGTGGAAAATGATTGGTGGGAATATGCGGGTGGGCGGGGCCAGGAGGGGGGGGGGCCTAGTCCAACGATGGGCTTATGTCGCGTCTTGTCGGGTTGTCACTTCCGGTGAGCAAATGTCTAGATGCACCCTCTCGCCGGGACCTACGGGGAGCTAATGTCACGTCTTGTCGTCTTGGAACTTCCAGTGGGCAAATGTCACGGTGTGCGAGTCTGTTTTTTTCTATTGGAAGGGAGGACATGGTCCGATGACTTCTGGACGTTTAATGTAGGCTGCTGTAAAGTAATGCTAACTGTCTCGTCAATTATTAAGCGTCCGTAATTAGAGTCTGTGTGAATAATTTCGGTGTCCCTGATGAGGTCTTCCAAACGCGGCTTCTTGTCATGTGTGTCAATGTAATGCTGGTGAATAGCTCCGTTATTTCGGTGTGCTAGCAGTCGCCTTCTTAAGGTGGTCATCGTGTGTCCGACGTAGCTCATGTCGAGGGGCTTGCATGCCTCTTCAGAGCATTTAAATTTGTAGACTACGCCGGTTTTCGATTCCTTGGGTCCTGCAGGGGTGGAGTTATTTTTCATTATTAAGGAGGCTACCAGATTGGGACGGCTGGAGACTCTCAGCAAAACTCTCTCGTAGGGTTCTTTTGGTACAACTCCATCGTTGATATTAATCCTTCGGAGAGTGTCTACTTCCTGTCTGTAGGCCGTTCCATAGTCTATTTTGTGATAAAGTGTAATATGTTTCTTTTTATCGTCAGTGGTCTGGGTTAGTGTGTGGAATTCTTCCATATTCCTCCTTATGACATCCTCAATGAGATCACAAGAGAAACCATTATTAGTTAGCATCTGCCTTACACGCTCCAGTTCGGTATGGATGGCCTTCCACGTATTGCAGTGGGAAAATGCTCTTCTCACGTATGCCCCAACAACAGACCTCTTGTATGAGTCTGGGCATTCTCCCCTTGCATTCAGGC
>NC_134801.1:24753342-24773342 GCF_046742065.1 Oratosquilla oratoria
TATGTGGTACTTTGTCAAAAGCTTTCTTTAGATCTAAAAATGCACAGTCCGCCCATCCATCTCTTTCTTGTATTATATCTATTAGCCTTGAATAGAAACATATTAAATTGGTGACGCATGATCGTCCTTGTCTGAATCCAAATTGCCTTGGATTTAACACTTTGTTTTTTCTAAATATTTTACCCATCTACTTTTGATAATTCTTTCACAAATTTTTGCTATTGTACTTGTTAGAGAGACTGGTCTATAGTTGGTAGGTTCTTCTTTATTTCCTCCTTTATATATAGGTACTATATTTGCTTTTTTCCAATCTTCTGGAACTTTTCCTTCTTTCAAGGAACTATTTAGTATGCTATGTATTTTGTCTGCCAGTTCATTCCTGCATTCTTTCAGTATCCAGTTTGCTATTTCATCTGGTCCATGCGATTTTCTGACATCAAGATTACTCAAGTGTGTTAATATTTCATTTTTTGTTACTTCTATTTCTTCCATAGGGGGGACTTTCTCTTTCCATTCATTCTCTTCAGGTTGTATGTTCTCCCTTGTAAACACTGATTTAAAATGTTTGTTCATAATTTCCGCCATTTCCATTTCCTCAGCGTATTCAACTCCCTCCTGTCTTAATTTCTCCAAGTCTTGTTTGTTTTTCAGTTTATTGTTTACAAATCTGTAGAATAGTTTTGGTTGATCTTTACACTTTTCTATGATATATTTTTCATATTTTCTCTTTTCCTCTCTGCACATTTGTACATATTCATTTCTATAACAGGTATATATTTTCCATTTTTCAGGTCTTCTATCTTTTTTCCATCTGGTCCAGGCTTTGTCTCTTTTGTCTTTTAACTCCCTACAGCTTTTGTTGTACCAGCATTTTACATATTCTTTTTCTTGTTTTTGTCTTGGGACATACTTTTCCACTCCTTTTTTGTAAATTTTTGTCAAAATATTCCATTTCTCTTCTACTGTTGTTTCTTCTTTGTATATTTCTTCCCAGTTTTCTTTTTGAAAGAATTCTCTTATTTTATCAAAGTTTGTTTTTTCATACATCATTCTTCCTTTTCTATATTGTTCATTTCTTTTCATATATTTTTCTTCATTAAGTTCCAGTTCAATCAATATGTGGTCACTTTTACTTATTGGTGTTTTATATTCAATTTTGTCCACTATTCTAGGTTCGGATGTAATTACTAGGTCTAGTCTCGATGGTTCTTCTTCATTTCTATACCTAGTGTTCTCCTGTATCCATTGTGTCATTGTATGATCAGTAACCATCTCGAGTAGAGCGTTTCCCCATGAGCCGTCTCCACCCTCTACTGTCATCTCTTCCCAGCAGATTTCTTTGCAATTAAAGTCGCCCATCATAACTATTCTTCCTCCATCTTCCATTATCTTGCTTAATGTTATCTTTGTGTCCTCTAACATACTTTTATGTTCACTCTCTTCCCATGAGGATGTTTTCGGGGGCACATAATTTATCACAAACTTTCTGTTCTTCTTATCTCTGTCTTCTACTTCCATCATTATCATCTCTACTGTATTCTTTCCATATGTGACATACTTCACGTTTATATCCTTCTTAGTCAGGAACATAACTCCACCCCCTTCCTTTTTCACTCTGTTTCTAATCCAATAATTATATGCATCATGTCCTACACTGTTGGGTGGTAGTGGACCTTTTAATTTTGTTTCTACAATTCCCGTTATGTCTGGTTCTTTTTCTTTCAAATAATCATTCAGCTCATTCAATCCTGTTATTAATCCATCTATATTTGTGTAAGACACTCTTAGTTTTCTGCCACTTCCATTGTGTTCTCTGTTTCCCTTTTGTTTTTCTCTTGTATGTCGACCTTCTTTAGTTTCATATTCACTACTCTCCAATAGAATCTCTCTTTTTCTGACTCCGTTCTTATCTCGTTTTTTTCCTTTGCTTCAAGTCTTTTCTGTTTTTCTTCCTCTCTTTCCTCTTTATTCATTTCTCTTTTTATCCATACCTTTTTATATTGTTCACTTGTTGCTAGTTTCCCTGTTTTGGATAAGATATTCTCAGCCGTAGTTTGTGACCTGAATTTAATCTTAATTGGTCTGGTCTTGTCTGTACTATATTTCCCTAGCCTGAATTTCTCTTCGATTTGTTTCATTATTTCTGGTTCATCTTCCTGAACTAATTCTAGTAAATTTCTTACTTTTTCATTTTCCTCTTTGATTCTTGTGGTTCTATCTGGGTTATGTTTCTCTTCCATTCCTAATATAATTATGCATTTATTTTTGTCTGCTAAGTCTCTTACTATATTCTCCTTCTGTCTCATCACTTTAATAACTGAGTTTTCAGTTTGTTCATTCATTTGCTGTCTGATTATGTCAGTGAATGCAACTTTGCTATTTTCATTAATTTTTTTCAACCCTCCTTGTTCTCCTTATTATTCTTCTTTAAGACTTTATTCTCATCTTTTACTTCTTTTAACTGTTTTTTTTAATTCTTCAATTTCCTTAGGTTTTTGTTCGCCTTTTCTAGTTCTTCCAATTTTTCAACTCTCAGTATAATATTGTTAACATGACCGAACCTACGCTCCAAGTCCTCGATCATCTTATCGACCTTCTCTTCTAGTCTTGTCAGTCGGGGGGGGTTTGTGTCCCCCCCCCACCCTCTTTAAATCCCTGGAAAATATTCTCATCACTTTCTACTGTATTGCTCTTATCTATACTTCTAATCTTTACATTTTTATTAGACATTTCATCGTCGTCGGGGGGCCGTTTGTTTACCTTTCGCCTGTCTGCCTGGGCCAAGTCTACCCCTTCTTCATTTCCTTCCATTTCCCTCAGTAATCCCTCCCCTTTTCCTCTTTCCCTACTTTCCTACTACCCCACGAGCAATTTCCCCCCACCCTGTAAATACAATAGGCACTTCTCTTTGCGTTGGGATCCACAAAACTTCAATTTTCTTCAGAACGTCTTCTAAGCCGTCCATTCGTTGAAGTGTGTGTGTGTGTGTGTGTGTGTGTGTGTGTGTGTGTGTGTGTGTGTGTGTGTGTGTGTGTGTGTGTGTGTGTGTGTGTGTGTGTGTGTGTGTGTGTATTTACCTAGTATTTACCTAATTGTATTTTACGGGAAGGGGAGCTATGCTCGTGGTGTCCCGTCTTCGTATCTCATTTTATCTAAACTACTTTCTCATCTAACTTGTTCCAACTGTCTATTACTCTGTGAGGAAAGCTGTTCTTTTTCAGATATCTTCTATAGCTGTCTTTCTTTATTTTCTTTCCGTGTCCTCTTGTATTCCTATCATCCCATTTTATTAGATCCTCTCTATCAATAATTTCTATGCCTCTAATGATTCTGTAAATAGCTATCAAATCTCTTCTCTCTCTTCTTTGCTCTAGTGTCTGTAGTTCAAGTTTTGCTAGTCTCTCGCTACATATGATAGTTTTGAGAGTGTTGGTGCCAATTTTGTAATTGCTCTTTATATTATTTCAAGTTTGTTTTATACATTTTTTTGTACTTGGTGACCACGTACATCGTTGCTGCATATTCCAATCTTGGTCTTACCATTTCTTCATCCACTTTGATTGTTCTTATTAAAGTATAAGTTTCACCAAAAATCTTATTTATTTGTTTCTCAGGTGACATATTATTCATAACAATGACTCCCAGTTCCTTCTCATTTTCAGCTTTTTTATACTTTCTTCTCCCAATTTATATGATCTTGTTATTCTGTTTTTGCTTTTTCCAAATTCCATTATACTACACTTTTTAGTATTGAACTCCATCTTCCACTTCCTACTCCATTCCCAGACTTTATTTAGATCACTCTGTAGTGATTCACAATTTTCTTCAGTGTTCACTTTTTTTTTAATAGTTTTAATAGTTTTTTTTAATAGTTTTGCATCATCTGCAAAGAAGCTCATATAACTTTCAATTTCTTCATCCATATCATTAATATATATAGCAAACATTATTGGGGCCAAAACTGTTCCTTGTGGAATACCACTTTGTACTTCATCCCATTTTGAGTGTTTGTCCTTTATCACTACTCTCATTTTTCTTTCTTGCAAAAAGTCTTCCATCCTTTTAAGCAGTTTGCCCTGTATTCCTCCTTCAGTTTCTAATTTCTTAAGCAACTTCTTATGTGGTACTTTGTCAAAAGCTTTTTTTAGGTCTAGAAATGCACAGTCAGCCCATCCATCTCTTTCTTGTATTATATCTATTAGCCTTGAATAGAAACATATAAAATTGGTCCTTGTCTGAATCCAAATTGCCTTAGATTTAGCACATTGTTTTTTTTTTTTTCTAAATATTTTACCCATCTACTTTTGACAATTCTTTCAAAAATTTTTGCTATTGTACTTGTTAGAGAGACTGGTCTATAGTTAGTAGGGTCTTCTTTATTTCCTCCTTTATATATAGGTACTATATTTGCTTTTTTTCAATCTTCTGGAACTTTACCTTCTTTCAAGGAACTGTTTATTATACTATGTATTTTGTCTGCCAGTTCATTCCTGCATTCTTTCAAAATCCAGTTTGCTATTTCATCTGGTCCATGCGATTTTCTGACATCAAGATTACTCAAGTGTTTCATTATTTCATTCTTTGTTACTTCTATTTCTTTCATAGGGGGGGAACTTTCTCTTTCCATTCGATCTCTCCAGGTTGTATGTTCTCCCTTGTAAACACTGATTTAAAATGCTTGTTCATAATTTCCGCCATTTCTATTTCCTCTGTGTATTCAACTCCTCCTTGTCTTAATTTCTCCAAATCTTGTTTGTTTACAAATCTGTAAAATAGTTTTGGTTGATCTTTAAATTTTTCTATGACATCTTTTTCATATTTTCTCTTTCCCTCTCTGCACACTTGTACATATTCATTTCTATAACAAGTATATATTTTCCATTTTTCAGGTCTTTTGTCTTTCTTCCATTTGGTCAAGTTTTATCTCTTTTGTCTTTTAACACCGTACAACTTTCGTTGTACCAGCACTTTACATATTCTTTTTCTTGTTTTTGTCTTGGGACATACTTTTCCTCTCCTTTTTTATATATATATATTTTTTTCAAAATATTCCATTTCTCTTCCACTGTTGTTTCTTCTTTGTATATTCCTTCCCAGTTTTCTTTTTGAAAGAATTCTCTTATTTTATCAAAGTTTGTTTTTCTATACATCATTCTTCCTTTTCTATATTGTTCATTTATTTTCATTTATTTTTTCTCATTTAGTTCCAGTTCAATCAATATGTGGTCACTTTTACTTATTGGTGTTTTATATTCAATCTTTTCCACTATTCTAGGTTCAGATGTGATTATTAGGTCTAGTCTCGATGGTTCTTCTTCATTTCTATACCTAGTGTTCTCCTGTATCCACTGTGTCATTGTATGGTCAATAATCATCTCGAGTAGAACATTTCCCCATGAGCCGTCTCCACCCTTTAATGTCATCTCTTCCCAGCAGACTTCTTTGCAATTAAAGTCGCCCATCATAACTATTCTTCCTCCATCTTCCATTATCTTATTTAATGTTTTCCTTGTGTCTTCTAACATACTTTATGTTCACTCTCTTCCCACGAGGCTGTTTTTGGAGGCACATAATTTATCACAAAATTTCTGCTCTTCTTATCTCTGTCTTCCACTTCGATCATAATCATCTCTACTGTATTCTTTCCATATGTGACACTCTTCACGTTTATATCCTTCTTAGTCAGGAACATAACTCCACCCCCTTGTTTTGTCTCTCTGTTTCTAATCCAATAATTATATGCATCATGTCCTACACTGTTGGGTGGTAGTGGACCTTTTAATTTCGTTTCTACAATTCCCATCATGTCAGGATCTTTTTCCTTCAGATAATCATTCAGCTCATTCAATCCTGTTATTAATCCATCTATATTTGCGTAAGACACTTTTAGTTTTCTGCCACTTCCATTGTATTCTCTGTTTCCCTTTTGTTTTTCTCTAGTATGTCGTATTTCTTTACTTTCATATTCACTTCTCTCCAATAGAATTTCTCTTTTTCAGAATCTGTTCTGTTCTCGTTTTTTCCCCTTAGCTTCATGTCTTTTCTTTTTTTCCCTCCTCTCTTTCCTCTTTATTAATTTCTCTTTTTATCCATACCTTTTTATATTGTTCACTTGCTGCTTGTTTCCCTGTTTTTGCTAAGATATTCTCTGCCGTCGTTTGTGACCTGAATTTAATCTTAATTAGTCTGGTCTTATCTGTACTATACTTTCCGAGTCTAAACATTTGTTTCATGATTTCAGGTTCATCTTCCTGAACTAATTCTAGTAAACTGCTTACTTTTTCTTTTTCCTCATTCATTCTTGTGGGTCTATTTAGGTTATATTTCTCTTCCATTCCTTATATAATTATACTTTTTTTTATCTGCTAAGTCTCTTACTATGTTCTCCTTCTGTCTCATCACTTTAATAACTGATTCTTCAGTTTGTTCTTTCATTTGGTGTTTAATTATGTCAGTAAATGCAACTCTACTGTTTTCTTGGTATTTTTTTCCAACCCTGTGCTTCTTTTGCTATGGCCTCCTTATTGTCTTTATTATTCCTCTTTAATTCCTCATTCTCCTCTTTTACTTCTTTCAACTGTCTTTTTAAATCTTCTATTTCTTTAGTTAAGTTTTTATTCACCTTCTCTAGTTCTTCCAATTTTTCAAATCTCTGCGCAATCTTTGCTACGTTACCGAACCTCTTCTCCCAATGTTCGGTCATTTTTTAAAAATTTTCTTCTAGTCTTGCTAATCGGGGGGAGGTTGGTATTCTCCCTCCTCCCTCTCTCATTAAATCCCTGGAAATTATTATCTTCACCTTCCATTGTGCTACTCTTATCTATATTTCTAACCTTAATGCTTTTACTAATATTTTCGATTTCCCCAGTGTCGTCAATTGACCTTTTGTTTACATTTTTTCTGCTGTCAGGGGGAGCCCGTTCGTCTCCCTCCTCATTTTCTTCCATTTCCCTCAGTAATCCCTCCCCTTCTCCACTTTCATTACCTTTTTACTACACCACGAGATTTCCCCTTCCCTACAAATACAATAAGGTACTTCCTCGTAGTTGAGATCCACGAAAAATGCTGTGTTATTTTCGGAGTTCCAATCCACGCCGTGAATCCGACGAAAGTGTGTGTGTGTATTTACCTAGTTGTATTTTACGGGAAGGGGAGCTATGCTCGTGGTATCCCGTCTTTATATTTCATTTTATCTAAACCATTTTTGAATTCATGTATTGTTTTTACACACACTACCTTCTCATCTAACTTGTTCCAAATGTCTATTACTCTGTGAGGAAAGCTATTCTTTTTCAGATCTCTTCTATAGTTGTCTTGATTTTCTTTCCGTGTCCTCTTGTATATCATCCCATTTTATTAGATCCTCTCTATCAATAATTTCTATGCCTTTCATGATTCTGTATTGTGTGTGTGTGTGTGTGTATTTATATGCCTATATGGTTTGTGATCATCCAATATACAAACTGAAGAGGAATATCATTGATGTTCGAATATAAGAAAACACTGTCCATGAGGGACTAGACATTGTTCTTAACCTTTTTCAGTGCCCTTAGTACTCCTTGATTATAAAAAAAAAAATCTCATAACCCCATCCAATATAAATACAATGCAAACATATGAAAAGGATAAGTGATACAAAGTTTGATGAGAAATTATTAGATATATTAAATTACTGAAAAAAGGTACATTTTTTATTTCAAATTATAAATGTCAATTAGTAGGATACAATGATTGCACATTTTGCTTTCTCATGGTAAATATACATCATTGCACTGGCTTATATTTCGTATCCCTTGGGGGTACGAATACCCAAGGCACTAGACTAGACGTAGGAAGCGAGTACCAGGCGAGTATGCGTGGCTCGCATGGCAATGAGGCGACGGGCCACTACGTCGCGACCTCCAATCTCCTGAGCGTCTTCCTTGCTGTGTCATGAATACAGAATAACAAAGGAATACTCGTGACCGGAACCAGGTGCACAACATCGGTGGATTCTTCAGGGTCGATGGTGCCACTGGAAGGTAGGCGGTGGGTCGGATCACCGTGACTCACAGCTTTTGATTTCCTGTCGAGCCTTTGGTTCATATTCCCTCCATGAGCCCGAGTAAAGAAACGGCAACCTTTTACTAACAAATGGTTTCTAACTCACTCGAGCACAAGTGTGAGATTGATATAACTATCCATAGTTTGTAGGGGAGAACTTTTGCTACCTGTTCTGCCGTGCACTGATGACTACAGCATCGGTGTAGGAGGGGAGGAAGGCGTCCTCCTCTCTTACTTCGTCATCCGTTGAGGTAGTGGCTCCTGGAAGGAGCGAAGGAGTGCTGCAGGGTGCCCTGATGCCTTGTACATTCTTTGGACATGGTTCAAGGCAGGACTGAGTCTGAAAGTTAAAGAGGAGTTCGTATGGGGGAGGCTTCGTTATAACCATGTCGTAAGGAGGGGGTTCGACGGAGTCATGTCCCTCGCCACCTGATGCCCGGTCTTCCTCGTTCTCTTCCTGAACCGCTGGTCGCCTGTCTCCGGCTTCTTCCTGTTAAACAGGCCAAGGAAGGACATGTCGTCATCAAACTCGAGCTGAATTGACTAGGATTTCTCAAAGAGATACAAACGTTAACTACATCCACTTAAGCGCAGAGATGCAAGCAAAAGTAAACACCTGCACGTACCTGGGGGATCTGCTGCTGTTGACTCCTTCCCCGCATCCTCGAGACCAGACAGAAGGGGTCTCTACTGGACTGCGCCTTCCTCCATCGCAGACAGGCATGGATGCCCATCATGAGGAGGAATGCGGAGAAACCAGGTCCCAAACCCCACATCTTGAAGGCGTAGTATATTGCCACGAGGCCCATCATCCACGGCATGAGCTCGAAGAAGGTGAGTGACAAAGCGCGGATGAAAGCTTTGGTCACCCCGTGTCTCCGTCCTCCGAGCCGCCCTGTGCGGGGCATGTACAACGCAATGAACGGGCCCCTCCGGGGACCGAGCCGTAACGTTCTACGACTGCGCGGCGACTCATTGCTGGTTCGGTTGTCGGTGGTCCTCCCGTTGACAGTGGGAATCCCGTTGTCGACAGGCCTCTCGTTATCGGCGGGCCTCCTATTGTCGTCATTGCCTTGTATAGCACTGCTACCCCCAATGTCGTTGTATCCAGTAGCGCTGCTTCTGCTCCAGCGTCTGTTGCAGTCGTCGC
The DNA here is from genome assembly GCF_046742065.1 of Oratosquilla oratoria. Classification (NCBI taxonomy): domain Eukaryota; kingdom Metazoa; phylum Arthropoda; class Malacostraca; order Stomatopoda; family Squillidae; genus Oratosquilla; species Oratosquilla oratoria. Next base: position 24,762,536 of record NC_134801.1, read on the forward strand.
CGGGCCTACCACCACAACAAGGCCTTGATTGATGCAGCAGGGCATCGTGGGTTGGGGGCGAGGCAGTTACAGAGGTAGCTGGGATGCCTGTCGTTTCCAGAGAGACGTTGCTTCGCCCTGAAGTTTCGGACGCACATCCACAGCTACAGGCAGTCGACGCTGAATCTTCTGAATGCAGACTACTCGTCGATTCATGAAGATGGTGCCCACTCGCAACACCGTTCGTCAGAGCAGCTGTTTTTGCCATTGTGATGGGAAATTTACTCTCTGGCCAGAGGGACAAGAAACTGACATTAATTTCTTGTCACTAACCTTGTGAAAGAGACGTATATATTTTTAAACAATTCACGTGGCTCGGAATAAGGGCATGTGTTCAGTGGTCGTGGGGGTCATTATTGGGAGTGAAGTATAGGTCAAAGCAATACAACTTCACCTAAACTATTGGTAATCTGCCTGGACGAGATTTTCAGAGAGATGACTCGAGAAGGGAAAGTTTTGAACACTAATGGGATCTTAAGAATCTGATATTTCTAGATGACATTCTCGTTTCAGAAAGAGCGAAAGACTTGCAAGATATGTTGGATGATCAGACCCAAGTCTCAGAGTAGGTTTAAATATGAATAAGATTAAAACTAATTTTCAGCAAGAAAATGCAATGTAAAGCAATTATAATGGATGATAAAAATCTCTAAGAAGTTGAAGAGTATACCTATTTACGTCATATACTAAAACTAGATGGTAATCATGAAATTTTCATAAAAGGCCACATCAAAATTGGTTGTAAAAAGTATGTTTTATATATATGTATATACATATATATATATATACAGGAACGCGATGAAAATTTCTGTACCAACATGTCTGAAACGTAGTTTCCCCCCCCCCCCTCATAATACCAGTTAAAGTCTATAGATGTAAAACATAGAAACTGTTGAAGGGGGCTGAAAGAAAATTGCGGAATGCACAAAAGAGAAATAATTGGAATGACTCTGAAAGACAAAAAGAGGTCATAACAGATGTGAGAACGAACTCGTATGAATGATAGTGTGCAGGTGATAAAGGAGCGGAAATGAAAAGAGAAAGGTGGGTAAGCCACAAAGGAGAATGGGGAAAATTGTATTATTGAATGGTTGATGCCAAACGTTGGCCGTGAAAAAGGAAAACCAGAAATATTGAGGAGATAGAAAAAATTGCAAGATTGACGTATGACTCATCGGAATGTGTGGGATGGGCCTTTCTTCATATATATATATATATATATATATATATATATATATATGTAGATATATATATATATGTATATATATATACATATATATATATATATATATGTGTGTGTGTGTGTGTGTGTGTGTATGTGTCTGTATTCACCTAGTAGTATTTTACGGGAAGGGGAGCTACACTCGTGAGATACCGCTTTTGTATCTCCCAGTGTCTAGTTTGCTCTTAAATTCATGCGTGTGTGTGTGTGTGTGTGTGTGTGTGTGTGTGAGTATATATACATGTAATATATATATTCATATGTACATATATATATATATATATATATATATATGAATACATATATATATAAAAATATATATGTATATATATATATGTATAATAATATATATGTGTGTGTGTACACGTGTATGTGTGTGCGTGTGTGTGTGTGTGAGTATATATACATGTGAAAAATGTAGTAACACATTTGTAAATCACAAGTAACACCACAGTCGGACGAAAGAAAGAGTTGCATAAGCGAAACTATATATTTCGATTGCTAACTGCAATCCTCTTCAGTAGTACAAAATGGAAGGAGGATGCTATCTTAAATAGCAACCTCTTACAAAAGAAAGGGAACTTGGAAAATAATAAACGTCACTAACCCAATCCTATGTGACCTGAGGATGACATGAGGTCGGGTCAGGGGGACGGGGAGGAAGCTTGTTGACAATATGTTTGGTGATGAATAGTCCTGTTATAATGTCTGGGGTCCATTGACCCTTGGAAATATTCATCTTGGGTTCTAATCTTTCTCCTGTTCTAGCTAATCTTTACATGGAATACTTCGAGAATGTTCTTCTTCCAACAATAAAACCCCCAGGAATGATTTGGTTCAGATACGTTGATGATATTTTCAATCTTTGGGATGAGAGTTGAGGTCTCTTTGCTATTTTTCTAGATAAACTCAACAATTTAAAAACTAACATTAAGTTCAAAGAGAATGGGAAAAAGATGACAAAATCCCCTTTTTAGACACTTTAATTATGAGGAATGGAAATAAGCTTGCCTTTACTGTTTTTAGAAAGAACACCCATTCAGGAAGTTACCTTCATTTCTTCAGTCATCACCCAGATCACATTAAAAGGAGTGTTCCCTTTCTTTTGTAAGAGGTTGCTATTTAAGATAGCATCCTCCTTCCACTTTGTACTACTGAAGAGGATTGCAGTTAGCAATCGAAATATATAATTTCGCTTACGCAACTCTTTCTTTCGTCCGACTGTGGTGTTACTTGTGATATAGACATGTAATATATATATATATATATATATATAACATATATATACATACATATATAAATACATGTACATATATATATATATATATATATACATATATCAAAAAAGATAAAAAGTTGAGCAAAACTTTCTTATATTTGTATGCTCGAGTTACACGAACTTTTGCGTTCAACCCACCTCCGCCATGATAGTGCAATCGTTAGTATGTACACGTGGGAAAGCTTATACATACACTGAATGGTTCCCAGTGAACAGATTAACATCTTTTCAACCACAATTCACTTTTAATTCCATGCCATCGCAGTCGAGATGTTAATCTGTTCACTAGAAACCATTCAGTGTGTGTATAAACTTAACATCTTTTCAACCACAATTCACTTTTAATTCCATGCCATCGAAGTCGAGATGTTAATCTGTTCACTGGAAACCATTCAGTGTATGTTTAACTTTCCCACGTGTACATACTAACGATTGCACTATCATGGCAGAGGTGGGTTGAACGCAAAAGTTCGTGTATGCAACTCGAGCATACAAATATAAGAAAGTTTTACTCAACTTATATATATCTTGATAGCGCACTGGGTTGAATCACTAACACTTTGTATGTAGAAACGTTTCTCATATTTATGTTTACATCTATATGTTTTTTTTATTATTATTATTATTTGCATTGGCAACTAGAAAACAAGACAATCATTCTAAGGGTGGAAGTGAGAAAATCTTGAGAAACGTTCGTTCAGATATATGCTTTTGTATTTGCTCGCATTCTAATACAGCCAGACAAGCTTAACTATAACCATAGCCACCAGCGTTGCCCACTTTCTCTACTAGCCATATAAATAACCGTCACCAGCAGCCGTTGGAGATCGAACGTGAGTATTCGTGCTTTCAAGGATTGAAGCCCGACACACCGCGTCGGCAGTCACCAAAACAACACTGACGCAAGCATACGATCATTGCTACCGCCTGCCGTCTACTATCTCCACCATAGCACTTAACTTATATGTAGTTATGTCTACATACCATCATCTTCTATTGGCCCTCCATGATCTCATGTTGCTCTTCTTGCTGGACCCCAGCAGTCTTTCGTAGTGCCCCGCCGCGCTGTAGCCGTGTTATTGTTCACTTCGCACTGCAACACACCGCACTGCCACAACGTCCCGTGTAGCTCTTTGCGTATTCCGGAGTGCTATGCGGGATTTTACAAGGTCCTTCTTCTCATGCATTACACATTTGGCCACACACAAAGAACACTCGCATGCAATGCTTCTGGTACAATTATTAAAACCGAACCTAGCCTAATATGTTGATATTCGGCGTACTGGGGTGACAATTCTTCAGGTGGGACCTCATAGGGTGACGATTTTTCATGTGGGCGTTCTGGGGTGGCAATTCATATGACCCAATCATTTTAGTTATACATATTCAATTAAATATATTGAAATAAGGAATTAAACCTATTGAGATATTCAAATATATATATATATATATATATATATATATATATATATATATATATATTTATACATATATATTTACATATATATATATATATATATATATATATATATATATATACATTATATGTCGAGTTAAACACCATATGAGGATGGAGCCTTTATTTGTGCGACGTTACGCTGTAATAAGCGAAACGTCGTGCAAATAAAGGCTCCGTCCTCATATGGTGTTTAACTCGTCAGTCTTGTCGGCAACTGCCACTTTCATGAATATATATATATATATATATATATATATATATATATATATATATATATATATATATATATATATATATATATATTCAATTAGACCTACATTTTGCAGCGTTGATGCAATCGACTTGAAAAACGGCTAATGCAATTTTGCTCAACACTGAGCCTAGGTTCCATTCCGCAGTCCTGTGACGCACACACCACTTCGTTGCAAACGCTGGACAGGCGTGCCCCATATATGGACATGGCGTTTTACAGGATATGAAGAAATACAACTTTTCATACAGATGTACTGATTTGTGTCATATCATGGAAGATGAAACAGTATAGATAATAAAATCGAATTCGAAGCTAAATTTGACCAATGCAGGAGGTTTGTTAGCATAGCTCTTCTCTGTATTTAAATTAGGTAAATGAAATCAAGCTAACACACACACACACACTTTGGTTGATGCTCTACAAAAAGAGAAGACATTCAAAAAGTTATCTCCAACTGACTACTGTGGGAATTAAAATATTTGATGACTAAGTGATAAAATATTTGATAGGATGAAAAAAAATCCTGAATAACAGTATACGGCGACAGTACTAATAAAATGTCGAGATGGAGAGCTGTGACTAGCGGAGTCCACAGGAGTGGAAGGTTCATTACAGCAGTGATTCTCAAACTATCTGATGTGACTACCGCCATTTTTTCTTTTTTTCAATGTGCCACGTACCGGTAATATTTCGTATTAATTTATACCGGAAACGATATATATATAACGAATACAATAAAAGTTGACATCTTTTATCTTCTATTTATTTTTTAAACAATACAATATAAAACATACAAATGAAAAATAACCAGTAGTTTATTAACACAAAAAATAAACATTATATAACCTTAATCTTTACTAGAGTGAAAGGTGAGCCTGTTTCTTTGCCAGTTTATCCAGTCGTGGATCAATTGAGGACAGTGTCACGTGCAATGGAAAATGAATATCCATATTATTCCCGCACTTTGTCTTAATAACGCTCTTGGTTGAGAGGCCAGTCTCGCAGAGCTACGTTGAAGGAAATGGGAGAAGAGTTTTCAAAGCAATTTCACTAAGCTCAGGATATTCTGCTTTCACTTTTATCCAAAATGAACCAATTGATGTTGTAGTTTCGAAACTCCTCTTCAATCCTCCGTCAGCAGCCAGCTCCAACAATTTATCACAGCCTAGAATTTCCTTGAAATTCATTATATTCTACCAATTACTCAAATGATTCCTTAGCATGGCCGGGACACTCAGAGCTGCGTACCGGCAGCTGATGGCTTGCAACGGTCCACGGACCACCACTTTGAGTAGCGCTGCACTACAGTACACACACTACTACATTCTATACTTGTAGACTAGTAGGAGGTGCTAAGATGGGAGGGAGGGTGGAGGGGTATGGAGTGTTTTCAGGGATGGAATGGGTGGGAATGATTTTATGCCTTTTCCTTTTTGGCTACCTCCCTAGTAAGGGGAAAAAAGCCTTGGTATATGTATGTATGTATACTTGTAGACTACGCAAATCTCACACGAGTGAAAGATAAGGAGGAATACATTATAGATTGTTACAAAAATATCTAAACAGTGCATGTGCCTTAAACCAAGAGTGGAACATGAATTTAAAACCCAGGAAATGCAAAAGTATTGGAGGTGGGAAATTACTGTAGATAAAATGGAACGTGCTGTGAAGTAATTGTAAAAACAAGGGAGGAGAAAGTTCCGGATGAGTTAATTAAGGATAATCTGTCACCTTAGAAATTTTTTCAAGGAGACTGGGCAAGATATACGGGTTATTGAATAAGTTTTTTTTATTATATCGATGAAAAGATGTGTAAAAAAGAAAAGTCATAAAGATTCGATTCTGTTTTGAATTGGAATACCAAGCGATGATATGGTCTTTGTATAATGTGAAATGTATAGACAAATTGTAGAGCAGCAATGAAAATAATTCCAAACTCTGCAGATAGTACCAAGTTTAAGAACTTGTTCTGGCAACTAAAAATATATCTATTCTATCTATATACCACAGGTTTTCCCCCTTTTAAGAGAAGTAGCCAGCTAAGGCTTGCCCCCGTACCCGCTCTCATCCATTACACATTAGTTTCCCTTTTATATATGACTCTTCGTGGATGAAGTTTCATTTGCATGGCGGTTCTCCCTCCTCATCTCCTCACGCGAAAACACAAAAGTCGAATAGAAATCCCTTTGTGCTGCGTCAATTTATTGTCTATTGACAACTATTCTCCACTCACACATACCTCTTGCCTTCTCCTCTCACTGCTCAACAGATAATTAATTGTTGAATGTGGAACAGGTGGCAGCGAGAATATGGTGAGATTCAGCGTTTCTTAAAGAGAAAATTGCGAAAAGGAGACGTTTACAAGTCACAAGAACCAAACAAAAATTAAGGTAATAAAGAAAAAGTAGAACCTGAGGAAATGCAAATAAGAATGATAGAAAACACAAGAGGATTAAATGCAAATAACATCATACATACATACACACATCAAGGCTTTCCCCCTTACAAGGGAGGTAGCCAAAAAGGAAAAGGCATAAAATCATTTCCACCCATTCCATCCCTGAATACACTCCACACCCCTCCACCCTCCCTCTTATCTTAGCACCTCCTGGATGACGGGTCATCCCTGCACCTTGTCCACTGCCCTGGGTCAGAAGCAGTGTCGCAAGACACAGCACACCCACAGCAAGGCCGCTTCATTAAATCGGCAACCCCCCCCTCTCCGTCCCCCCATTGCATAAAAGGAGAAGACGGGGAGAAATCCGTTCGGGCTGCGTCAAATTTTGCTCACACATACTACCTCACCCCCAATCCCCCGGCCCATTCCACCTCATGCATCACAGCATCCTCCATATTCAACCATTCTCCATTCACCCCTGTCTTCTGTCCTCTCCCGTCCTTCCTCAATAGACATTCCCCTTTTCCCCAAATCCCCCTTCACCCCATCCATCCACCTCATCCTAGGACGTCCCCTCATGTTCACTCCCTCCACATCTGCCTCCCATACCTCTTTTACTAGTCTTTCTTCACTCATTCTTTCCATGTGTCCAAACCATCCTAATACTCTTTCACCAACCCTATCTCCCGACTCCCTTTCCACTCCCGTTCTTCTCCTCACCTCCACATTTCTCACTCTATCTAGCCTAGTAACCCCCCATCATACTTCTCAGACACCTCATCCCAAACACATTCAAACTCCTTCTCTCTTCCTCTCTTATGTTCCATGTTTCTGCCCCATACAGTGCTGTTGGCACAATCACTCCTTCATACAGTCTCCTCTTAGCATCCATTCCCAAATGTCTATTCCTCATTACACTCTTTAATCCACCAAGGCATTTACTCGCTTCTCTCAATCTACATTCTACCTCCACCTTCACTCCACCTTTTCCTGCCACATTTGCACCCAAGTATATAAAACTATCCACTTCCTCCAGTCGCTCTCCCTTAATGCTCATTTCCAGTCTACTGACACTTTCACCCCTTGTACATCTCATCACTTTACTTTTACCCACATTTATCTTTAGCTTCCTTCTATCACATACTCTCCCAAACTCTGCCACCAACTTCCTCAATCCCTCCTCCAATCCTGCCACAAGCGCAGTGTCGTCCGCAAACAATAGCTGGCTCACCTCCCACTTTTCTCCATTTTCTTTAACCATCTCCAATCCCTGACCCACCACCATTGCATTTACCTCTCGCACTACCCCACCCATGTATAAGTTGAACAGCCAGGGAGACATAACGCATCCTTGACGAAGTCCCACCTTTACCTCGAACCACTCATTCTCTCCATTTCTAATCCTGACACAAGCTCTACTACTCTCATAAAAACTCTTGACAGGTCCTAGAAGCTTTCCTCCTATCCCGTATATCTGCATAACCTCCCACAGTGCCTTTCTGTCTACCCTATCATAAGCCTTTTCCAGATCCATAAAAGCCCAAAAAACATCCTTCCCCTTTTCTATAGCTTTATCACATATCTGTCTTACCACAAAGATCTGATCTACACAACCTCTACCTGTCCTAAATCCACACTGTTCCTCACCAATTACTCCTTCTGTTCCTCTCCTAATCCTCTCAATCAAGATCCTCCCATAAGCCTTCCCAACTACACTTAACAAGCTAATCCCTCTGAAACTACTACATTCACACTTGTCCCCTTTTCCCTTGTAAAGAGGAACTATATAGGCACTCCTCCAGTCCTCCGGCACTCTACCCTCTCTCCAGCAAACATTAAATAACCTCACCAGCCAGTCCACTATCACTGTACCTCCCTTTTTCAGACATTCTTCATGGCATCCATCCAGACCAGGTGCCTTACCTGCTTTCATCATCTTAACAACTGCCTTCACTTCATCCTTCCTTATTTCTCCTCCATTTTCCTCACTCATCACGGTCATTTTCTTCGCATTTCCCACTGCAGTTATCTTTCCCTCCCTATCCTCCTTCACATTTAGCAACTCCCTAAAATATTCTGCCCGTCTTCCCCTTACTGCCTTCTCTTCCATTATCATCTCTCCATCTGCACCTTTTACCTTTTCTTCTCTACTTGATTCGTCTCCTCTTCCTCTCTAATTTCTTTCCAAAACATCTTTTTATTACTTTCAAAATTTTCTGTCATACTCTTACCCCATTTCACATCTGCTTGCCTCTTTGCCTCCTTTACCTTTTGCTTTACTTCTCATTTCTTTTCTTTGTACCTCTCATATGACTCCCTCGTCCTATTTTGTAACCAATCTGTGAAAGATCGCCTCTTCTCTTCTACAACCTTCTTTGTTTCCTCATCCCACCATTCACTACCCTTCCTTTTATTTCCTCCTGTCCTTCTTGTTCCACACACCATCCTTGCACACTTTATGACTCCCTCCTTGAACCATCCCCATTCCTCCTCCACACCTAGCTCTACTCTATCCTTCACTCCCTCCCACTCCTCCTTCAGCTTCTTTTCGTACTCCTTCTCCTTTTCCTTTTCATTCAAAGAGTTCACTCTAAGAACCTCCCTACCTTTTGTCCCTTTCCTCTTCCTCCATCTATCCTCCACTCTCAACTTACCTTCCACCAAAAAATGATCTGATATTCCCCCACCCTCTCCCCTTAGCACACGTACATCCTTAACTCTTCCTATCATAATCCTATTTACCACTACATAATCCATTAACGCTCTATCTACCACCCTTCCCTCCACCACCCTCTCCCATGTGTACTTATGCTTGACTTTCTTCCGAAACACTGTATTTGCTATCATCATCTCTCTTTCTAGACACATTTCCACCATCAACTCTCCACTACGATTCTTTCCTGGAACTCCTCATTTCCCAACCACTCCATCAATTGGACCATTTCCTACCCTAGCATTAAGATCTCCCAGTACTATTACAATGACATTTCTCCCTAAATCCTCTATGCACTCATTTAAATCTATCCAAAAGGCCTCCCTTTCTTCTACACTCTTCTCACTGCCAGGCCCATATGCACTTACAAAGACCCACATCTCCTTTCCCAGTTTCACCTTCATCCACATTATCCTTGAGGAAACCTCCTTCCACTCCATTACCCGTTTACCTATCTCTTCACTTACTAGAATAGCCACCCCTTCCCTCCCTCGCCCTCTCTTCACTCCTGATAACCTCCCACTTACACTCCCAAACTTACACTCACCCTTCCCTTTCAACACATCCATCTTTCTTCTCACAAACATACTACCTATCTCTTCCCTTTTACTCTCATCTGTACCTCATCCACGCACATTAAAAAACCCAAACCTTAGGGTGCTGGTCCGAAAACTCCCAGACCCTCTTATGCCTTTACTTTTTCTTTTAGGAATGTCCCCTGTGGGGCTACAAGGAGAAGGATGCCTAGTCCCAATCCCCGTCCCTTTCTTCTTGCATTGCCCCGGGGCGGCACTTTTTTTTTTTTTTGGGGGGGGGGGGCGGCACTTTTGTTGAAAAGAAGGTAAGGCAAATTCCCCCTAATGTATACACTTTTAATGCATGATTTATTCATCATGAGTTGTGTGTAAGAATGATGTGCGTATAAACGTTGTTTTGTGGATGAATGTTACATGTGAATCGTGCTAGTGACCATCAGATGTGGAAGGTGGTGGTGGTAGTGGTGGTGAGTGGGGGGGGGGCACTTTTCGACTCTCCCCGGGGCGGCACTTACCCCCCATGTCGGGGCCCTGCATCCGGAGCCGTCATGAAACCGTCGGGTATCGTCAAGACAGCGTCCAGAGCTGTCAGGACATCGTCCAGACACCGTCTAAATATGGTCAAACTAAAGACAGACAAGGACCGACATGTAGCATATTTGTTTTTTCATGAAAGTGGCAGTTGCCGACAAGACTGACGAGTTAAACACCATATGAGGACGGAGCCTTTATTTGTACTTGAAAAAGCTGTAATAAGCGAAACGTCGTACAAATAAAGGCTCCGTCCTCATATGGTGTTTAACTCGTCAGCAAATTTGTACCGACAAGTAACTCAAGAAGACCGACAAAGAGCAAATGAATAAATATACATATGTATATATATACATATATATATATACATACATACA
>NC_134801.1:24780842-24840842 GCF_046742065.1 Oratosquilla oratoria
GGACTCGCAGTAATGGGTATAAACTGGACAAATTTAGATTTAAGAAGGAAATAGGCAAGAATTGGTTTACTAATAGGGTGGTCGATGAATGAAATAAACTTAGTAACCATGTAGTAAGCGCTGAAACTATCAGTTGTTTTAAAAAACGATTAGACAACTTTATGGATGGGGATGACAGGTGGTGATGGATACGGAGCTGCCTAGTGTAGGCCTTATGGTCTCTTGCAGTCTCCTTTATTCTTATGTTCTTATAATGGAGTTTGGAAAAAGCAAAACAGAATATCAGGACAATATAAAATTTGAACCAAGGAGGTAAAGAATGAAGGATCCGAAAAAAGATTTGGGTATAATTATCACTAACGACTTGTCCTATAACAAACAGATTAACAAAATTGTCGGGGAGTCTTACAACTTGCTAAGATAAAAAGAAAAAAAAAAAGTGGCATTTACATACTTGGATGAGGACATGATAAAAAAAAATATTGGTTACATTGATAAGGCCTAGACTAGAATATGCGGCGACATTGTGGTCACCCAGTACCAAAAAGAATATAAAGAAAATAGAAAGAATCCAGAGAGCAGCAACAAAAATGGCACCTGCACTTGCAAACTTATCATATGAAGAGAGATTGGCTAAACTGGAGTTACCGACGCTGGAGCAAAGAAGAGAGAGAGGTGACCTACTGACCATCTACAGAATCATGAAAGGCACAGAGATACTCGATAGAGAGGACTTACTAAACTGGGACAAGAGAAGCACAAGAGGGCATGGAAAGAAAATCAAGAAACATAGCTACAGAAGAGAACTGAAGAAAAACAGTTTTCCACATAGAGTAGTGGACACTTGGAACAAACTGGACAATGAAATAGTATGTGCAAAAACCATTCATGAGTTTAAAAGCAAACTAGACACTGCGAGATACAAAGGCGGGACACCACGAGCATAGCTCCCCTTCCCGCAAAATACAACTAGGTAAATACACGTGCACACACATACGATCATATCTGTACATACATAAATACATACGTACATACATGCATATATGCATACATGCATACCATACAAGCATACATACATATATACAAACATACATACAACTCTCGTGGGCAAGATGTTCGAGGTGTGTGTGTGATTCACCATGGTCTTGGATCACGTGTTGGACTCGTGATCGACACCTATTTCCTTCCCGGAAGAGAGCTCAGAGATCTTATGACCGATCTGTGGTTTGTTGTGACCTTACACGCACACACACACCCAACTCCCCGCCTACGAAATTTGGAGTAACAACCCGCAGGGCAGTGATACAGAAATTATTCCAGCCCTGGGCGGGATTCGAGCCCGGACCTCCGTATTGGCAGCCGGAAACTCTACCACTGCGCCACGAGTCGTTGAGTGTGTATTTCCCGAGTTGTATTTTACGGGAAGGGAGCTACGCTCGTGTGTGTGTGTGTGTGTGTGTGTGTGTGTGTGTGTGTGTGTGTGTGTGTGTGTGTGTGTGTGTGTGTGTGCGTGCGCGTATAAGGTCACACATCCAGATCGGGTATGTATGAGTTCTGGGCTCACATCCGGGAAGGTAATAGTTTCTGATGGCAAGTGAACACGTAATCCATGATCATGATAAAGCACATAAAATCATACATCAGTGTTCATACCCGTCCTTAAAAAAAATAATAATAATAAATAAATAAATTATAAAAAACAGAAATGAAAAATATCTATATTCTTAAAAAAAAAAAATTAAATAATGAATTTTATATTTTCCTACCAAAATGACAATATTTCATGCGTTTCTTTTTAATCAGTTGGCAATAAAAGCAATTCTCTCATCATATGTAGTGGTTCTAACATTTACGTAGACAAGATGTTGTTATTCAGGTCCACTGTCCTTCAGTGACATCTTATTGGTCATTTTTGCATGTGTTGGGCTGTGTCAAATATCCAGGAATTTCTGTACACAGGTCCTGAAAAAGTGCAAGAATAGATCATGGAAATTCCTTACGAAGTCACGAAAAGAATGGCCTGACAGAGTGAAAACCCTGTATATACTGTACATATACACATATATGAATATATACTCGTATGTACGTATACATATTACACACACACACACACATATATGTATACATATATATGTTGAGACATCCTGACAGGTTGATGTAAGCGGAATAGGAAACACAGGAGTCTTAGTCTTGAGTTTATTACTGAATAGTTTGGCAGGGATTATTGCTTTTTCAAAGCATACCTGCGAAACTAGTCAGGAATAAACTCAAGACTAAGACTCCTGTGTTTCCTATTCCGCTTACATCATACATATATATATATATATATATATATATATATATATATATATATATATGTGTGTGTGTGTGTGTGTGTGTGTGTGTGTGTGTGTGTGTGTGTGTGTGTGTGTGTGTGTGTGTGTGTGTGTGTGTGTGTGTGTGTGTGTGTGTGTGTGTGTGTGTGTGTGTGTGTGTGTGTGTACGTACATATACAACATCTACATGTACATATACATATGCATGTATATATACTTATATACATATACGCACATATACACATACATATCCATTTACATGTACATATACATATGCATGTATATACACTTATACATACACACACACACACAACAACAACAACAACTAGGTAATACACACACACACACACACACACACATACAACAAAACTTGAAAGAATACAAAGAGCAATTACGAAATTGCCACCAACACTCTCAGAACTATCATATCAGGAGAGACTAGCAAAACTTGAGCTGCAGCCATTCGAGCAAAGAAGAGAGGAGACTTGATAACTATTTATAGAATCATGAAAGGCATGGAAATTATTGATAGGGAGGATCTAATAAAATGGGATAGTAGAGATACAAGAGGACACGGAAAGAAAATAAAAAAGGACAGCTATAGAAGAGACCTGAAAAAGAACAGCTTTCCCCACAGGGTAATAGATGTTTGGAACAAGTTAGATGAAAATATGGTGTGTGCAAAAACGATACACTAATTTGAAAACCGTCTAGAATTCAGGGGTTCTCAACCTTTTTAACCAATGTACCCCTTGAAGTCTTTCAGTATTAGTCACATACCCCTTACCCACAATGCAGCATCAGTAAAGATGAAAATAAATGCATGGTTAATTGGCTTAGTTTATACTTTACTAAGTTTAAATTGTGACACAGACACGTTACTGCATTAAAATGCAAGTATAGACAATTCAGTGAGATGGTTGGGCCTGTTTATTTTCTACCAACAAGTCAATCCTTGGCACAGTCTTTGAAAGAGCCACTCTTATGTCGTCTTTGATTGCAAGACGTGAACGTCACTTGTTTTTAATCAAGCACAATGCTGAGAATCACTGCTCACAGCGGTACGTGGATAGAAACATCAGGAGGTTCCGTACATAATTCTTTGCTAAAGTAGGATAAGAACATTCCATTGTTGACCAGAATCTGGTCAATGACTATTAAACTTTCAAAAGAATCTTTTGCAGTTGAGTCATTGACAAAGTCGATGAATTCTTCCTTGTTGACATTGTAACTTAACGTCTGCTTCTTGAGGAAGTCACATCTAGCCTGGCATATGTGGGCCACTTCTAAAAACAGGTTTGCAATTACAGCCTGATTATTTTCAGAAACCTGTCACGTACCCCCGAATTTCCTCTAATGTACCCCTGGGGGTACGCGTAGCCCAGTTTGAGAATCCCTGGGACTCTAGATAAAACGAGATATGAAGACGAGACACCACGAGCATAGCTCCCCTTCCCGTAAAATACAACTAGGTAAATGCACAAGCGCATACACATACGAACAAACGCACGTACAGACGCACGCACACACACATACATCAAGCACATCATACACACACACATACGAACGCACGTACAGACACACGCACACACACACACACATCAAACATATCACACACACACACACAAACTCAAACGACTACGGCACACTAAAATTGCATTATTATAACAAGCAGGTTATTTAATTGTTTAATATTCATCTAAAATTCTGAATAGATTTTAGATGACTATAGTTGAATAGCATGTGAATATTGTCTGCTCACGTCAACTTGCATTTATGGGAAAGAAGAAATTAAGAAGGTAATATGTTTCTGAGTAGAATAAGTGGCAACAGCGATTCCATGTCTACATGGCCTTGGGGCGTACCTGCGGGTCCATTTGTAAATGCGTCTTTAGCTTAGACGTCATTGTTGGAACTATCCTTGTGGTCAGGTGATCAGGGATGGCTATCAAGAGAAGTACAGATTTTATTTGTATTTTATTTCTATGTACTCGCTTACTTATTCTTTATATACACTTTTTTGTATGCGTGTGTGGTTCTGTGTGTGAGTGCGTAAGTTTTCCTGTAGTATCCCGTTCCGCTTCG
Source organism: Oratosquilla oratoria (assembly GCF_046742065.1). Taxonomy (NCBI): domain Eukaryota; kingdom Metazoa; phylum Arthropoda; class Malacostraca; order Stomatopoda; family Squillidae; genus Oratosquilla; species Oratosquilla oratoria. Next base: position 24,785,243 of record NC_134801.1, read on the forward strand.
AAAAGTTATCTCCTGGCCTCTTGCACTTAGGTGTGGTTGCACTGTGTATTTATTTGCAATTACCTAATTGTAGTATACAGAATAAGAGCTATGATAGCGGGATCGTTTCTCCGTTTCCATATGCAAAATTCAGTTCAAAATTGACGTTTCCAAATTACTTCCGTTTGTTTATGTCCGTGCGCGAGCGTTATCTGTTTACCTAATTTTGTTGGCTTTGATTGTATTTTCATCCAACTTATTCTACAAATCTACGTTTGCATGTAGAAAGCTGTATTTCCTGACGTCTTCATAATTAATCTTTTCTAGTACCAGTAATTCTTTTTTGTTCATTTTCTCTAAAAACTATATATGATAAACATCATTATCATGTCTACATCTCTTCGCTCCTCCAATGTCGGGAGTCATTCCTTCCTCATATACCGGTAAAGTCGTTCAGACCAGGGATCATCTTGGTTGCACTTTTTTTTTTTATTCTATTTTCCATATATCATTCTTAAAGTTTAGTTACCCAATCACTGCTCCGTATTCCGGTTTTCTAACGAGTTTCAGGCGATAAGATGTATTTGATTATGATGCTACGTTTTTAAATTCCTTTTCCGTTATTATTTAAATTCCCATTATGTAGTCTCTCGTCGGTTTTTTTTTTTTTTTTTTTTAACTTTGGCCCATTTCCAATATTATGCATTTTTTTGTATATATATACACATACATGTGAGTGTGTATGTATATATACATATATATATATATATATATATATATATATACATACATATATTTATATTTATATATGAAGTGTGTCAGGAAAGTTCCTGGACTGGTGTCACAAAAGATTTATTTCAAACCCAAACTACAAACTACGAGTTTTCCCCTTTAAAGCAACCCCCCTGGAGTGTATATAACTGTCATCTCAACTCTGCATCCATTGAACTTTTTCCACGTGATTTTAAATACATACCCTCTGTTTCAGGTCGTCAAGCAATGAGCAGCTGGAGCAACGATCTAACTTGAAGTTTCTGGTCCGGTTAGGAAAACTACATCAGAAGCACTGGGATTGCTGCAGCAAGGGTGCGGAGATGAGACGTCACGTTCACGTGTTTTTGAGTGGTGCAAGATGTTTAAAGAGAGATGCAAGGACGTGGAAGACGACCCCAGGATCGGAGGGCCTTCAACGAGCAGGACTGAGGCCAACGTTGAGCGTATCAGGCAGATGGTACGTAGTGATCGTCGGCTGACTGTTCGACTGATCGCAAAGAAACTGGGCATGAATCGGGACAACGCCTGGAAGATTATCACTAAAGATTTGGACATGCGGAAAGTCTGCGCAAAGATGGTGTCGAAAATGCTGAACGATGACCAGAAGGAACGACGCATGCAAGTGTGTCAGGACATCCTCGAGCGTCTTGAAACCGAACCAGACCCGCTAAGGAGAGTCATCACCGGTGAGGAGTCATGGATCTTCGAGTACGACCTGGAGACCAAACGCCAGAACCTTCAGTGGAAGAGTCCGACGTCGCCAATGCCGAAGAGAGAGCAAGACAGTCGAAGTCCAAAGTCAAAGCCACGCTGATCGCTGTCACGTCCCTGGCGTGAATAGAGTCCATTGGTTATGCTGTGTCACGCCCTTGCGTGAATAAAATTCTCCTGTTTGTATTTTCTAGGGCACGCCTTGCTTGAATGTGATGTGTTGTGTATTGATGTTATTATCACCTGTGAAAAGAAATTTTGTATACATTTCATAATATGTATGTCATAAAGTAAACCATTCCGCAAAATCCGTCTGTTGGGACGCGTTTCAAATACGTTCTGTCAGATGACGCCAAGGTCAGATGTTGCAAGATGATTGGAGATTACTCAAACCTTTTATCTGTCTAGCGTGCACACGCGCTTGCGTACATTTGAGGTAACGCCCGACGTCTCCAGAGAAATCCCGCGGGACCACCTATTGTGTTTGACCTCACAGTGGTCATTTGGGCCGAACGTCGTTTGACCTCACTGCGGGTAATTGGGCCGAGCGTCTAAACACCTGCGTCTGACATTGCCAACTGCAAAATCATCATGTGACCAATATATTTTTTATTTTTCCATTGCCTGTAAACAAATCACCCATGCATAAATACTGATTGTATTGTACATTGTAGAAGTAGAATAGACGTAGATAATAGAGAATAAAATGTATATAGATCCTTTTTTGATAACCACCATGTATGTGTAAAAAGCGCCGTTGGCAACCGCCAGAGTTTTCCTCGGGTAATGTTCACAGATGTAGATCAATCTAGAGTCTAGACGGAGAGAATAAAGCAAACACAACTTCGTTTGTCTCAACGCCTCCAAACTCAATGTTGATCACAAACACAACTGCATTTTGGCGACAGCGGCTACGGTTTAGCGGATTCCACGTGCTAAGATACATCAGAGATTTACACTCCAATCAAACATAGCCACTTCCCAACTCTACGCTCTTCGCTGCATCGCCAAGTAACACTTACAAGCCAACGCTCCTCACCCAGCATCTACTACAAGGCAATCTCTCTTCGCTGCATCGCCAAACATCATACTACGAGCCAACGCTTCTTGTCCAGCATCTACTACAAGGCAATCCCTCTTCGCTGCATCGTCCAGTATGCACGACAAAAGAATCTGGGCAGTACCATCTGCAAGACAACCCCCACCCTCCGCGGCATTATCCAACATTACTCCCACGAGTCGTACATCCTCCGCCTTCTCCACGCCACCACCGGGATAGACGACAAACTCCTCCATCCCCGCATCTAGCGACGCACCAGTGTCTATGTTTTCGCACGAGTGTGAACTTCAAAGTCATCTATATATACATTTTTTCTCTCTTATTCTTTTGAAATAATACCTTTTTGTGTGTTTACATGTTCATATCTATTTTTGGCATATATTACATTATAACTCACCAACCCAATACATTGTACTAACTCCTCCCCCTGTTTACAGCAGTGCATCTTCCCACCATCCTCATTCATAAGAGCCAAAACTCCAACATCATCCTGGGTGACTAGATATTTTTTTCATTCTCGATATCACCTAGGAGGCATTACAGTCTTTTTTTTCATCACTTAGTCCAGCAACATGTCCAAACACCTTTCTGACTCGATATATCGACCCTGTACACGCAGCCGCTCTATGCTTACTTCCATTACACCAGATATGTCCCCTCCTTCTGCTAACAACTCTTTGGAAAATTCATCTGCTACTCAAAACACCATGACAACACAAAATCTTATCACCGTAGTAAAGGATGAGACCACATTACCTCTTTAATGGCAAGAACATTCCTGTACACAATTTCCTCCGTGAGGTTGAATTAAAGATAACACAAAGGAACATCACAGACGACAAAGGTAAAATATCCATTCTAGCATCCAGAATAGGCAAGAATAACACATTAACTGGTGACACCATTTGGTCTGATCCACTTGAGGAAACTAAATTGTATCATATTTTTGTAGAGCACTTTAAAAAGTCTTTTACATCATTTGAGACACTTGGATCACTTTCACCCCTTATACTCTTTGGCTAGAACTTACAATCATGGTCCACACCACATCAAAGAGAAAGTTGTTAAAATTGCTTCAACATTTAAGAGTGATCTCTGAGAAAGCTTCAAAATCTCAGACTGGGGCTCAGATGATAATATTTCATTGGAACACATAGTCTCACTCATGGCATACTTTTGACTACTATCACAATTACACCCAGACACACTAAAGAAAGCTGGTACTACTCCATTCATACGAGATATCACACTACGCGAATTCTCGAGGAAATTCTCTGACCACTGCACCCACCCACACAATAGCCCAGGTCACATGGTCTCCCTCACATAACACAAAATCAAGACACAAATATTGCACTCAACATCGCTCATGCCAACACTCTCCATCAAAAACACAACTGGTTTGTACATGCTGCCAAAACCAGGACACCTCACAAACATGTGTTACCACAGAAACCCTTCACAATCAAACCGACACTGCGATTATCATGATACATGTTTCCACAAGAGTGATCATTACCATGTGTTGTTAGCACAGAGGTTACACAGACCAAACTCTCCAGATAATTTTGCTGTAATGCATTCGCATAACACATCTCCTTTATGACTACAGAATACCAAGACTCGGTGCACATCAAGGAGAGTTACTCCATATCTGGAAATTCACTCATCAACTCTACCTGTACATACTCTGGATACCCCAGATGTGTCTTCCCATTCAATGCTACATCTAGCAACATCAAAGTGACATTCTTTCTCAACACAGGTTCCCCAGTTAACATATTGTTAACAGTTTCCATAAATTCCGCACTGCAACTACGCGTGTCACCATTTTGGAACTCCTTGACGTCAACCTTTGCAATGTAGATGGTGTACCATTCCTGATAATTGGTAGATTCTCCCTAGACATTAGCTTCAAAGATGAGTGCCCCTCCATTCCAGTTACCGCCTCCATGGCTGATATCCACTTTCCTGCTGATATCCTCATATGTTTAACATTGATGAGGCAACATAAATCATTTACCCTGCTCAAAATGGTATCATTTATGCAAACAATTTCCTCCCTGAATTGCTATTGGCAACCCCTCATAACATAAATTACATTCACATGGCCAAGCAGGCACAGGCAGACCATGACCTTGTGTCAATTGCTTGTACTCCCTCCATTCAAATTCACTCTACTTCATCACATGAGGATGCACCAGCTGCTAGTACAAATTGTTCCACCACCTTCATACAACAGAGTGCTCAACCACTACAAACCTTCCCCAGGACTCTAACTCTTTTACTTTACTGATAGTTGCTGACATGTGTTACAAACATAACAGATGTACTACCTCTCCCACATGTCCAAATTAGCATAACTCGGGGCTAAACACCCATTAAATACTGTTGGTTTTTCACCACCTGAGGACACCTCCTTGCCCCTCTTAGAAGAGTTCAACACCAAACTCACCCCAGTCTCAAGTGTTATCTATATTCAAACACACTTATGTAGTGCTTATCAGCTCAAAGACACTGTTCCCTTACAAGTATACAAAGATATACCTACGAGTTTTTCAAGCACAAGACACCAATGTACTCTGTATGCCAGAAAATTGCCATGTCAATGGCATTTCCCTCCTTTAAGCCATCAGATCTATGTCCAGGAAAAAGGTCATATGTGCATTTTAATTGCTAATGACACTAATGAACCCCTCCATCTCACAGTTGGTCCAAACATTTGCAATTTTGAAGTATATCTCTTGTGCATCTAAGTCATGGATGACCAATTCCCTATTTCTCAAGTTTGTATCACAATTTCCAATGTGTCCATAACACAGGAACCCATTGATGCATCACATTTCAACGCCACAGACTTCCCTGATGCACAAGCAGACTTGATTGCACTTTGCAACAAGTTCAGACATCATTGCCACTCCAGGTGAACCCCTTGGAGTTACTAATTTCATTCAGCATCATATACCTCTTCATGAGAACTCTAAACCACGTTACATTCCTGTATACAGAATGCGGTAACTGCATGATTGTAGATAACCTTATCCAAGACATGATTGCTCAAGACATCACTGAACCATAAGTCAGTGAATGGAATTTCCCTCTCTTTGTTGTCCCTAAACATGATGGTTCTTTCCACCCAGTAGTAGACTTCAGAGAATTAAATAAGCTCATGATACCAGATTGATTTGAAAGATGCTTATTTACATTTGCCAGTGGATGATGAAAAAAGTTGTTAATAATTAATACACCAAAAGGTTGGTTTATACATAAATTACTTACTTTTGGACTATCACCATCACCCACTATGAGTATTTTCCAACGGTTTGACATTTTTATAGGTGAAACTCAGGAAGAACATGATGTAAGACTAAAAAGGGTTTTGAGATAAGTCCAGAAACACAATGTAGCCATAAATAATGTTTTGAATACTACTAAATTACAGTATTTAGGCTATGTAATTTCTGGGGATGAGTGTGAGTGTAGTAATTTCAGAGAGATCAGTTTGTTGAGTGTAGTTTGTTATGCATGAACGGCCGAGTATTGGCATGCATAAAGTACCCAGAGTGCTAGGGTATAAAAATATATACGTAGGTTTCTATATCTAATAAGTACTTCTGCATACATAGGCTTGGATACATAAAGGGAGCCCTATCAATATAAAACAGTGAATATTGTTCAGCACTAATGTTAAATAGTTCACGTCCACTGGTCCAACAGGATCTTATCACCATAGTGTCTCTGGTCCAACTGCGTTGGCGGGAACTATGCCGTGACGTCATGGCGTCACCGTGACAAATGTAATAGATGATATATACAACAGCATCCTAGACTAAATTGTCCTAGCTAGGTCATCTATTATACATAGTCCCTATGCTCCGTTACACATGGGAAAAGTGTCTCCTATCCTGACATGTGTTTACAAATGTATGTGTGTCGTATGCCTATGGGTGTCTATCATGATCACGCCATGCGCGCGGGAATATCAAATACCCAGACATAGACACATGTGCCACATCTCCCCCCCTCCCCCAAAATCGATGTATTCATTGAGCCGTCGATTTGTTGCGTGCGGCCAGTCTCGCTGAGCGTCTTGGTCCATTGGGCTGGCCAGTTTGATTCGTGGGGCGAGGAGTATTGCCGGTAGTGCTCGTTGGAGACTCCTTCATGCCATCACGGGCGACACCTGGCTCAGGGATGGGGCGGAGGAACTTCCGGTTGCGCCACAGGACACTTCCGGACGCTGTCTTGATGAGGTAGTCCCTGGTACGTCCTTGTCCCATTATGTGGCCGACCTTACTCCATCGTCGTGACGTAGGATCCTGGATCCTGACCGTGGTTCCAACGGAGAGTTGTGGGAGCGACTTCGCGTGTGAGTCGTACTGCTTGATGGTCGCCTCCATTCTGGCGGCTGCCTTCTACTCGCATTTAGCAGTGGCAGCCTGCCACTCAGGCGCAAAGGACCTAGAGTGGGCTGGGACGCAGGACCGAAGGGGGCGTCCGAAGAGGACCTGGGCGGGGCTTCTTCCGTCGGGGTTGGGCGTGTTCCGTATCTCCAGGAGACCCCGGTGGAACGCGTCGCTGTGGCGAATTTCTCCATTGGGCGCGACCTTGATGATGAGGCGTTTCACGGCCTTGACCGCCGATTCTGCATGCCCGTTGGACTGTGGGTGGTAGGGGGTGGAGACGTCGTGGCGGACGCCCCATCGTCGCAGGAATTCAGCGAAGTCATAGGCCGTAAACTGGGGTCCTCCATCCGTCCTGAGTCGTACCGGGACGCCGAAGGTGCTGAAGAAGTGGCGGAAGAGCCGGATGGTTTGGGATGTCGAGGAGTCCGTGCCACAGTGGCCCACCGTTGCCCATCCAGAGAGTCGATCCGCGTACACCAGGAAGTGCTTCCCAGCGGTGGTGAAAAAGTCTGCGGAGACCGACTCGAACGGTCTGGAGGGGGGCACATCGTCGGTGAAGTAGGGCTCACGCTGTTGGCTCGGCTGCAATATCTGGCATGGCTCGCAGGAGCGTACTGTGTTGGCGATATCGGAATCGATGCCTGGCCACCAGACCGTTTGCCTGGCTCGGCGTTTGGTGGCTTCAATACCACGATGGCTGTCGTGAAGTCGAGCCAACACACTTCTGCGAAGAGCTTGGGGGACAAGTATTCGTGCCTCTCGGAGGATCAAAGGTCCGTCGATGCAGAGGCTGTCTCTGAACTTCCAGAAGGGAAGTAGAGCTTCGTCGAGTTCCATGCGTGATCGTGGGAATCCCTTCCCGACGAAAGAGGCGAGTTGCACGTACGTGGGGTCCGAAGATGCTGCCTGACGGAGTTCGTCGAGTACTGGGTCCGTTGAGTGTGGAGGAGTTGCCGTGGTGTCGAGTGTTGGAGGGCCGGAAAGGGCATGGAGCGTGGCAACATTGCGAGTCACCACGTCGCGGATGCAGATGCTTGTTTCATCGCCCAGGGCGACGTCATCTGCCAGAGGTTTGTCCACGGGAGCTCTTGAGAGGGCATCCGGAATGCATAACTCTGAGCCCTTACGCCATCTGCTGGTGAACACGAATCCTGCAATCTTCTCCCGGAGGCGTTGGAGCCTTGGGTTCTCAATACAGTCTAGAGTGTACGTATTGAGGATCGGAAGAAGGGGTCGATGATCCGTGATGTGTGTGAAGTCCTGGAGGCCAAGCAGGAAGTATTTGCACTTCTGCATGGCCCAGACCGTAGCCAGCAGTTCCAACTCGATCGTGCTGTACCGTGTTTCCACGTCCTGCAGGAATCGAGAGCCGCACTGCACGAGTCGCCAAACTCCCTCTTCATGTTCCTGTAGGAGGGCGTACCCTATGCCATTCAGACGAGACGCGTCCGTTTGGAGGGCAGTCGGTAGTTTTGGGTCGAAATGGGCGAGGACAGGAGGTTGGGCGAGGGCCTGCTTCGTCCTTTGGAAGGCGTCCTCCTGAGCAGGTGTCCAGAGGAAGGTGTTCCTCGGGCTGAGTAGCGGGCGAAGAGCGTCTGCCGTTGTAGAGACGTTGGATGTGAATTCGCCCAACTGGTTCACTAGACCCATAAACGATCGGAGGTCTGTGATGTTGGAAGGTGTTGGGAATTCCGTAATTGCCTTTATTTTCTCACTGTCGATGGCTACGCCGTCTTGAGATACTGTGAACCCGCAGAAGTTGACACTGGGAGCAGCAAGAGTCATCTTGTCAGCGTTGAGGGAGATGCCATGAGTGCGGCATCGGTTCAAGACCTCACTGATGCGACGTAGGTGTGTCCCGTAGTCGCTGTCCCAGATAATGATGTCGTCCACGACCTTGGCAAGGTTGGGAATGTCTGCGAGGGCCTCGTCACCCCGGCGGTTGTACTCGTCGCCAGTTGAACAGAGGCCCATGGGGCCCCGGCGGAACATGTATCGTCCGTACGGAGTGATGAATGTCGTCAAGTGGCGGTCTCGCTGGGCTAAGGGGATTTGCCAATATCCCTGGATAGCATCGAAGGTTGAGAAGTACTTTGCCTTCCTGTCGATGCGACTGATTGTCTCGCTTAGTGTGTGGGGGATGGGTGGGTTGGGCGTAGTACCTGGTTGTTTAACTTTGAAGTGTCCACTGTGATGCGCACACCACCCTTCGGTTTCGGCACCGCTACGAGGGGGTGACACCAAACGGAAGGGGCGTCACCAACAGGTTCAATGATGCCTTGGTGCACCATTGCATCGAGTTCCTTCTTCACGTCATCTTGCCATGCGTGTGGGATTCGTCTTGCGGTGTGGAGTGCGAACGGCTTCGCATCTGGCTTGAGATGTATCTCCATGGGCCTCCCAGTCATTTCCCTAAGGGCCTCGCCGGACCTGAGGTCTTCCTTGTGTCGAAGGACGTCGGGCCATGTCTTCTTGATGCAATCTGGCAGGTCAGCTACTGTAGTTGACAGGGGCGGGGCGTGAGAGAGCGGGAGGGAGCTGTGAGCCGTAATCGTTGGAGAGTGTGTGACCGGCTGTGGTACCGAGTCGTCATCCCGTTGCAAGCGGCAGGCGTTGCCGATTGGTTGGTCCCTCGGCAGTTGGGCAGGGTATGACGAAGGTATGAGGCGGAGCTGCATCGAGTGCCACCATGATAGCAGGGGGCGCGGCAGGTGCGTCACAACATTGATCCAGCCGTCGATGGTGGTGTCTCCAAAGGACATCGTAGCATACATGGAGCCGATGGTACGTCCTTGGAATGCAGTATGGTCCGGGTTCCGCAGGGCCAGGTCCTTTGATGGGTTGAGGCTGCGGGCGCTGATGCCCAGATCCTTCATGTGCTGGCACCCAATGACCGTTGTGTCAGATCCGGTGTCCGGGATGAATCGAACATTGCCTTCAACGTCACCAAATTTGACCCTCACAGATATGGTAGGAGTCGGGGGTCCGATCCTCCCATCTGCCGCCCGTATGTTGGCAGATAGGCTTGACACTATGGCCATCTTCCGAGGTCGTTGGCTCTTCTGCTTCGGTGGCGGGATGGGTTTCGGGGCGGCCGTGGATGAATTGCACACCTTCTCGAAATGTCTTCTCTTGGAGCAAATCCGGCAGACATGCGTAAGAGCTGGACACGTTTTTCGTGGGTGTTTGGGGAAGACACCGCACCCTGGACAGGCCTCATTCCCTGGTGGGGTGCCGCCTGTGGGACCTCGGGCCGTGCGTTGCATCTTCTTGTAAGTTGACACAGCACAGGCCATTCCCGAGGTGGGTTGATTTAACCCACGGCGAATAGCGTCCGTAGTGCCACGAGCGGTTTCCCTTGCACGAGCGATCGATAAAAAATCCTCTAGTGTCGCGCTGGAACTCGTTTGTAGGAGTTGGCGTACGGTTTCGACGTCTCGTAGACCTATGATGAGTTGGTGTTTCACTTGTGTCTCACGGCAATTTAACCCGGTGCACAGCTCAACTTCACGTGTGAGCTGCGATAGACGCTCGTAGAAGGCGTTGACCGATTCTCCATTCTCTTGCTTGCAATTTGTAAATGCCAATCGTCGTACGGACTCATTACACTTCTCCCTGTAATGCACTCGAAGTTTGTTCAAGATTTCTTGTACAGGGAGAGTAGAGTCGCGTGGTACTCCGAGAGTGTCCTCTAGGAGTGATCGTACACCGTCATGTAGGTATGCCCGGAGTGTGGCCATTTGTTGCTTGTGCTTTAGCGAATGGAAGTTTGTTAGGGTGGAGAAATCGTCGAATTTGGCGGACCATGCGTCAAATTCCTTGTATGACATCTCCGGCATCAGTATGGGAGGTGGCTTTGGAGAGACGACGGGTGATTTGGTGGAATCCGTGGAGTTATTTCCATGTGCCGTGGGGGTTGTGATAAGGCGGGCGAGGGAGCTCGCTAACAACCTGAGTACATCTTGCTCATCTTGGGTTGCGTTTCCGGGTGTTATGGAAGTGTCTGGCTGTGAGTTGTCGGGGGATGACTGATCTGGCGTCGCCATGGCGTTGGTTTCGTCAAAATCGGCCGATTGGCGGGCGAGATATGCTATGCACGTAAATCAACACGCGCGTGAGATCAGTGTTCAGTAGGCCCCGGGCAGGCGGTGAACGTGGGAGGTCTCTCCGGAGGGAGAGGGGGCTAATGAGTAATGACGCCTTGGGTACACCGGCTTAATCCGACATAGACACATGTGCCACATAGTTGGGAAGGCTTATGGGAGGGTCTTGATTGAGAGGATTAGGAAAGGAACAGAGGGAGTAATTGGTGAGAAACAGTGTGGGTTTAGGACAGGTAGGGGTTGTGTAGATCAGATTTTTGGGATGAGACAGATATGTGAGAAAGCTACAGGAAAAGGTAAGGATGTTTTTTGGGCCTTTATGGATTTGGAAAAGGCTTATGACAGGGTGCACATGAAGGCACTGTGGGAGATATTACAGATACATGGGACAGGAAGAAACCTGTTAAGAGCATTCAAGAGTTTTTACAAGAGTAGTAGATTCTGTGTTAGAATCAGAAATGGAGAGTGAGTGGTTTGAGGTAAAGGTGAGACTTCACAAGGGATGTGTTATGTCACCTTGGCTGTTCAATTTGTACATAGATGGGGTGGTGTGAGAGATAAATGCAAGGTTAACGGGCTGGGAATTGGAGATAGATAGAGAAAATAGAATAAAATGGGAGATAAGCCAGTTGTTGTTTGCTGATGACATTGTACTTTTGGTAGAATCTGAGGAGGGATTAAGCAATTTAGTGACAGAGTTTGGGAAGGTGTGTGAAAGAAGGAAGTTAAATATAAATGTAGGGAAAAGTAAAGTGATGATACGTACAAGAGGAGAATGTGGCAGCAAATTGGAAGTGAGTATTAAGGGAGAAAGACTGGAAGAACTGGATAGCTTTAGATACTTGGGTGTGAATGTGGTGAGAAGGGGAGGAGTGGAGGTGGAGGAAGAATGTAGACTGAGAGAAGCAAGTATATGCCTTGGGGGATTAAAAAGTGTAATGAGAAATAGACATTTGGGAGTGGATGCTAAGAGGAGATTGTATTTACCTAGTTTTACCTAGTTGTACCTTACAGGAAGGGGAGCTATGCTTGTGGTGTCCCGTCTTTGTATCTCTTCATATCTAGTTTGCTCTAAAATTATTGTATTGTTTTTACACACACTGTTCTTTTGTCTAATATATTCAATACATCCACTACTCTGTGGGGAAAGCTGTTCTTTTTCAGGTTTCTTCTGTAATTATCCTTTTTAAATTTCTTTCCATGTCCTCTTGTGTTTCTCTTATCCCAATTTAGTAAGTCTTCTCTATCAAGGATTTCCATGGCTATCATAACTGTAAATCGTCAACAAGTCACCTCTTTCTCTTCTTTGTTCCAGAGTCGGCAACTCCTATTCTAACAATCTTTCTTCATATGAGAGTTTTATTAGTTCTGGGGCCATCTTCGTAGCTGCTATCTGGATTCTCTCGATCTTCTTTATATTCTTTTTCATACTGGATGACCATAGCATTGCTGCATACTCCAATTTAGGCCTTATCAATGTGACTAGTATTTTCTTTACAATTTTTTTTATTGAAGTAGGTAAAAGCCACTTTTATTGATCTTAGCAAGTTATAGGTTTTGCCAACAATTTTATTTATATGTTTGTCAGGGGACATATCTTTTGTGATGATCACTCCCAGGTCTTTTTCAGATTCCTCTTTCTTTACTTCTTTTTCACCAATTTTATATCCTGATATCCATTTTTTACTTTTTCCAAACTCCATTATGCTACATTTTTTAATGTTGAATTCCACTTCCCACTTCTGACTCCATTTTCAAACCCTGTTCAGATCTGTCTGTATCAAGTCACAGTCCATTTCAATACTCATTTTCTATAATAAAAAAAAATAATGGTAGTGGGTCCAGTTACTTACACCTTCCCGTGGTAAAAAGCGTTACAGCCGAGTTTTGGCCGTGAGGGTTTTTTGTGTTCCAGAATGATTCTAGGTGTCAGGTTATTTGCGGTGTCCCGGGTTATTTTGAGGGAAGATGGTTGGAGCTACATCAAATCTGAGGGTGCAAAGGCACCGCCACTTCTGGAGATGGGTGACGGGGCAGAAGAAGCTCAGCAAAGGAGAGGTAGATAAGAACGTGGAAATGAGCAAAGCACTAAAAAGTGAGCACAAGGAGAAGTTCCCTAGCCTCTACGGGGGGCAGACCAAAGGGCTACAAGTAAGGGAGCAGATAAAGGTGTTCCAGCGAAAAGTAATAACCTTTAACAATCTGCTAAAGGAGCAGAAAGACTGTGTTTATGACGACGGTTTGCTGGATTCCCTGGAAGTTTACGCTGGAGAAATTCCCGAAGAAAGGATAGAAGGTTTCACGAAACACTACTTTGCTGGCTACATAAGCTTCACCAAACACGGGGGAAAGTCTGACCACAAAGAGTACCAGAAACACTACCTGGAGAGGAGCTTCGGGACACAAAAACGCCTAGAAAAGGCGAAAGCCTACGCGATAAAAATAGCCCGCAAACAAGCTCATAGGACTGAGGAACCTCCCCAGGGAGAAATCGTTCCTGTGGACATCGAAGAAGGTCCACTTCCTATGGTCGTCGCAGAAGAACAAGAGGCGGAGCCTGAAAAGAGTATAATAGAGGAACGAGTAGAAATGGAGCCGGAGGTTCGCCCGTCTATTGGTGTTGGCGGTCCGGAGCCAGTTCCGTTACCTGTGGATGTTACTCTGGAAGAGTTGAAGCAAAGCTTGAAAGAGACCAAGGCAGAAAACAGTAAACAAGGGAAAAGGCGCCCGCGACGAACAATAGGCGATATAGCAGCCGAATTTTATAAGAAGGCCACAGAAATCGCTGCAGAGAAAGTTGCTAAAGCAGAGATTAGACGTATTAAAAGGGAAAAAAAGGCTAAAGAAATCAAGGTGGCGAAAGTTATTGGAATGGAGGTTAAGCGTATGAACAAGACCGATTTACCGCATTCGCTTACCCCGAACTGTCATCTTCTTAATATAAAAAATTTTAATGGTTGCTTACGCCGTCCGGTGGTAATTCGGTCACACCTTCGCGTTTGGTGGTAAATCGGTTACACCGCCAACTACGGTGAAGAAGAAGAACTCGAAGAAGAAGAAGAACTCGAAGAAATCGAAGAAGAAGAAGAGGAAGAACTCGAAGAAGAAGAAGAAGAAGAAGAAGAAGAAGAAGAAGAAGAAGAAGAAGAACTCGAAGAAGAAGAAGAAGAAGAACTCGAAGAAGAGGAAGAAGAAGAACTCGAAGAACTCGAAGAAGAAGAAGAAGTAGAACTCGAAGAAGAAATCGAAAAACTCGAAGAAGAAGAACTCGAAGAACTCGAAGAACTCGAAAAAGAAGAACTCGAAGAACTCGAAAAAGAAGAACTCGAAAAAGAAGAACTCGAAGAACTCGAAAGAGAAGAACTCGAAGAAGAACTCGAAGAAGAAGAACTCGAAGAAGAAGAAGAACTCGAAGAAGAAGAACTCGAAGAAGAACTCGAAGAACTCGAAGAAGAACTCGAAGAACTCGAAGAAGAACTCGAAGAAGAACTCGAAGAAGAACTCGAAGAACTCGAAGAAGAACTCGAAGAACTCGAAAAAGAACTCGAAGAACTCGAAGAAGAACTCGAAGAACTCGAAGAAGAACTCGAAGAACTCTTTATTTTCCAAAAAAAGGGGCGTAGCCCAGGGCGCGCAGCGCCCGCGCCTAAGGCGCAGCGCCGCAGGCCAAGGCCCCCGGCGTAGCTGGGCCGGCGCAGCCGGTGGGCTTGTCTTTAACAATTTTGCATCATCTGCAAAGAAGCTCATGTAACATTCCACCCCCTCATACATGTCATTCATATGAATGGCAAACATTATTGGAGCCAGGACTGATTCTTGTGGGACTCCACTAATTACCTCTTCCCAAGTAGAAGTCTGTGATGGGGGAATTCCCTGTGGTGGGGGAAAAGAATACTGCCACCAAGTTTCCCACTTGGATCGTAAGAGGCGAGAAGAAAGGGACGGGGAGAGGGACTAGGCATCCTTCTCCCTGTAGCCCCAAGGGGCAGATTCCTAAAAAGAAAAGGAAAGGCATAAGGGGTGCTGGAGGGCCTCGGGCCAGTACCCTAAGGTTTGGGTCTTTTAATGTGCGTGGATGTGGTACAGATGAGAGTAAAAGGGAAGAGATAGGTAGTATGTTTGTGAGAAGAAAGATGGATGTGTTGGCTTTGAGTGAAACTAAGTTGAAAGGGAAGGGTGAGTGTAAGTTTGGGAGTGTAAGTGGGAGGTTATCAGGAGTGAAGAGAGGGCGAGGGAGGGAAGGGGTGGCTATTCTAGTAAGTGAGGAGATAGGTAAACAGATAGTGGAGTGGAAGGAGGTTTCCTCAAGGATAATGTGGATGAAGGTGAAGCTGGGAAAGGAGATGTGGGTCTTTGTAAGTGCATATGGGCCTGGCAGTGAGAAGAGCATGGAAGAAAGGGAGGCCTTTTGGATAGATTTAAATGAGTGCATAGAGGGTTTAGGAAGAAATGTCAATGTAATAGTACTGGGAGACCTTAATGCTAGGGTGGGAAATGGTCCAATCGATGGAGTGGTTGGGAAGTGTGGAGTTCCAGGAAAGAATCGTAGTGGAGAGTTGATGGTGGAAATGTGTCTAGAAAGAGAGTTGATGATAGCAAATACAGTGTTTCGGAAGAAAGTCAAGCATAAGTACACATGGGAGAGGGTGGTGGAGGGAAGGGTGGTAGATAGAGCGCTAATGGATTATGTAGTGGTAAATAGGATTATGATAGGAAGAGTTAAGGATGTACATGTGCTAAGGGGAGAGGGTGGGGGAATATCAGATCATTTTTTGGTGGAAGGTAAGCTGAGAGTGGAGGATAGATGGAGAAGGAGGAAAGGGACAAAAGGTAGGGAGGTTCTTAGAGTGAATTCCTTGAATGAAAAGGAAAAGGAGAAGGAGTACGAAAAGAAGCTGAAGGAGGAGTGGGAGGGAGTAAAGGATAGAGCAGAGATGGGTGTGGAGGAGGAATGGGGATGGTTCAAGGAGGGAGTCTTAAAGTGTGCAAGGATGGTGTGTGGAACAAGAAGGACAGGGGGAAATAGAAGAAAGGGTAGTGAATGGTGGGATGAGGAAACAAAGAAGGTTGTAGAAGAGAAGAAGCGAGCATTCACAGATTGGTTACAAAAGAGGACAGGGGAGTCATATGAGACGTACAAAGAAAAGAAAAGAGAAGTAAAGCAAAAGGTAAAGGAGGCAAAGAGGAGAGCAGATGTGAAATGGGGTAGGAGTATGACAGAAAATTTTGAAAGCAATAAAAAGATGTTTTGGAAAGAAATTAAGAGAGGAAGAGGAGGCGAATCAAGTAGGGAAGAAAAGGTAAAAGGTACAGATGGAGAGATGATAATGGAAGAGATAGCAGTGAGGGGAAGATGGGCAGAATATTTTAGGGAGTTGCTGAATGTGAAGGAGGATAGGGAAGGAAAGATAGCTGCAGTGGGAAATGCGAAGAAAATGAGAGTGATGAGTGAGGAGAATGGAGGAGAAATAAGGAAGGATGAGGTGAAGGCAGTTGTAAAGATGATGAAAGCAGGTAAGGCACCTGGTCTGGATGGATGCCATGAAGAATGTCTGAAAAAGGGAGGTTCAGTGATGGTGGACTGGTTGGTGAGGTTATTTAATGTTTGCTGGAGAGAGGGTAGAGTACCGGAGGACTGGAGAAGTGCCTGTATAGTTCCTCTTTACAAGGGAAAAGGGGACAAGTGTGAATGTAGTAATTTCAGAGGGATTAGCCTGTTGAGTGTAGTAGGGAAGGCTTATGGGAGGATCTTAATTGAGAGGATTAGGAGAGGAACAGAAGGAGTAATTGGTGAGGAACAGTGTGGATTTAGGACGGGTAGAGGTTGTGTAGATCAGATCTTTGTGGTAAGACAGATATGTGAGAAAGCTATAGGAAAGGGGAAGGATGTTTTTTGGGCTTTTATGGATCTGGAAAAGGCTTATGATAGGGTAGACAGAAAGGCAATGTGGGAGGTTATGCAGATTTATGGGATAGGAGGAAAGCTTCTGGGAGCTGTCAAAAGTTTTTATGAGAGTAGTAGAGCATGTGTTAGGATTAGAAATGGAGAGAGTGAGTGGTTTGAAGTAAAGGTGGGACTTCGTCAAGGATGCGTTATGTCGCCCTGGCTGTTCAACTTATACATGGATGGGGTGGTGCAAGAGGTAAATGCAAGGGTAGTGGGCAAGGGATTGGAGATGGTTAAAGAAAATGGAGAAAAGTGGGAGGTGAGCCAGCTGTTGTTTGCGGACGACACTGCGCTTGTGGCAGGGTCAGAGGAGGGATTGAGGAAGCTGGTGGCAGAGTTTGGGAGAGTATGTGATAGAAGAAAGCTAAAGATAAATGTGGGTAAAAGTAAGGTGATGAGATGTACAAGGGGTGAAAGTGGCAGTAGACTGGAAGTGAACATTAAGGGAGAGCGACTGGAGGAAGTGGATAGTTTTAGATACTTGGGTGCAAGTGTAGCAGGAAAAGGTGGAGTGAAGGTGGAGGTAGAATGTAGATTGAGAGAAGCGAGTAAATGCCTTGGTGGTTTAAAGAGTGTAATGAGGAATAGACGTTTGGGAATGGATGCGAAGAGGAGACTGTATGAAGGAGTGATTGTGCCAACAGCACTGTATGGGGCAGAAACGTGGAACATAAGAGAAGAAGAGAGAAGGAGTTTGAATGTGTTTGAGATGAGGTGTCTGAGAAGTATGGTGGGGGTTACTAGGCTGGATAGAGTGAGAAATGAGGAGGTGAGGAGGAGAACAGGGGTGAAAAAGGATTTGGGAGATAGGGTTGATGAAAGAATATTAGGATGGTTTGGACACATGGAAAGAATGAGTGAAGACTAGTAAAAGAGGTATGGAAGGCAGATGTGGAGGGAGTGAACATGAGGGGACGTCCTAGGATGAGGTGGATGGATGGGGTGAAGGGGGCTTTGGGGAAGAGGGGAATGTCTGTTGAGGAAGGAAGGGAGAGGACGGAAGACAGAGGTGAGTGGAGAATGGTTGTATATGGATGATGTTGTGACTGCATGAGGAGGAATGGGCGGGGGGTGGGGGGTGGGGTGGGGGTAGTATGTGTGAGTAAATTTTGACGCAGCCCGAAGGGATTTCTCCCCTCCTCGCCTTATATGCAAAGGGGGACGGAGAGGGGGGGGTCGCCGATTAAATGAAGCGGCCTTGCTGTGGATGTACTGTGTCTTGCGACACTGCTTCTGACCCAGGGCGGTGGGCAGGGTGCAGGGATGACCCGTCATCCAGGAGGTGCTCAGATGAGAGGAAGGGTGGGAGGGGTGTGGAGTGTATTTAGGGATGAAATGGGTGGGAGTGTTTTTATGCCTTTCCCTTTTTGGCTACCTCCCTTGGAAGGGGGAAAAAGCCTTGGTATATGTATGTATGTATGTAAGTAGAAGTCCTATCTCTGAGCACTACCCTCATTTTCCTGCCAAGCAAAGTCCTCCATCCATTTCAATAGTTTACTTTGTATCCCTCCTATGATTTCCAGTTTTTTTTAATAATTTTTGCGAGGGACTTTATCAAAAGCTTTTTGTAGATCTAGGAAAATGCAATCGGCCCACCCATCCCTTTCTTGTATTATATCTAGTAGTCTTGAGTAAAAAGCACCCCACTTCAGTGCAAGAAGACAATCTATGTCTCAGTGTTAAGACCTGTGTTGACATATGGCAGTGAACCCTGGTCCCTGAACACAAAATTAAAAAGCCGCATCCAATCAGCCAAAATGAAAGCCCTTAGGATAATAAAAGGAGTGACAAGACACGACAGATTAAGAAATAAGTGGATTAGGCAGGAAATAGGAGTGATGTCATTGTTGGATTTAATAGAAGATTGGAAGATGAGGTGGTACAGACACGTTATAAGAATGGAAGATTGGAGGTACCCAAAACAAATGCTGGAATAGGTACCCACCGGAAGAAGACCAGTAAGGAGACCCAGGACCAGATGGATAAAAGGTGTGGAAGAAGCATTAGAAAGAAGAGACACAAATTTGTCAGAAGTGCAAGAGAGATCTACGAGGATAAAGACACACGGAGAAGACTAGTGAAGAGCTGCCGCTGACGGGGTTATTCCTACCAGACGCAGGGTGCGAAAGGTGAGTAAAGTCATGAGTAAAAGGTACATGATCTTCCCTATCTAAATCCGAATTGTCTTGGATTCAGTATATTATCCTCCAGATGTTTTATCCATATAGTTTTTATAACTTTTTCACAGATTTTAGCTACTCTTTGTAAGGGAAGCCGGTCTGTAATTTGTTGGGTCTTCTTTATTTCCTCCTTTATAAATTGGGACAATATCAGCATTTTTCCAGTCTTCTGGCATTTTTCCTTCTTTGAGCAACAGCACTTTATGAGACAAACACGGAACATAAGAGGAAGAGAGGAGGAATTTGAATATGTTTGAAATGAAACGCCTGAGAAGTATCGTAGGAGTTATTAGGCTGGATAGAGTGAGAAATGAGGTGAGGAGAGTTGGGGTGGAAAGGGAGTTGTTGTTGTTTTTGTCATTCCCTAGACTGTCTGTCCGAGCAGTCCTGTCTCCCCAAGGAATGCCACAGCCGAAACTGGGTTTCCCACAAATCCTTTATAGAGTGTATGTTGTGTTGTTTGCGTGCATGATTGTGTATAATGCAGTCTTCCATTATGTGTTGTATGGTATGGGGTGAAGTGTTACATCCTGGGCAGCTGTTCACAATGCGGTCATCCAGCCTCTTCTGGTAGCTTGGAAGTGCTGGGTGGTGGCCGCACCGCAGTCTGGCCAGGTGGACTCTGTCCTTTCGTGGGAGAGAGGATTCAGAAGGGTGGATATCAGGGGGTCTGGCATGCAGCAGTGTGTTGTCTCTCAGTGTGTTAATGGAGCAGTGAGTGATATGATTATGAATATGTTTCCGGAGGCTGGTATTTGGTGGTTGTGGAGGAAGAGAAGAGAGTATCTGTGTGTGATACAGGTCTTTGGGTGTTGTTTTAATGTTTCTTGGTGTGTGTGGGTGTTCTGCTATGTAGTGTAGCGGGTGTGATGTGTTTGTGGTGGCTGCAGCAAGTGTTTGTGTGCCTCTCATGTCGAGGTGGTCCTTGACTTTGAGGACTTTTGTTTCATGGTGTAAATGGTCTGTAGGTGTTGTATTTGTGCAGCCTGTAATTGTTTTTAGGGCTTTGTTTTGTATGATTTGAAGGGTGTTGTGGTGTGTCTCACTGAGATTAGGAGCCCATGCAGGACTCGCATAATTCATCACTGAGCATATGCATTGTTTGTATATTGTTGTATTAGTTTCTTTGTTTTGTCCAAATGTTGTTCCAGTGATTGACTTAAGTGCGTTAAGTCTAGGTGTGCATTTGTTTTTTATGTTTGTGATGTGTTGTTTGAAATACATGGATGTATCGTATGTTACACCAAGAATTTTCGGTGTGTTTGTGTGTGGTATTAGAGTGTTATTGATGTAGAGATGAGGTATGTATTTGTGTTCTTTTGTCCAGTTGGTGAGAAGTGTTGCTGTAGATTTGGTTGGAGCTATTTTGAGTCTGTTTGTGATGAACCATGTGTTGAGTGTATCAAGGTATGGCTGGATTATTTCTGCAGCTTTGTCTGTGTTACGATGTGTGCATGTGATTGTTATGTCGTCTGCGTAGGAAGAGATTTGTATTTCTGAGGTGTCTGGTGTGGGCAAGTCATGCATGTATAGATTAAAGAGCGTGGGGGATAGAACAGAGCCCTGTGGTACTCCATTCTTAATGCTTCTGATGTGTGATGATTGGCCATTATATGACACATAAGCATTCCTACCTGCCAGATAATTAGCCAACCATTTTTTGGTGTTATTGTGCATGTCTGTGTCATATGTTTTATTTGTTAGGTTGTGGCGGGGGATAGCATCAAAAGCTTTACTAATGTCTAATGTTATAAAAAGTGTTCTGTGGTGGGGCCTATCTGAATTGATGCCATCTAAAATTCTTTGTGTGAGGTTTATCAGAAGAGTGTTTGTGGAGTGTAGTGGCCTAAAACCATGTTGTGAGTCAGCAAGGGGAATATGTGGTGTGACAAGTTGAAGTATTAGGCGTTCAATGACTTTAGAGGGGGTGCAGAGAAGTGTGATTGGGCGGTGCGATGTTGGGATTGTTGGGTCTTTGTTCGGTTTTGGAATGGTGATTATTTTACCATGCTTCCAGATGTTGGGTATAGTGTTGTGTGAATAGCTGTAGTTTGCAATGTTTGTGAGTGCGTGTATACCTTGTGGTCCAATGTGTTTTAGGTGGATGTTACTTATGTTATCAGGGCCACAGGCAGATGAGTGCTTGAGATTATGTATTGTGTGTTTTGTCTGACTGTCTATGAAGGGTGTATAGTCTGAGTCTGTGGGAAAGTCTTTCTTACGTCGAATAGTGAGTCGGTCATCAGGGTGAGAAGTGAGATGGCTTGTCTGTGCAAAATGATTTATGAGTGTGTTTGCTTGTTGTCTGTTTGAGGGTAGATTGTCTGTTGTGATTATTGCTGCGTGAGAGTGTGTTGTGTTACTGTTGGATAGTGTAATGCTGTTGAGTGTTTTGTACAATTTGCTGGTGTTTGTTTTGTGATCAAGTGTATTGCTAAAGTTTTGCCAATTTTGTGTTTTTTGTTTGTGTATTTTATTGGCAATCACAGTGTTTAGTGTTTGTATTTGGTCTGCTATGTTTTGAGGGATAGGTGTGGGGGTATTGTGTTTAAGCGTGTCTCGTTGTCTGATAAGGCCTTGGATTTCTGGTGTGAAGTTGGGGTTGTGTGATTTTCTGTTGCCTCAAGGGATGTATCTCTTGTCTGCGTTTTGTATGATTGTATTAAAAGTGTGCACAGCATTGTTTATGTTTGTGATTGGTGTACTGTTAAGTGTTTCAAAATGTTGTTCTGTCTCTTCAGTAAAAGCTTCCCAGTTTCTCTTGTAATTGGTGTATGTGTGTCTGTGGCCAACTGGAGTGCATCTTGTTTTGGTGGTGATGATGATTGGAAGGTGGTCAGAACCAAGGGTTCCGACCACTCTCCATGATGTTGTTGGGGTTAGGCGGGGGGATCAAAAGGTGATATCAGGAGAGGAGGGAGTGTAGAGGGCTTGGTGTGGGATAT
Source organism: Oratosquilla oratoria (assembly GCF_046742065.1). NCBI lineage: Eukaryota > Metazoa > Arthropoda > Malacostraca > Stomatopoda > Squillidae > Oratosquilla > Oratosquilla oratoria. The sequence goes on from NC_134801.1 coordinate 24,807,348, forward strand.
GTGTATGATTATGTGTGTTGTTCATGATAGTCAATGAGTCAAACTGAGTCTGTATATCAAGCCCTCTGTCTGTGTCAGGGTTGTCGACATACCAGGCAGACGACTTGGCGTTGAAGTCACCACCCATGATCAGGTTGGAATTGAGGCTAGTTGGTTAAATTGAGGTCTGAAGGTGTTTGGAACTGTGGGGGATGATTGGGGGGGAATGTACATGTTAACTATTGTCAGTGTTGATTTGTCGCCTGTGCGGATTCGAATGGATTGGATTTCTGTAGTGTTATCTGTGGTAGGGAGGAGAATTTTGGTTGTGGCACTTGTGTCCACAAAACAGATGGAGTGGTGGATCAGGGTGATGAGTCCACCGCCATTGCCGTCGGTCCGGTCTTGTCTGATGGTGTAATTATGAAATGATGGTGTTTTGTGTGAGTGTCTTAGTTTTGTTTCTTGTATAATTGCAATGTGTATGTTGTGTTGTTTAAGAAAGTGTTCGAGTTCATGTTTTTTCGTGTTAATACCGTCAATGTTGTGTTGTAATATGTTGATGTTGTGTGTTCTGTATGTGTTGTATGTTGCCGTTTGGGGTTGAGGTTGGGGTGTTAATGGGGAAGGTATAGGATCTGGGTTAGAGGGGGGAAAGGAGAGATTGGGGACAAAGGAAGGGGAGTACTGATTGGGGATAAGGGCAAAGGGAAATTGGGAGTGGGTAAGGGTGCTGGCTGTGGTTGGGGAGGTGGGAGTGGGGTTACTGGAGGGCAGGTAGAACATGTCCAAGTGTTTGTGTATTGGTTTGTGTCAGCAAGTGTTGTACAAGTGAGGTGGGCCCAATTTTTGCACATATTGCACTGAACTGAGCCCTTTGTCTGTCTGCTCGAAGTAATGGGTTTAGAGCATGTTGGGCATGTGTATTTTGTGGTGGGCCCAGGATTGCTCTCTACATCTCCGGCTAAAAGTAGAAGTGGAAAGGGAGTTGGGATATAGGATTGATAAAAGAGTATTAGGATGGTTTGGATACTTGAAAAGAGTGAGTGAAGAAAGATTAGTAAAAGAGGTGTGGAAGGAGGGAACACGAGGGGGTGATCTAGGATGAGATGGATAGATGGGGTATAAGGGGCATTGGGAAAGAGAGAAATGTCTGTTGAAGGAGAAGATAGGGGTGAATGGAGAATGGTTGTGTAGGGATGATGCAGTGATGCATAGAAGGGAGTGGGTGGGGGATGGGGGGTGAGGGAGTATGTGCGAGTATTTTCATGCAACCCAAAGGGATTTCTCCTGTCTTCTCTTTTTCTGCATGAGGGGATGGAGAGGGGGGTTGCTGATTAAGTGAAGCATCCTTGCTGAGGATGTGCTGTGTCTTGCTGCATTGATTTTCACCCAGGGCAGTGGGCAAGATGCAAGGATGATCTGTCACCCAGGAGGACCCAAGATAAGTGGGAGGGAGGGGGTGAATGGGAGTATGTGAGGATGGAATGTGGGGGAGTGAATTTTATGTCAATGTCTTTTGGCTATCTCCCTTGTTAGGGTGAAAAAACTGTTGGTATGTGTAATTTCTGGATATGGAATTAAACCATCACCCAAGAAGTTGGCAGCTATTCTTGATGTGCCTTCTCCCAAGTCTCTAAATGGGGTAAAATAATTTTGTGGGATGGTTATTTATTACAGGAGGTTTGCACCAAACTTTTCTAGTGATTTTTCATCTTTGTGCAATTTCATGAAGAAAAATGCAAATTTGATTTGGTCTAAAGAAGAAGCAAATGCTTTCAGTAAGGTCAATGCAAAGTTATCCAAGACCAACTTGGTTGTAAATTTTAATAGTGACAATCCAAGTAGATGTAGATGTATCACCACTTGATGTAGGTTACGTTTTAATATAAGAAAATGGATACGAGAAACCAGTAAACTTTGCTAGCAAGAAGTCAACAGCCTAGTTAAATTACTCGCAGCTGGACAAAGAAGCTTTAGGTTTGGTTTAGCAGTTCCAAAATTAAATATTTCTTATTGGGTCACAAGTTTGAGATCAAAACTGACCATAAACCTTTGCTTGGTTTATTTAGTAGGGCCTTATGACAGGGTAAACAGGAAGGCACTGTGGGAGGTATTGCAAATATATGGGATAGGAGGAAAGCTGTTAAGACCAGTCAAGATTTTTATGAGAGTAGTAGTGTGTGTGTTGGGATTAGAAATGGAGAGTGAATGGTTTGAGGTAAAGGTGGGACTTTGTCAGGGATGTGTTATGTCACCCTGGCTGTTCAGTTTATACATGGATGGGGTGGTGCAAGAGGTAAATGCAAGGATAGTGGGTCAAGGATTGGAGATGGTTAAAGAAAATGGAGAAAAGTGGGAGATAAGCCAGTTGTTGTTTGCTGACGACACTGCACTTGTAGCAGGATCAGAGGAGGGATTGAGGAAGTTAGTGACCGAGATTGGGAAGGTGTGCGAAAGAAGGAAGTTGAAGATAAATGTGGGTAAAAGTAAGGTGATGAGATGTACAAGGGGAGAAAGTGGTAGCAGACTGGAGGAAGTGGATAGTTTTAGATACTTGGGTGTGAATGTGGTGGGAAAGGGAGGAGTGGAGGTGGAGGTAGAATGTAGATTGAGAGAAGCGAGTAAATGCCTTGGGGGATTAAAAAGTGTAATGAGAAATAGACATTTGGGAATGGATGCTAAAAGGACGATTGTATGAAGGAGTGATTGTGTCGACAGCACTGTACAGAGCAGAAACATAGAACATAAGAGAGGAAGAGAGGATGAGTTTGAATGCGTTTGAGATGAGGTGCCTGAGAAGTATGATAGGGGTTACTAGGCTGGATAGAGTGAGAAATGAGGTGAGGAGGAGAACAGGGGTGGAAAGGGAGTTGGGAGAGAGGGTTGATGAAAGAGTATTGGGATGGTTTGGACACATGGAATGAATGAGTGAAGAAAGACTAGAAAAAGAAGTGTGGAAGGCAGAGGTGAAAGGAGTGAACATGAGGGGTCAACCTGGGATGAGATGGATGGATGGGGTAAAAGGGGCATTGGGAAAGAGGGGAATGTCTGTTGAGGGAGGACAGGAGATGACACAAGATAGGGGTGAGTTGAGAATGGTTGTGTATGGTTGATTGATTGATTTATGGAATTTTTGGCTCGAAGGCCAAACGCCGGAGCTGGTTGTGTATAGATGATGCTGTGATGTATGAGGTGGAGTGGGTAGGGGAGGAGGGGGGTGAGGGAGTATATGTGAGAAATAAATTGACATAGCCCAAAGGGATTTCTCCCCATCTTCTCTGCATGAGGGGACAGAAAGGGGGGGTTGCCAATTTAAAGATGCAGCCTTGCTATGGATGTGCTGTGTCTTGCAACACTGCTTCCGACCCTGGGCAGTGGACGGGATGCAGGGATGACCCGTCATCCAGGAGATGCCAAGATAAGAGGGAGGGAAGAGGGTGGAGGGGAGTGGAGCATGTAGGGGAAGGAATGGGTGGGAGTGGTTTTTATGCCTTGTTTTTTGGCTACCTCCCTTATAAGGGGGGAAAAAAGCCTTTGGTATATGTATGTCTGTAAGCAGATACCAGTAAATACAAACTGGAGTTTTGCTAGTATAAGGACGAACACCATTACTGTTAAATAGTTGCTAGTTATGGTAATGATTGAGTATTCTGTCAATCTATAAGTTGATAACCGAGACTTTATCACTGACTTCCTAGGTGGGAGTCAATCCCAGGGGCACCATAAGGAAGTGGTGAGGCAGTAAGTGGCTTGAAGAAAGTTGCTACTTGACTAATGCTCAACGAGCTTTCAGGGACAATTAAAGAACAACTTTCATACAATAATGACACTTTATTAACAAGGCTATTATGACTTTTCAAGTCTCATATAAACTATAAATATATATATATATATATATATATATATATATATATATATATATATATATGAAATAATGCATACATACATATATATGTATGTATGAAATAATAATAATATAAAATAGAAATTAATGAATAAATGAAATATTGATATGGATGTTTCTTACCAGTTTCATGTAAATATCTTATTTTACTGACATGATTTTCAATATGGTTATGCATCACCTTTCTTAAATATCTTTTTCATGGCAAAATCTCTCAGGACTCTGCATCAAACTATCTACAGAGGCATTGCACAGCTAAGAGAGTGTAAAAAAAAAAAGGTATTCATGAAATGTTTTGTAAATCATCTACAGAGTAGTCACATTTTCAGGGATATATTACAATTAATATGGAACAACTTCAAAATTAACATGAACACTACTATATAATTATGTACATATAAATAAATCAACATAGACCTCCATATGCCAAAATTATTGGCCTTTGAAAGAAGATAACAATACTCTTCATTAATTTTATTTTGGTTATTCTTTCACCATAAATGCCCTTACAGTGTAACAATGTCGTATTACAAATACCATCACCTATAATATATAAAATCACTGCCACTTTGTGACAGAATTACTGGCCAAAGAGCTAAATAAATTATAAATCAAATTATATATTGGTCCTCACACAATTGATATTTACTGACAATATATTGTACTGAGATGCTTAAGGGCTACACATAGATCTACAAAATATGAAAAAGTAAGGAAAAAATGATTTGTGAATGGCCTGTGGTATAGATAAATTTGGTAAAGAGAGAACAGGCCAACCTTGGGTGATTTGTCATGTTATGAGAATGACCGACTAGATATCCTCAAAAGATTCATGAGTAGGTGGTATCAGGGCAGAGCACTATGTAAACCATGGAAAGGGTAGGTGGATGGGGTGAATAAAGTTATTAGAATTCATTATCAGGATGTTAAATACAGGAATACCTCACTATACAACGAAGTTGTGTTCCCAGCTGACTGGTCGTAATGCGAAAATTCGCATATCGGGGTGGGTTTTACATGTACATAAATAGGGGAGTTGTGTTCATGAACCCTGTCAACCCCCTCCTCAATTTTTGCCTCCTGGGGCTTTCACATACACCCAACATTTGTTTTAACCTACTTTATTGCACTTGGTCATATAGTGAGGTATTCCTGTAAATGAAAATATGCATGGGTGACAAAGCATGTTGAGGAAGAATCGCTAGACTAAGGTGACAACCTGTTCTATGCTGGATGCACTAGAGATGAAGTGGCAGTAAGAGGGACAGGGAGGTTCCTCTCTTGTTCTTAGTCACCTCACTTTGTGGGTGCTGGGGTACAAGTACAGGGGAGAGAAAAAGAAAGGAAAGAAAAGAAAAGAAAGAAAAAAAAAAAATCACCGATTATAACAAGTTACATTAAGAACCACTCATTATCACATGACCCAACAGAAATTCCCTCACATTAACAACCGAAGCAATGATTACAAATAACTTAAAACACCTGGTAAATGATTATTAACACTACTTTCATCACATAAATAGCTCCAGGATTTGAGAAGCCAAGATCATTTTTCAGGTTGTCAAGACTACTCCCGTATCTTGAAAAGCACCATATTTCAGGCCTCCACAGCATTAACTTCGTATTTCATAATATTACTTAGTATGGCTGGCCTTAAATTCATGTTTCATGTCAGCTTTTTTTTCTAATAAATGCATGTTTATGTTTCAATTACCATTTTCTTGCTAATTTGTGTTTGTGTGATAATGAATTATTGTAATCAGAAAATTTTTACCATTCATCCATTTCATACTGTAATTCCATGTTTAAAACACAAAATTTAGTTTAAACTCATCACTGGTTTAGTGAACAGATCTGTGGTAAACTGAGAATTATTCAACATTATTAATAATTTCCTATAGGACCAATTTAAAAAAGTGCCACGAAGAAGAATACATACATATACCAAAGGCTTTTTCCCCCCTTACAAGGGAGATAACTAAAAAAACCAAAGGCATAAACCAAACCACTTCCACCCATTCCATCCCCACACACTCACACACTCCATTTCCATCCACCCCACTCCCTCCCTCCCTCCCTCTTATCTTGGCTCCTCCTGGAGCCAGAAATCAAAGACCTCATCAGACAATGTGACACACTCAAACACAACATTCCTACTTCTATCCCTCAGAACATAACAGACCAACAGAACAACACTGAGACATTGAACATTACACCAATTGGACATACATACTGCTGTTCACACCTTCAACACATGAAAATGAAAAATAAAATAAATAAAGAAATAAAAAAATAAAAAATAAATAAATGTATTTCAGTTATCTATACATCCAAGCCTCAAACACCAACAATTCTGTTACTGGTACAAGAAAGGGCAAAATCTTATTTTATACTTGACAGATGAATGTTATAAAAATGTGACTTTCACTTCAATCATCTGATGACATTATGCCATGTTTAGACTGCAATGGTTACTGTAAATAATGTGACTATCACTGATGTACTAAAGTGTATGAGCCAGTGATGAAAATACTGGAAAATATATACATGATTAAATGCTTTTTCATACTTATGTACAGTTCTTACATATGATTTCTTTAAACAGAATTACAGAATATCTATCTTTGACACATATTATTGGGTTCAGCCTGGATACACAGGTAAACATCAGAGGCTGCATCCCTGAAAAATTGACTAAAGTGATTAACCTGAAATGTCAGTGATACTGAAAGAATCATATTTACCTAGTTGTATTATATGGGAAGAGAGTTATACTCATAGTGACCCATCATTGTATCTTTCAGCATCTATTTTGTTCTTAAAGTCTTGTATAGTTTTTGCACATACTGTTGCCTCATCCAATTTGTTCCTGATATCCACCACTGTGTGTAGGAAATTATTATTTTTCTTATCTCTTCTATAACTATCCTTTTTGAGTTTCTTTTAATGTCCTCTTGTTTTTCTTTTATCCCTTTTTAATAAATCTTCTCTATCAAGGACCTCCATCCCTTTTATAATTCTGTAAATGGCCAGTAGATCTCCTCTTTCTCTTCTTTGTTCCAGGGTTGGTAGTTCCAGTTTGGACAATTTTTATTTGTATGTCAATTTAGAGTGTTGGTGCCATCTTTGTTGCTGCTCATTGGATTATTTCTAATTTATGTTCTTTTTTGTACAGGGTGTCCATAGTGTCGCAGTGTACTCCAATCTTGGTCTTATCAGTGTGACTAATATTTTCTTTACCATTTCCTCACCCAAGTAGTCAAAGGCCACTTTCATTGATCTCAGTAATTGAAGGTTTCTCCGACTATTTTGTTGATATGCTTGTCTGGTGACATGTCTTTGCTGATAATTACTCCTAGGTCCCTTTCCGAGCTAACTTTTTTTACTTCCTTTGTACCAATTTTATATTGCCCTGATACTCTATTTTTACTTTTTCCAAACTCTATTATACTACATTTCTTGATGTTGAAGTTCACCTCCCCTGTAATACAACCTAGTTGGCCACAGACACACATACACTGATTACAAAAGAGCACATTGGGAAGCTCACTGAAGAAACAGAACACTGAGACACTGAACATTACACCAATTACAGACATACTTAATGCTGTGCACACCTTCAACACAAACATACAAAATGCAGACAAGAAATACATCCTTAGACCAAACAGAAAATCACACAACCAAAATTTCACACCAGAAATCCATGACCTCATCAGACAATGTGACACACTCAAACACAACATTCCTACACCTATCCCTCAGAACATAACAGACCAAATACATGCACTGAGATCAACAATAAAATACATGAGCAAAAAACACTAAACAGGCAAACATTTACCAGCACAAAAAAAAAAAAAAAAAAAAAAAAAAAAAAAAAAATAATAATAATAATAATAATAATAATAATAATTGCACAAGACATTCAACAGTATCACACTATCCAACAGTAATACACCACACTCTCATGCAGCAATCACCATGACAACATTCAACCTACCCTCAAAGAGACAGCAGGCAAACACTCGTAAATCATTTCGCACAGACAAGTCATCTCATCCCTGACCATTGACTATTGAAAGACTTCCCCACAGATTCAGACAATGAACTTTTTGTAGACAGCCAGATGAAACATACTGTATATTCTATAACCTCAAGCTCTCGTCCACCTGTGGTCCAGACAGCATAAGTAACATACACCTAAAACACCTCAGCCACACAATACATACACTCACCAACATTACAAACTAGTTATTCACACAACACCATACTTAACATCTGGAAGCATGGGAAAATCATCACAATCCCTAAGCCTAACAAAGACCCAACAGTTATAGCATCACATCACCCAATCACACTTCTCTGCATCCCCTCCAAAGTCACAGAATGCCTCATACTACAATTTGTCACACCGCATATCCCCTTTGCCAAATCACAAGGTTTTAGACCACTACACTAAACAAACACTCCTCTGACTGACCTTACACTAAACAAACACTCCTCTGACTGACCTTGCTCAAAGAGGTTTTGATTGCATCAATTCAAATAGGCCTCCACACAGAACACTTCTTAAAACATTAGACATTAGTAAAGCTTCTGATGCCATCCCCAGACACAACTTCACAAACAAAGTATACAACACAGGTATGCACAATAATGCCAAATGATGACTGGCCAGTTATTTGGCAGGTAGAAATACCTGTGTGTCCTATAATGGCCCATCATTTCACACCAGAAACTTTAAAAACCAAGTACCTCAGGGTCCAGTCCTATCCCCCATACAATATACCCACACCCCACAAATACAAATTTCTTTTTACATAGGCAACATAACAATAACATGCACACACTGTAATGCAGACAAAGCCGCAGAAATACTACAACCATACCTCGACACAATCCACACCTGGTTCACTACAAGTAGACTCAATATAGTCCCAACCAAATTCACAGCCACACTTTTCACCAGCTGGACAGTACATACATATACCAAGGCTTTTTCCCCCTTACAAGGGAGGTAGCCAAAAAGGGAAAGGCATAAAATAATTTCCACCCATTCCATCACTGAATACACTCCACACCCCTCCACCCTCCCTCTTATCTGAGCACCTCCTGGATGACGGGTCATCCCTGCACCTTGTCCACTGCCCTGGGTCAGAAGCAGTGTCGCAAGACACAGCACATCCACAGCAAGGCCGCTTCATTAAATCGGCGACCCCCCATTGCATAAAAGGAGAGGACGGGGAGAAATCCCTTCAGGCTGCATCAACTTTTGCTCACACATACTACCTCACCCCCCACCCCCTGCCCATTCCACCTCATGCAATCACCACATCATCCATATACAACCATTCTCCATTCACCCGTCTTCTGTCCTCTCCCGTCCTTCCTCAACAGGCATTCCCCTCTTCCCCAAAGCCCCCTTCACCCCATCCATCCACCTCATCCTAGGACGTCCCCTCATGTTCACTCCCTCCACATCTGCCTTCCATACCTCTTTTACTAGTCTTTCTTCACTCATTCTTTCCATGTGTCCAAACCATCCTAATATTCTTTCATCAACCCTATCTCCCAAAATCTAACTTACTTTTTGCTGGCAATTTCCGTCAAATTTTGATGGCGGTTTCCGTCAACGTGGAGGAGGAGGGGGAGTATGGGGTGGGGGAGGAGGAGGAAGGGGAGGAGGAGGGAGAACGTCCTTCCAAGAATATAATTTTGATAAGGCGACGAAGAAAAATGAAACGCCGCTATCGGCGGTTAAAGAAACCATCGTTCTGCCGCCGTTTCGTTCAAATTTTGTTGGCGCTTTAGGTGAAGACGCTCCGCCCACCCAGCCTGCTCCTCGCGCCCTCTGTAAAGTGATGTCATATATGTTTAACACTTTCAACTTGTATACCGTTAGTTAGTGTTCCTCCTCCATTATGAGTGCATCGGGCCAGTTCAAACGTTGGTGCTTTACTTTGAATAACTATAACATTGAAATAAATTACAAAAGTGTTTTCTCTGCCCCCCAGCATGGAATAATACGAAAATAAATTCAACATGGCGGTTTCTGTCAACGCGGAGGAGGAGGAGGAGGGAGAACCTCCTTCCAAGAATATAATTTTGATAAGGCGACGAAGAAAAATGAAACGCCGCTATCGGCGGTTAAAGAAACCATCGTTCTACCGGCGTGTCGTTCAAATTTTGTTGGCGCTTTAGGTGAAGATGCTCCGCCCACCCAGCCTGCTCCTCGCGCCCTCTGGAAAGTGACGTCATATATGTTTAACACTTTCAACTAGGCATGCACATCCGGTAAATGTATGGGTTGGCGTGGCCAAACCACGACCACTCATACATTGAATCAATCCCACTTTTATCTTACAATTCACAATATGTTACCATCCACTTAACATCGAATTCAGTTCACGTTGGGAACGGTGCATTCACCGAGATGTGCATACGTATTTCATATACGTATGCACATCTTGTGAATGTATGAGTGTGTGGTTGGGTCCACACACACTCATATGTAAAATCACCCTCCAAACGGGCTCACATCAAAAGCCCGTGGGAGCTTCACTCCCGAATTATACACACACACACACTTGTATACTGTTAGTTAGTGTTCCTCCTCCATTATGAGTGCATCGGGCCAGTTCAAACGTTGGTGCTTTACTTTGAATAACAATAATGTTGAAATAGATTACAAAAGTGTTTTCTCTGCCCCCCAGCATGGAATATTGCGATGCGTGTGGGGGAGAGAAGTGGGGACGTCGGGCACACCCCACTTACAAGGATACGTTGAATTCCAACGATCATACAGCCTCGGCCATTGAAAAAAGTTACTTCCTCGTGCCCACTGGGAGTGTGCAAGAGGAACTGCCGAGGAGAACTATAAATATTGTACAAAGGAAGGTAATTTTTCATGTGTTGGTGATTTCTCAAACATCGGACAAAGCGGACAGGCATCACGTCCAAATAATAAAAGTTTGACCCATCTTTTGATTGGCTTATTAGGTGATGACGCAGAAAATTTAAAGAACACGGGTGCGTATATAAGATCAAAGGCAGCATTAGACCAAGATCTAAATAAATAAGGTCAGACCGTTTGAATTATTGTGCGCAGCTTCTGACGTCATTAGGCTGGGTCCGTTTTCTCTTTGTGAAACACTGAAGAAAACTGTGAAACGCCAAGGAAGACAGGAACTATAATATTTTATATATTATATATATATATATATATTATATATCATATATATTATATATATAGACAGGAACTATAATATTTTATATAATATTTGTCAGAATATAACTAATTGCGTGGAGCGGTGCGAGCGAAGGCAACAACATACCCGAACGACACACCAGCTTCAACTGACAGCTATAGGACCCGCGAACCCCACTTTGAACAGCCAGGTGACGTTCATGGGCCCGCTGCGCCAACTCCCTCGAAATTCGGTCGGAAGTGGTTAGACCTGTTATTCCTTAGATCTTGCATTAGACGAGCGTGTGCGTGAACTCCGTGACTTGAAAGCTTGCCATGAAAGATTCGAAGAACATAAATCAGTGTTATTGTGTGAGTGGCAAGTGTATATTATGAAACGATTATTCGAGCAAGACGATAGGAAAATCCTCTGGGTTTATGATACGGAAGGAGGATGTGGTAAAACGAAACTGGCACACATATTAGAGTTGCTATGGTTTTGATCTATTCGACGGGGTCACTACGAAAGAGATGCTGCGTTACTTTTGTCACCTCAACCACTTAGTATTGTGTTTGACGTGACTTGTAGTGACTCGGGCAACTTATGTTATTCCACTCTAGAAGTGTGCAAGAATGGTTTTATTATGAGTGGAAAATACAAAGGTGTGAAAAGAAGATTTAAATTAGTGCCAGTGATCGTTTTTGCAAATTTTGACCCAGATAGAAGTACCCTTAGCAAGGATAGGTGGGACATACACCGAATTCAAAACCCAACGAAGCATGAAACGCCGCTGTCGTCGGTGAGAGAAACAAAACTCTGCCGCGATTCCCGACGCTTGAGGAGGGGGAACCAGAAAAACAGCAGGAACAGAGTACTGAAAATGCGCGTCCTAGCACCTCCCATTGAAAATTCTTTGGAGCACCAATTAATTTTTACAAGCCAGACGTTTTTATTGTTCCAGTTTTTAGTTCTTTTTAACATTTATAGTTCTTGGCAGTTCCTCTTGCACACTCCCAGTGGGCACGAGGAAGTAACTTTTTACAATGGCCGAGCCTGTATGATCGTTGGAATTCAACGTATCCTTGTAAGTGGGGTGTGTCCGACGTCCCCACTTCTCTCCCCCACACGCATCGCAATATTCCATGCTGGGGGGCAGAGAAAACACTTTTGTAATATATTTCAACATTATAGTTATTCAAAGTAAAGCACCAACGTTTGAACTGGCCCGATGCACTCATAATGGAGGAGGAACACTAACTAACGGTATACAAGTTGAAAGTGTTAAACATATATGACGTCACTTTACAGAGGGCGCGAGGAGCAGGCTGGGTGGGCGGAGCGTCTTCACCTAAAGCGCCAACAAAATTTGAATGAAACGGCGGCAGAACGATGGTTTCTTTAACCGCCGATAGCGGCGTTTCATTTTTCTTCGTCGCCTTATCAAAATTATATTCTTGGAAGGACGTTCTCCCTCCTCCTCCCCATCCTCCTCCTACTACATTCACACTTGTCCCCTTTTCCCTTGTAAAGAGGGACTATACAGGCATTCCTCCAGTCCTCCGGCACTCTACCCTCTCTCCAGCTGGACAGTAGAACACAAATACATACCACACCTATCAACAACACTCTCATACCACACACACACACATCAAAGATTCTCAGCATAACATGCAATATATCTATGTCATTCAAACAAAACATCACAATCATCATGACAAAATGCACACCTTGATTGCTCTTAAATCAATTGCACGAACAACTTTCGAACAAAACAGAAACTATACCATTACAGTAAACAAACAATATGTAAGCTCAATGATAAATTATGTGAGTTGTGCTTGGGCTCCTAATCTCACCACAACAACCCACAGACTATACCGAACAAAGCTCTAAAGAAAATAACAGGCTGCACAAATACAACACCTACAGACCATTTACACCACGAAACAAAAGTCCTCATAGTCAAGGGAGGCACACAAACATTTGCCGAACCTTCCACAAATACAGCCCACTCACTACACTGCATGGCAGAACACCCACACAAGCCAAAAAAACATAAAAATAACACCAACACCCAAATACTTTCTTCTTTTCCTCCACAACCACCAGACACCAACCTCCAGAAGCATGTCCATTATCATATTGCTCACTGCTCCATCAACTGTAAGATAACACATTGCTGCTTGCTAGACACTGAAATGCATCCCTCAGAATTCTCTCTCCTCTGAAAGGAGAGAGCCCACCTGGCCAGGCTGCAATACGGCAACCATCCAGCCCTTCTCAGTTACCAGATGAAGCTGTATGACAGCAGTGCAGATAATTGTCTAGGATGTAACATTTCACCCCATTTTATACAACACATTACAGAAGACTGCACTGTACACAATCATGCATGCCAGCAACACAAATATACATTCTACAAGGAATCTGTGGGCAAACCCCATTCCAGCTGTGGCATTCAACAGGGAGATGGGATTGCTTGGTTATACAGTCAAGAGAATGACAACAGCATCCTCAAGATTCTGGAGTTCAGAGGAATATTCCCCTTGCTGTCATAATTGCTCACCATATGCATACCAAAATTCCCTTTACCCTTTATAAGGGAGGTGGCTAAATCAGAAAATTCACCCAACATACAACCATCCCACATTCATCCAAATCCTATTCTTTGTACCTCATGAATGAAAAGTCATCCTTATCCGTTCACCACACTGCCCAAGTCAAAGGCAATGCAGCGGAACACAGTGCTTTCATACAGATAGAGTTGGTTACTTCTACCACTTCATTATAGTGACCCCCACCACCCTCATCTACTCTTAGGGAAATGAGAAAAAAAAATAAAAAATAACAATAATAATAATAATAATTATAATGGAGGAGATAAGAACATCCCTTTAGGCCTCATAATTTCTTAATCTATTTACAACCACTATTTACCACTACTTTTTGCCCTCTCACTTCCTTGATCAACAGACCTTCCTCTTGTATCAAATACCTCCTTCACCCTGTCCATTCATCCAAAAACATTCTAACTTATCTCAATGAGCTAGAATTATGGCTGACACAAATTACAAAATCAGTATTCCCTCAGTCCTCAGTGTTGTTGCTAACCACTAACCACTATGAATCAAAGAAGTACCTAGTAGTCAAATTAGTCAACCTCTCCCACTACCCTAAAACATTTGGCCTCATTTTTGACACACAACAATTACCTGTTATACAAAAGACTTTATAGTGAAGGCAAAGAAGCTCAACTAAGAAAATTAACAATCTATGACCTGAGTAAGAGGCTGGTAGAAAAGAGGGTAGAAAGGGGTAGAAAACAGGTGTTACATTTTATGGGTTGGGTGTTTATGAAACAATACAGCTGAACGAGCTGCCTGAGTCTGCTTTCCACCTTGTTTAACAAGTGCCAGGAACTTGAGTGTATTAATGACATGACATTCCTTTGTAACCTAAGTGAGAATTATGCAGAGACTCAAGCTTATTCTAAGTAAATTATATTGCCACACAGACTTGTAACAACAAATCTGATTGGTGAAAGGGTGGATGAGAAAATTCAATTGGTTCACAATTGTAAGATCACACCCTTTGGGGAGGATTTTAAATATAAAGTTAAAGATCATTTGACTAAAAAATATCACTACATCAATGCAAAGCTCATGTAGGATCTTGGGGGATTCCTTTGGAGCATGCTGTACAATAATGGAAGAAAGATACAAAAGAAAAATTCTACATTTTCATTCTCCTGGATAGAAGATTATAACTAAAAAAGTGAGTTGCCATATCCATAAGGACCACAAGGGTGATTACAGTGGCTACAATGCTGACAGGACTAACAGTAGCAAGAGAGGTGACAGAATTGACAGTGGGCAACAGAGAGAAAACAGTGAGTTGACAAGAGTCGAAAGGGGCAATGAGAGTGTTGACATTGGCGGCAGTGGTGGGATAGAGTGTAAGCAATAAAACATCTCCAAAGAATAGCTCGCGCAACTCAACACGCACTACTAAAATGCCACCGAAGAGAAGCAGTCAACGCATGCAACTAAAGAAGACTACACCTAAAGAATTTGGTGCAAGATACATGCTTACACATGTGAAGAGAATAAGTGCAACCAAGCATTCATTGCACACAATGTCTCCAAAGAAACAAAACAAAATAATATGTCTGCAAACAAAACTCAAGCAACTACTCACTAGCTCCAGGCAACATACGGGACCAAGAAGTGCACACAAATCCCCACGCAGTTACAAGAGCAAGCTTGTGAAAGAGAGGGACAACTACAAGGACAAGGTTGATGTGTTGCTGAGGTGCACGCCCGTAAGTGTTGTGGGGCAACTATAAGTTGAAGAGAAGCAGTCAATTCAAATAGACTTATCAACAGAGAAGGTAGAAATTTGGGGGAAGAAAATACAATAGGGGTGAATATATTAACATAATTGACACACTAATAGTGACAAAAAACATATTAGATGAAAAGAAGATAGAGATATTGAAAGAAAATGTAGATCCTGAGAAGGGTAGGGCTAGGCTTATAATAAATTTCCAGCAAATGGAAAATATAAACAAATATGAGGACTATAAGAAATCATTCATTAAACACTTTAAATCAAAGTGTGATCAGGATCCTATCAGGTCTTTGGTTAGAATGATAAAGACAACAAAAACAAATGAAACAAACACAGAATATTTAGCAAAAATAGACAGATGGTCTAAGGACATGATTTCTATGTTGAAGGATTCAGATTGGATAGAAAATGGATCTAGTGACAAGTTAGCATTTGCGCTGCGCTATTGGTATACAAAAGTGATGAGATGACTGCAGAAAAGCTATACAGGGATCTTAAAGAAACAATGGATTTAGGAGAGATAATCTTTTACAAGGTTATCAAGAAAGTAAAGCAATTAGTCCATATGTCATGACATTAGGCATGCAACAAAAGAAACTAGGAACTCTAGGAGTGATTACAGAAACAGAGGATCTGAACATTGAGTTAAAAGCACTTCAAGGAATGCTAGACTTCAGTGCCATAATTGTAACAAATGGGGACATATAGCATGAGTGTTATCATGAGATTATTTGTAGGAACTGCAAATATGAGGGTCATGATGAGTATCATTGTAGAAACCCACCTTCTGTTTGTATTACAATTGAGTAGGACATAGAACACAGGATTGTAGAGGAATGCCAAATTTTCATATTCACCCAGAAATAAGAAGAAAACCCCCAGACACAAAATAAACAACACTATAGAGCTAACCTGAGAGTGACAAACAGACATTATAGTGTACTAGACAGTGATGAGAAAGAGAACTAGAGAAAAATTTTAATTTACTGTAACAATTGGAAGGACTTCTGTAGGACCCATCATTGAGGGTAAAGTATTCAATAGACCTATTCAAATATTTATTGATACAAGATCTTTAGTAAATGTTATAACCAGCAAAGTTTTAAACTAATTGAAACCAGGAATGAAAATATTGGAACCAATCCATTACTCATTGCAAGGAGTAACAGGAAGTCAGTTAAAAACATTAGGTACGGCTGAGTTTGATGTTATTTTGTACAAAAATGAGCACTTGCACACTCCAGTGATAGTTCTAAAAGAATCTGTTTTCCCAGGAGATTTATTGATAGGATTTGCAACTATGAGAAAAGAGGGCATGATCACATGTCCAGCCGAGTTTGGGACCTTAGTGAAACCACAGTAATTTAATTTCTATATCAACCAGGCTTAGAGCCAATATCTGTGATAAGAGAACCTATTGAGACAGATGGGGAAAATAACAATGCTAGATTGAATAGTTGTAGGGCAGAGTGGTCTATTTTTAGTATAATCAATAATGTATGTGTGTGATTTTTTTTAGCACAAATACTATGCTTTTTTTTCACAATATTTTCATGTGCCCCTTTAGCCAAAAGTTCACATAGAGTGCCTAATTGCTTTTATATGCAGTTTTTTTCTTTTTATATACCATGTAGGGTTTATGTGCTGCTTAAATGCCTTCTGTGCACCTAATTGCTTTTATACACTTCTTTATATACTCTAGTCTTTATATATAACCTGTTGTTGCCTTCATATGCCTTTAGCCAAAAGATCAGAGCACCTCATTGCTTTTATATGCCCCTTTAGTTGAAAACCAGAGTGCCATCTAGTCTCTATGTGCTACTTCATTGTTGAAGACCTTCATAGATGATCACACAGAACATCTTATTGCTTTTTACATATTTCTTTATATATACTGTAGTCTTTATGTGCCACTTAAATGTCTTCATCAAATACCAAATAGAGCGCCCTCTAGTCTTTATGTGCTGCTTAAATGCCTTCATGTGCCCCATTAGTTGACAACCAAATAGAATGGCTTATTGGTCAAAAACTACATACCAGTAGATTGCCTCATTGCTTTTATATGCCGCTTAAATGCCTTCATGTGCCCCTTTAGTCGAAGACCACATAGAGCGACTTATTGCTTTAAGTATGATCTTTTCTTTATATATCATGTAGTCTTTATGTGTACCCTTAACTTTATATCCATTTGTATGATACATTTTATTAAACAGACTACAGCCCTTTATGTGTGCCCTTAGCTTTATATCCATTTATTACATTTAATTAAACAGACCACAGCCCTTTATGTGAACCTTTAACTTTATATCCTTTCATTTTTGTGTATTAAATGTTAAAATAGTGGTATTATTGTGTTTACTTTTTTTTTTTTTGTGAAAAAGACAGAAAAAACAGTATTTTGCCAGAAAAACCTTCATATACTCGTACATGTACACACACACATTATCAACAGTGACCAGATTTGAAAACTGGAATATGGGACACCTGTGTGTGCATGTGCATTTTTTGATGTACACATGCATGAAGTGAAACCAGTACTTTAAAGCACTTCCATCAAACTCTCAAGACAGCTATCCTTGGCATGTATGCTCCCAAGGGGTTGTTTATGACACCTAAAGTGACCACAGAGGACCCAAGGTCCAACAGCATCCAGACCATCTAACTGCCAAACCATGCATTTTTCCCAACATCTAAAGAGCTGCTAGCACAGAGCAAGAGGCCTTGCTACATGCTGGGAAACTTCCGGGATACAAAGAAGCCAACCATATGTCACCATCACGCTTTGGATCTTTGCTGAACTGTCTCACTGACCTTTTTCCTTTTTGTATATATGGCAACAGCCAGCTTGTACAATTGTATAGTGAAATCTGGTACACCCCCCCCCCTCCCAAGTCTTCCTTGGAGGATGCGACCATGTTTTGTACAATCAAAGTTTAAACTAAGTAAAGAAAAGACACCAACCAGTCTTTCAATAACTCCTTATAATGTATAGAACATCCACATCTCTACACACCTAAATTGGAGAGGTATATGGACAATGTGTACCAGCTATGTGAAGCCCACAAAACAAGCTTGCAGGTCCAGCATGATTGTGACTGAGACTGACTCAAGTGCCCAAGCCGCACTCCTGCCATGTTGCCAGATCCACTTGGTGCTCATATAGAGTAGGCCCTCAACATTCACAAATTCCACTTTCACGAGGTTCGCACATTTGCCAGTTTTCAGCGGCACAAACATATTTACCAAAATTCAAGCAAAAAAATTGCAAAGCAGCCTATCACCGCATCACTACCCTCCCTCCCTAATCCCCCCCCACCGTCAGCCTGCCACCAAAATTCATGGGAAAAAATAACAAAGCAGCCTATCACCACGTCACTACCCTCCCTCCCTCATCCACCTTCCCTCCCACCATCAGATTGCCAGTCCACCACTATGTCTCAGTCATTGTCTTGTTTGTCGAGGCGGCAGTTTGGTCAGCTTGAAGTGATTGCTATAACTTTGTGTGTGTTTGTGTCCTCCAATTCACGTGTGTGTGGCGAGCTATGGCCCCCAAGCGACCAGCAACCTCTCGTGATAGGTCTATTCCAAAAAGATTAAAGGAAGTAATGAATTTGGAGGAGGTGAAGTTGCTAGACAAGTATAGGGCGGGTAATATGAGCAATTCTGCTGTTGGAAAGCTATTTAATGTAAATGAGAGCACAGCATCTACTGCTCCTTCTGCTAAGCAAGTGTCACAGGTAAGAAGCAGTGCTATATCTAAGATGGAATCTACTTTATATGTGTGGATAAAAGACCAGAACAAAAAAAGAAATCCAATTGATAGCAATGTGATTTGTGCAAAGGGAAAAGCATTGTGTGACAGTAACAAGTGATAAGGCTAGCACTAGTGCTGATCCAGACCGTACTGCCACCACCACCCAGTCTGAATTTTCAACTTTTGCGAGGTTCTCGATCCCCTAACCCTCATGAATGTTGAGGGCCTACTGTATATAAAATTTCACTCAGATATTGTTGCTTTCGAACTAATATACCTGTAAAATGTAAAATTTTCTCAAATTTTCATGCGAAGTGTTTAAAATCTTGAAAATATGGGACAAAATGCATCCTCAGGAGGGTCAACATTGGATGATCCTGTATAATATGGGACATCTGGTCACTGATAATTTTAATAAGTAAAGAACTACCTAGTACTGAACAATGTAGAGAAAATTAGAAGTTTCTTTGGACTGACAGGGTATTACAGGAAGTTTATTAGGGGATATGCAGACATAGCTAATCCATTAGGTTCTTTGTTAAGGAATGATTCAAAGTTCACTTGGGGACCTGAACAACAACAAGCTTTTGACAAGTTGAAAGATAAACTTACTAGTTCTCCATTTCTCGTTTTTCCTAATTATGATAAAGAGGTGCTCAGGAGGTGCTCAGATGAGAGGAAGGGTGGGAGGGGTGTGGAGTGTATTTGGGGATGAAATGGGTGGGAGTGTTTTTATGCCTTTCCCTTTTTGGCTACCTCCCTTGGAAGGGGGAAAAAGCCTTGGTATATGTATGTATGTATGATAAAGAGTTCACTCATTGTACTGATGCTTCTGACATCGGGTTAGGAGGTACACTGATGCAAGAGATGGTAAGGGGCAAACAACAGCTTTCACATTGAGACTACTAATGCAGAGAGAAACTATTCCATTACAGAAAGAGAAACATTAGCAGTGATATATTCATTTGAGAGTTTTAGAGATATGATAGTGGGGTATCCAATCAGAGTGTGGACAGATCAGCTATCCAGAACATATTCAAACATAAGAATCTTAGTGGCAGATTAGCCAGGTGGTTTACTGCACTTCAATGCTATAAGGTTAAGTTTGAATACATTCCAAGTAGAAAGAATGTTGCAGCAGATGCACTATCTAGGAATATTAGCCAACCAACGACAGGGTTGATCAATTTTATCTGCAGTATTGATGAACTAGTAATATTAGATGAGGATCTGATAAGGGAACAAAGAAGAGATCAGACTTGGGAAAAAGTTGCCCAGAATTTGATGAATCCTCCTTAAATCTCTCCTTTACCATTTCTGTGACTGTGCCTTTTTGGCATGTTTTCTCCCTAGGGGCAGAAGTGCTGGTTTTGACTAATCTTGAGCAATTTTACTCTGCCGAGTGTAGGACTATGTTGAACAAATTGGGGGGGGATAATAATAATAATAATAATTTTCTGATTCCTTTCACACAGTTTCTCCTGGCTAAAGCCATAATATTTCCCCTACATGAAGATTAATTCCCTGACTGAAGGGATTAATACAGTGACGACTATTTGAGTCACATATGTATTATTATGGCCATCACAATATATGATTATTTAACCAAGGGAACACCTATCTGCAGTCAACATGTTAAAAAGTTGCTGTCGTGGGTTAAGAACTATTGTTTTTGTATACAACTGTGAACAGACAAGCTATCAACTGTGCTAACATTGGTCATGTATGAAAGTTCTTCAGGTTAGGGAATACTTACGTCTACCTACAAACACTTAATAATTTTTGTTTTTCACACATAGAAAAATAACAAACATTTACCTAGATGAAAAAATATTACTAGAGTCGATTATCAAGGGTTCCCTCCAGACCCATGTTCAGATTTGTTGTGATGTTCAGAGTTGCTCTTCATTTCTTCTACTTGCTGTATATAGGCATCAATAACCTGGAAAGAGATCATCAGAATCAAAGTGTGGCAGATGCTGACTGTCACAACCTAGAGTGATTATATCTATGTATTGTATCACATTGTTTATACATTTGTATGTGCATTGTACATTAACTTTATTTTTGGTCTATGTTGCTTTTGATGTATAGTCTATAAGTGGACGTATGGATATGTACAAAACGTAGATAAGTGTAAGGATGAAGAGATATTTCAAACATCCTGTATGACTACATGCATTCAGAGCAGAAGAAGTAGAGTACATTTTAGACAACTGGCTGAACTGATCATTTACATCCCTAACATTCATGCTTAGCCATATGCATGGCATAGCAACAGGCTACCAGCTTGCCTTCCATGATGTCATGCCCGTGGTACAATATAAACAAATACAAAGGATGTGCTCAAGAGAGTAGATACCTAATCTATGAGAGACAGATGTGATCCTCTTCAGCCTCTCGGCTGAACAAAGGCATATAAGTCCTCACCAACACTACACAACAATGTGGAAGTCCTTCTTCAGCCCTGCAGCTGAATAAAATTGTACATCTTCTCATCAAGACTTAATGACAGTGTGGAAATCCTTCTTCAGCCCTTGGCTGAACAAAGGCATATTACTCCTCACCAAGACTTCACGACAATGTGGAAGTCCTTCTTCAGCCCTGCAGCTGAATAAAATTGTACGTCTTCTCATCAAGACTTCAAGATAATGCAGAAGTCCTTTTTCAGCCCCTTGGCAGAACAAAGATGTATGACTCCTCACCAACCTCTACCTCCACACCTCTTTTACTTTCTTCCATCATTCTTTCCATGTCCAAACCATCCCAATACTCTTATCTAGTAGTAACAAATCACCATAGACAATCTTTTTATTAGCACACTTGGGCAGAGATGAAAAAAATATTTGTATTATGTTGTAGAAACATAATCCCCGTCCTCTCCTTTATATGGGGGGATGGAGAGGGGGGGTCGCCGATTTAATGAAGCGGCCTTGCTGTGGATGTGCTGTGTCCTGCGATACTGCTTCTGACCCAGGGCAGTGGGCAGGGTGCAGGGATGACCCGTCATCTAGGAGGTGCTAAGATGGGAGGGAGGGTGGAGGGGTGTGGAGTATTTTCGGGGATAAAATGGGTGGGAATGTTTTTGTGCCTTGTCCTTTTTGGCTACCCCCCTGGTAAGGGGGAAAAAAGCCTTGGTATATGTATGTATGTATGTATGTTGTAGAAATAATTGTTTACAAAGTTTTTGTGGCATCCAAGAGGTGTAGTGTGAACATGATGCAGTAGAGTATTTTGTGTAGGAGCAAACTGCAAAAATATTGGATGTTTCACCCTTGCTTTATGGAGTGCCCAAAGACATAATTGCAGAGTCAACATGCACACAGGTAAGCACCAATGATGGGCCAATATGAAAACTTCTTCAGAGAAATATTCCAGTTCAAGTTGACAGCCCATAAATATGCCTATCAACACATCTTCATTGTTGTCAGAGATATTTAGGGAGTCGAGACTACTCTCAAAAGACGATGAAGAACTCTAAATATTGCTGAAGGTATTGTCTGTTTTGCTACAGGATGACATTGTAAACTGAAATGGTTTGGGTTTGGTATATATCATGACATCATCAGAACTAATACAAAGAGATGGTGCTACATGCTGTGTTTTAGGATGTAAATTAGCAGATGACAAATATTTATGTCAGAAAGTCCCTCAAGAACTACTTTTATGATAAAATATTTGTTTTAAACATGGTTTTTGTGAAAATAAATAACATTACACAAGAAAAAATGCAATGTTGTACTTGGCCATGGTGGTTAACCTTTAAACTCCAAGTCTTTGCTCCATACAGTGTTATGGTCACAAACATCTGTAAATTTACCTAGTTGTATTATACGGGAAGAGAGCTATGCTCGTGATGACCCATCTTTGTATCTCTCAGCATCAAGTTTTTTCTTAAAATCTTGAATAGTATTTGCACATGCAGTATTCTATTTGTATTCATCCTCAGATACATATTTCTCATACCTTTCATTCCCCCAAGATATTTACTTACTCCCCTTACCCTACAATTTACCTCCACCACTCTGTTCTCCACTGCACTTCTACATGTAACCTGAAGATTCTTCACTTCCTTTAGCCTCATTCCTGAAAGATTTACCTCCAACTCGTACAACAATATACAGACCCATACATCCACACCTACTTCATGCACAAAAACTCATTTAACATCCACCCCATCTCAACACCTTATACTCCCACTGTACTGCTAAAGTCAAAAGCAATGCAGTAAGGAACACTGCTTCTACAGCAAACCTAATTGGAGCTAATTTATCCCTATTACTTCATTATATAGTAACTCACTTCCTCATCCACTGAAGCACAGGAAAGGAATATCCTTTCACATTCAAAATCTCTCTCATCCTGTACTACCTTTTACACTCTCTTCTATAGACATTTTTCATGCATCCAAGGCCCCCTCTAACTCATTTTTGGCTTTCCCCTCTAGTTCATTCCATCCAGTTTTGCTTTTCATGCTTTCTCATTCTTCTCATAAGCACTTTGTAACAAAAAAAATACTTACTCTATTAGGTATATGATTTTTATCTGGTGGAAGAGGAGGAGGATATGGGTCATTGTGTCTAATGCCATAAGGTCGCAGGTGGTAGATAAAGTACTCCAATTCATACATCTTATGGGGAGGAACGTAGTGGAAAGATATAGCTGTGTCTGAGCAGCAATCTAGGCCCTGGAATAAAATATATCTTCCATAAATACATATGTCAAACTACATAGGTCAACATGAATATCGGACTATTATTGAATGGTAACATTCTCTATGATACATACATATACCAAAGGCTTTTTCCCCTTTACAAGGGAGGGAGCCATATGGGGTAATGATTGCATACTTTTTATGTAATCAATCATATAGGAACTTTAATGACACTCATCACTAAGTGAATTATGAATCATATTGGACTGATCAGTTTCTTGGGAACTTTGGGTCCCCAGCAGGAGCAATCAGGAGCAACAGATTAACTGATAATAACACCACTGCTGATCAGAATCACGTAGCATTCTCTCACGACTGGAGACTAATCTCCCCTAAAAGAGGAATGCTGGTAAATTTTAACTTCTACTAGTCCTCCTTTCTACAACCATCCTTAAATCTACCTTTTACCACCCATGACTCCAACACTTCATTTCCCCTTCAAAGTGATGGAAGGGCTCTTAAGAGGTCATGGGAACAAATTAAGAAAGACCACATGTCTAAAGGATTTAAAGATATACAGTTTTCCATATAGATGCATAATTACATGCAATGTCTGATGATATAACCCAAGGTCATACAATACACAAATTTAACTCTAAACATGATAACTGGAAATCAAGGATATAGATTAACTCCTTCCATATGATGACACCTACGTAGGCGTCATGAGGTGTGAATGGGTATACGAAGATGCCGATGTTCTTTATTATATTTTGTAGTTGTAGCAAAGTGAACCCCATATTCTGTGAACTGGTCTGACCATATTTTCTGTGGTTATTAATATTCAGAGTGAAAGAGAATGAGTAATAGAGCTATAACTTTATATCTTATAAAGTGAGTATTGTGGTGCATCATTGAATCATCATACATCAGGCAGCTGATGCTGCCCGCAAGAATTTGACACGTACTGAAGAGGTTAATTCATATACCACTCTGTACCTAAGTGTCTCATGTGAAACATAAAACTTCATTTCTTTATATCCAAGAGTTTTACAGAATCCTGTGTTACAAACCACATCTGATGGGTAGTAAATCCAGTCCCAGAACCAGTTCTTAGGACCAATGTGTCCTGGAACAAGGTGATGTTCCGGAACAAATGGAAAAAATCTGCCACGACCTAAACTGTCTCTTGAATCCACTGGGTACACTCCAATATTTTGCAAACATTTACCTGGAACAAGAAGAAAGAAAAAGGTAAGAAAAAGAAAAAATCAATGTACATATATAGCATATAAAAAGAGGCCTTAATTCCCCTTATAAAGTGGTGGGCAAATGAAAGCATGCATTTCTTTTTTTTAATAACTCTGTAGGTAAGCTTCTACGACACCTTGTCATGTCAAGTAACATTTCTATTCTGGCTTCCACTGAGCTTGACTTGACTTCTCATGGAATGAACGTACAGAAAGAAGGATCTTAAGTCCCATTACTCCGTCCCACAATGTTGCCTTTTACAGCTCGCATAATTCTTTGTTTACATCACAAAGTATTGTCTTTTTATTGTATTTACACTTAAAGAAACAAATGCATCAAAGTTCCAAATCTATTTTCCTGTTACTTACCCATTTCAACATCTTCTGCTCCTTCATGGTCAGGTCGACACTTTTTACCATTGGGGATGGCTTCTTCAACAAATTTCACAACAGCACTTCTACTTAAAACATAGCCAGCACCTGAAAAGCAAAACAAAATATATATCTTTAGTTTTTACAGTGAAAGAGTTAAAAAATTGTGGAGCTCTTTTATAAAAATAAATAAATGATCCTCTAAGTACTCTTCTATCTGTATTAGCCTCTTCAACTTAACAAAATGGATTGATTTTGTTCTGGTGCAGATAGATAAATGTTAATGGAAGTGAAAACAGTAAGGGTAAGATGGTTAGAGTATTTTAGTTGCTGAATGTGGAAAAGGTTAGGGAGGGATTGACTGGCAGTGGGAAGAGCTAATAAAATGACTGATGGGAGAGGAGAATGAGAGAGATATAGAAAAAGATGAGCTACAAAGAGCTTTAAAAATAATGAGAACTAGTAATGTATCTGGAATGGATGGTATCATTTAGATTGTGTAAAATAAAGGGAGATACAATCATAGTGGATTGGCTAGTGAGACGGTTTAATGTGTGTCTAAGGGGGGGCAGTGTGCTGGAGAAGTGCTTGTATGGTTCCACGTTACAAAGGAAAGGGGATATTTGTGAATGGAGTAGTTTAAGAGGGATCAGTTTGTTGAATGTAGTTGGAAAGGGATATGAAAAGTTTTTCATTGAACAGAGAGTATAAATATTGAGGAGCAGTGTTGGTTTAAAAAAGTAGAGAGTCTATGGATCAAATTTTTGTGGTTAGATTTATGTGATTTTTTCAGCATAAGGTACAGATACTTTCTGGGTTTTTATGGATTTGGAGAAGGCTCATGACAAGGTAGAGATAAGGCATTGTGGGAAGTATGGGATCTGAGAAAAGCTGTTAAAGGCAGTCAAAAGGTTTTATGTGAGTAGTAGAGCTTGTGTTATGATTGGGAATGGTGAGAGCGAGTGGTTCATGGTAAATGTTGCCATGGCTGTTCAATGTGTATATGGATAGTATGGTATGGGAGGTAAATGCAAGGGTAATGGGCAGGGGATTGGAGATGGTTAGGGATCACATTTGTCCCCCTTTTCCTTGTAAAGTGGAACTATACAAGCACTCCTATATAAAATGCAGACAAGAAATACATCCCCAGAGGCAACGGAAAATCAAATAACCCAATTTCACACCAAAAATTCAAGGCCTCATCAAACAATGCAACATATTCAAACACATCACCCCCACCCCTATTCCTCAGAATATAACAGAACACACAAGCATTTACACTGTGATTAAAAACAAAATACATGAACAAAAAACAATAAATTTGCTACGCTTTGCCAACACAATCACAAAACACCAAAAAATTGTACAAGACATTCCACAGGAACACACTCTTGTACAATAACCACAACAGTCAACTTACTTTCAAACAGACTATAAGCAAACATGTTCATAAATCATTCTGCACAGACAAGCCATCTCATCCCTCACCCTGCCAACAAACACATATGACACAAGACTTCCCCACAGACCCAGAATACACACCCTTCTGAGAGCCAGATGAAGCACAATATCCATAACCTCAAGCTCTCATCCACTTGAGGCCTTGACAACATAAGTAACATCCATCTACAACACCTTGGACTGCATGGCATACATGTACTCATCAACATTGCAAACTGCAGCTATTCACACAACACCATACCCAACATATGAAAGCATGGTAAAATCACAATCCCCAAACCTAACAAAAACCCAACAGTTCCAACATCACACCTCTCTGCACCCTCCTCCAAAGTCACAGAGCTCCTCATACTACAACTTGTCACACCACACATCCCCCCTGCCAATTCACAACACTATTTTTGACTACTGCACTCCACTCTTCTGATAGATCTTACACAAAGAGTTTTTGAGGGCATCAGATAAGCCACCACACAGAATACTTCTTATAACACTAGACATTCCCCAACTCAATCTCACAAATCTCGCAAAAAATGATCTGAAACTCCCCCTTCTCTCTCCTGAAAACATCCAAAACTTAACCTATCCTTTCTTTTGATACCACTATATAGTTTATTAATACCCTACCAATCAACCTTCCATCCACTATCCTTTCCCATGTATACTTATGCTTGGCTCTCTTCTTAAACATTGTGTTTGATATCAACAACTCACTTTCAAAACATCTCCAACACCACCTCTCCACTACAATTCATACTTGGCACCCCAACTTCCCTACTACTGCACCTATTGGCTCATCTACTACTCTAGCTTTGTGATCCACCAACACCATTACATTTACATGACCTCCAGAAACTCTCTACACACTCCTGTATATACATATTCAAAACGCTTCTCTTTCCTCTATACTTTTATCACTACTAGGTCTATATGCACTCACAAAAACACACATTTCCCATACCAGTTTCACCTTCACACACATTAACCTTGAAACCACTAACCTCCATTCCACCATGCACTTTTCAATCACATCACTTACTAACAGAACTACCTCTCTACCCTCCTCATCATTATTGACTCTCCCCCCACCGCATTTCCAAACTTAAAATCACACCTCCCCTTTCACCTTAGTTTCATTTTTGCTAACATATCCATCTTCTCACATAGTATCCTCTTACCTTTTACTCTCATCTGTGCCATAACCACACACATTTAATGATCTCAATTTTAGGGTTCTGATTGGAACACTCCTCCCAGGCCCTCTTATGCTTTCACTTCTCTTAAGATGAACATACAGAGAGTAGGATACCAAGTTCCATCACTCTGTCCCACTTTGTCACCCTTTACGACTGGCATGCAAATTACATTGGCAGAATTCTTTCCTCCCCCTAACACATGGAACATGGGAAAGGAAAAGGTATAATCAAAGAAGTGATAAAGGACAGTTTCAAGGGAACAGCATAAAGGGAGGGATAGTTGTAGTACCGTATTTTTTGGACCATAAGGCGCTTCGTACCATAAGGCGCACCCGTAATTTGCTATTCCCCGTCCTTACATAAGGCACACCTGACCATAAGGCACACCTGGTCTCATCATCGGATAATCATGCATATGTGAGTGCATTCAGAACTGAACATTTTCGTTGTTGAATGAGAAAAGTCGGTTGGGATTTAGCAAAATTACAAAAATAAATGATATATATTTTTTTTTATTTGGTCAATGAAATCAGACCACCTCCATGGACGGTCTGCCCTGCCAATACCCCTAAAAAACAACATAAACACGTTACAGGAATTATGGGGAATAAAACCAACATTAGCAGTTTTATTCCCGGAATTCTCTATTCACTTAAAAACACAAGATTTATTACAAATGACGGTAAATTTTTAGTTTCGACCATGGGCGCAATATAGCAATAGAAAATTAATTATTAATTTTGTAAATTATAATGTATCAACGTAATATGCAATTTTGTAAGCGGAAAAAAAACAGTGCTAAAACAATTTCATAAGTAACGAAGTCGTGTCGGACGAATGGTGCGCCATGTTTGTTATGATAGATGCCAACGTCGTCTGACCTAACCTGTGTTTAATAAATCATTACCTGCAAATTAAATGTCATCCGGCTCGTCCTCGTTGTCGCCGTCGTGAGAGACGTTGGCGGGCTTTTCAACCACTCTCTCAGTTAGCGGGGTACACAAAGTTCTTGCAGCTTGAAGGAATGCATGTATCTCCGCTCCATAACATTCCTTCAAGAAAATGTGCCTGGCGAGGTACTGTCGGAAGTACCAAGGTATTTTTTATTTTCATTTCCGCCCACAAAATTGCATTTTACGCTGTTACATTTTAATTTACAAAATTAATAATTAATTTTCTATTGCTATATTGCGCCCATGGTCGAAACTAAAAAAAATACCCAAATGACTACAGTCGGAGTGGAGCGAGACTAGACCAATGCAAAATGGCTGTCAGTGTTGTGGACGCTATCATATCATAGCCATGATAGCGTGAATGAATGTGGTGGCATGGACTCGAAAACTGTCGAAGTTTTCGCAATTTTCTTTTCAATATACAGGTAAACGTCGACTTACGATGGCATTAGGTTTCGATAGAGCCATCGTAAGACGATCTCATCGTAAGTCGATCCCCACTCTGTTCTGTGGTCACTGTACCTAGCCTACCTGTATATTAACCACCAGAGATACTGAATATAGCCTATTAAACATGTACAGTAGTTTATTTAATTATTTTTATCCTTTTTACCATATTCAAACACTATAATATGTATTTTCAGTACGGAACTTAAATCTCGCGGGCAGCAGCCAATGCCAGCCGTACGACGTGACGTAATAATACTCGCATCATAAAATATAGTCACCGCTTATATCGATCGTTCTCTCTTTCACCCGCGAATTTTGAAAACCACAGAGAATGAATCATTTGAGAGAATGTAAAAACACAGGGGCGACTACAATAAATATAATCAAGACGCCGATATGGCAGCGTCGCGAATCCACTTGCTCCTCATGACGCCTACGTGTGCGGCACCGTATGGAAGGGGTTAAATTATCATATCGTCGTCGTCGTCGTCGTCATCGTAAAGTCGAACAATCGTAAGTCGCGGCCATCGTAAGTCGACGTTTACCTGTATATGCATCTTGGTTATAACTTGGCTGTAACTTTTGCTACGCCTATGCACTGTCGCCGTCGGCAGGCTAGCTACGAAACGTGTCAAAATAGTACGTCACTGTCCGAGGCATTTTTTTCCACTGAAGCCACACATAAGGCGCACCTCACGATAAGGCACACCACCCGATTTTGGCCGATTTTAAGGATTTTTCCCGCACCTTATGGTCTGAACAATACGGTACAAAAAGTTGCACAATTTCTCTAGTAGTAGATTTTACTCATATATAATTGATGTGTGGGTTTAGCACTCCAATACAATCCCTAAAACATTGGCTGCATGCTGCTATGCAATTACTATTGCATGATAACATGCAGTCAATATCCTAGAAAGGAATCCTAAAATCCCAATATAAAATCTCACCCAAAACTTCATATGGAAATTAATAGAATATCATACCTCCACTCATATAGCCTTCTTTCATATATTTCTTGAAGCGACAGCCAAACCAAATATTGTCATCTGGACTGAAAGGGCTTAACATGTAGCGAAGGTTTTCGAGAACAACATAGCTGTAAAAAAAAGAAAAAATACATATATACATATACCAAAGGCTCTTTTTCCCCCTTACAAGGGAGGTAGCAAAAAAAAACATAGGCATAAAAACAACTCCCACCTATTCCATCTCCAACATACTCCACTCCCCTCCACCCTCCTCTTCCCTCCCTCTTATCTTGGCACCTCCTGGATGACGGGACATCCCTGCATCTTGTCCACTGCCCTGGGTCACAAGCAGTGTCACAAGACACAGCACATCCACAGCAAGGCCAATTCATTAAATTGGCAACACCCCTCCTCCATCCCCTCATGAAGAAAATAAGAAGACAGGTCTGCATCAAAATATCACTAGTACTCCTTCACCCCCTATCCCCAACTTCCCCTCATGCATCACAGCATCATCTATACACAACCATTCTCCATTCACCCCAATCTTCTGTCATCTCCCATCCTTCCTCCACAGACATTCCTCCCTTTCCCAATGCCCCTTTTACCCTATCCATCCATCTCATCCTAGGTAGCCCCCTCATGTTCACTCCTTCCACTTCTGCCTTCCACACCTCTTTTACTAGTCTTTCTTCACTCATTTTGTGTCCAAACCAAATCATATGTAAAAAGCATGCATTACATACGTGTCATCATCAGCTTTGAGAAACCAATCCCCTTCATTGATGAGGTTATCATGGATATACTGGAAAGCTGCTTTAGTCTTCTGCCACAAGTGGTCCCTGCCTTCACCAACTTTTAACTTTATGATTCCAAGACCAGGATCTGTTAAAAAAAAATCATACCAAAGACTATACTCTGTGAAAATACAAAAATAAATTATAATTATATAGGGTTGCCCTGCTGCCATGATGCAGCTCTGCTGTGGACATACTGTTGCATTGCTTCTGACCTGGGTGGGAGTCAGGGATAACCCTTCATCCAGGAGGAGCTAAGATGAGAGAGAAACAAGGGTGGTGGATGGGAGTGGATGCATGCCTTGACTGGCTACCTCTTTTGTAAGGGAGATGAGCAGTCAGTCTCTGAGGAATGCCATGGCTGGAATGGGATTTTCCCATAAATCCTCTGAGTATAATTATGTTGTGTTGTTGGTGTGCATAAATGTGTACAATGCATCTTCCATAATGTGTTGAATACTACGAGGTGAAGTGTTACATCCTGGATAGATATCTGCAATGCATTCATCCATCTGCCTCTGGTAACTTAGACGGACTGGATAGTGGCCACACTGCAGCCTGGTCAGCTGGACCCTGTCCTCTCAAGGAAGAGAGGATTCAGAGGGATGGATATCAGGGGAACTGGCATGCAATAGTGGGATGTCTTTCAGTTTGTCGATGCAGCAGTGAGTGATATGATTATTGATATGCTTCAAGAGGCTGGTGTCTGGTGTTTGTGGATGAAGAAAGCATATATATGTGTGATAAAGGTATTTGGGTGTTGTTTTGATGTTTCTTGGCTTGTGTAGGTGTTCTGCCAAATGGTGTAGTGGGTGGGCTGTACTTGTGGAAGATGTGGCAAGTGTTTGCGTGCCTCTCATGTCAAGGTGATCCTGGACTTTGAGGACTTTCATTTCATGGTGTAGATGGTCTGTGGGTATTGTATTTATGCAGCCTATAATCATCTTTAGGACTTTGTTCTGTATAGTCTGGAGGGTGTTGTGGTGTCTCAGCATGGTTGGAGCCCCATGTGGGGCTCATGTAATTCAACAATGAGCATATATTTTGTTTGTATACTTTAATAATAGCTTTTTTGTTGTACCCGAATGTTGTAACCCTATATATAATTTAGGAGCAAAGAATCTAGGTATGTATTTTGTCTTTATGTTTATGATGTGTTGTTTGAAAGACATGGATGTACTGTAAGTTACTTCAAGAATCCTGAGTGTGTGTGTGTGGTACATGGAAGATACTGTGATGCATGGAAGGGAGTGGGTGGGGGATGGTGGGGTTAAGGAGTTGTTGTGTAAATGTTATTTTGATGCAATCTGATGGGATTTCACCCTTCTTCAATGTTTCTGCATGAGAGGACAGAGAGGGGTTTTGCAGATTAAATGAAGCAGACTTGCTGTGGTTGTGCTGTCTTGCTGCATTACTTCTGACCCATGGTGATGGGCAAGATGCAGGGATGAGAGGGAGGGAGGGGTGGGCGGGGAATGGAGGTGGAATTATGTCATTTGACTTTAGTTACCTTCCTTGTAAGGGGGAAAAAGCCCTTGGTATATGCATGTATATATGCAAACATGTTGGCATATCTTGTTGTTCCTTCCATCATGTCATTGACATAGACAAGAAACATTATTGGTGCAAACACTGAATCTTGTGGAACTCTGCTCATTACTTCTCTCCATCTTGACATCTTATCCTTTACTAGTGTCCTCATGTATCTTTCCCTCAAAAAAATCTTTCATCCATTCTACAAGTTTGCCTCTCAGTCCTTCAACATGCCCCAATTTCCACATAAGTCAACTCTGAGGTACTTTGTCAAATGCCTTCTTTAGGTCAAGGTACACACAGTCCACCCACCCCTCTTTCTGGCATTGCATCCATCACTTCTGAGTAAAAGCTTAAAATATTTGACACATGACATTCCATATCTTAAGCAAGACTGTCAGAATGTTCGTCTTTTCAAGACATTTGGTTCATCAATCTTTCACAATTCTTTCACATAAATTCCCCTCCTGTGCTGGTCAGTGAACTGGCCTATAATTTAGTTGTCTCCTTATTTCCACCTTTGTGAATTGCTACCTCATTTGCCCTTTTCCACCCCGCACCCATCCAACACACATTTGGCTTCCATTTTACCTTAATTTTGTCTCCTGCCCAATGCCTGGGTCAGAAACAATGCAGTAAGACACACAACCTCCACAGCAGGGCCAGAATACTGAAGCT
>NC_134801.1:24843342-24865842 GCF_046742065.1 Oratosquilla oratoria
AGTGAGGCAAAAGACAGAAGGGACAAAGCTTGGAAAAAGTGGAGAAAAGACAAAAAACAAAACAAATGGCAAATTTATATAAACTATAGAAATGAGTATGTTAATGTGAGAAGAGAGGAAAAAAGGAACCATGAGAAGGATATTATAGACAAATGCAAAGATCAACCCAAGCTATTCTATCGGTATGTGAATGGTAAACTTAAAAACAAACAGGAAATGGTGAAACTATGCCAAGGAAATATAGAATACACAGAAGATTTAGAGATGGCCGAAGTCATGAACAATCACTTTAAATCTGTCTTCACCAGAGAGAAAATACAAAATTGGGACATAGATAATAACAAGCAATCTCCCCACATGAGTGAGTTTACAACATCACTAAAAGAAATATCAGAACATCTATCAAGACTGGACGGTATTGCAAATTGGATTCTAAAGGAGTGCAAAGAAGAACTAACAGACAAAATACACATCTTAATAAACAGCTCACTCAAAGAAGGAAAGATACCCAAGGACTGGAAAAACGCTAACATTGTACCAATATATAAAGGAGGAAACAAGGAAGAACCCACCAACTATAGGCCAGTATCACTAACAAGCACTATAGCCAAAATTTGTGAGAAAATAATCAAGAATAGATGGGTAAAACATCTGGAAGACAACAACATATTAAACCCAAGACAATTCGGGTTCAGACAAGGAAGATCATGCACCACAAACTTAATATGCTTTTACTCAAGACTAATAGACATAGTGCAAGAAAGAAATGGATGGGCTGATTGTGCATTCCTAGACTTGCAAAAAGCCTTTGACAAAGTACCACACAGAAAATTACTAAAAAAACTGGAACACATAGGAGGAATACAAGGAAACCTACTAAAATGGATAGAGGACTTTCTGACTGGTAGAAAGATGAGAGTAGTGCTCAGAGAAAAATATTCAGATTGGAAAGAGGTGATCAGTGGAGTACTGCAAGGATCTGTACTGGCACCAATAATGTTTGCTATCTATATGAATGACATGGACAAGGACGTGAACTGCTACATGAGCTTCTTTGCTGATGACGCCAAACTGTTAAGGAAAGTAGAAACTGATGAGGACTGTGAAGCACTGCAAGAAGACCTAAATAGGGTATGGAACTGGAGTCAGAAATGGGAAGTGGACTTTAATACTAAGAAGTGTAGCATAATGGAGTTTGGAAAAAGCAAAAATAGAATATCAGGAAAATATACAATTGGAACCAAGGAAGTAAAGAAAGTAGGATCCGAAAAAGATTTGGGTGTAATTATCACGAACGACTTGTCCTATGATATACAGATTAACAAAATTGTCGGGGAGACTTACAACTTGCTAAGATCAATAAAAGTGGCATTTACATACTTGGACGAAGACATGATAAAAAAAATATTGGTTACATTGATAAGGCCTAGATTAGAATATGCGGCGACATTGTGGTCCCCCAGTACCAAAAAGAATATAAAGAAAATAGAAAGAATCCAAAGAGCAGCTACAAAAATGGCACCTGCACTTGCAAACCTATCATACGAGGAGAGATTGGCTAAACTGGAATTACCGACACTGGAGCAAAGAAGAGAGAGAGGTGACCTATTGACCATCTACAGAATCATGAAAGGCACAGAGATACTTGATAGAGAGAACTTACTTAACTGGGACAAAAGAAACACAAGAGGACATGGAAAGAAAATAAAAAAACATAGCTATAGAAGAGAACTGAAGAAAAACAGTTTTCCACATAGAGTTTTGGACACTTGGAACAAACTGGATAATGAAATAGTATGCGCAAAAACCATTCATGAGTTTAAAAACAAACTAGACACTGCGAGATACAATGGCGGGACAACACGAGCATAGCTCCCCTTCCCGCTGAATACAACTAGGTAAATACAACTAGGTAAAATACATACACCTATCCATGAGTTGACACCTTGACATGGTGGATAGGCTTGAGAATCTTCATGATTACATAACCTATGTTGATAGAGAGGAAATCTCTTCAGGGTCACCCATATCGAACAGGTTTTTTTTTATGAAAGATGAGACAAACAGCAGCTCACACACACACACACACAGTCACAGGACCCACTGCTAACTGACACATCCCTGATGGTGAACAAGGAAATTCCTCATAAATATATGGGGTACCATCTTAATGATGGTGTGGACCATTGGGCACCCTATAGATATATAGGGCTTCACCAAATATAATAAGGTGACACCAGAGAAATATCTCACCAGAAACCAGTTGGAAGGGAGGTGAAATTACTCCCAAAATCCCTTCATAGCTCAATGAATTGTGCAACCAAAAGAAAACAGGGTATTCCTGTAGGATCTTTATCTCCTGAAAGTCTAACCACATATCCTTGTGTGCTTACAAGCAGTGTGCCACTGAATGTGAGTAAGCACTGTCCAAACAGATCCAAGTCTTGGACATTACACAACATAAAGTAAATGAAGAGCTATACTTACAATGTAAGAACTCTCTCAGAAGACCACAGGCTGGATAGTTTAATGGAAAAACTAGACAACATCAAGTGGGACATTGTAGGACAAAGTAAAGTCCAAAGAGCAGAAGAAAAGCTGATACAATTACAAGATGGTCACCACCTGTTCTACTAAAGCGGTAAGGACAAAGAAAGATCTAGTGTAGTAGGATTCTTGATCAACCAAGAGGTTGCTAGTAATGTAGTCAAGTTCAGTAGTTTATCAGACTGGGTAGCTTGGATTGTGATTAAGCTGTGTAAAAGGTACACTCTAAATGTAGTTCAGGTTTAAGCATCAATTTCACAGAGTTCAGACGATGAAATTGAGTCCTTCTACGATGATTTAAGTCAGGTAATGGATCAAGAAAAAAGTAAGTACACATTGGTAATAAGCGATTTTAATGCTAAAGTGGGGAAGAAGATGGGAGACGAGTCATGGTTTAGGAAGTTTGAAGTGGGTGAGATGTTAGTCGATTTTGCAGAGAACTACAACATGAGGATAATGAACACTTTCTTCCAAAAGCATGCAGGTCATAAATGGACCTGGAGAAGTCCAAATGGAAGAACAAAGAATGAAGTAAGACTTCATATTATGATACGAGAGCAAGCGTTGGCAATGTTATTGTCATAAAGTCAACATAGGTAGTGTTGCACAGTGAAATTCAATTTCAGAGCCGAGAGAAATAAACTAGTTTTTAAAAAAGAAAATAAGCCTTGCAAAGGTTAAGGATAATAATAAGAAATTTCAGTTAGAAATTAAAAATAGATTTGCAGCTCTAAGAACTAACGAGGACACTGTCAAATATATGAATTTGAATATAGTGAACATCATTAGGGAATTGGCAGATAGTAGAAAGTACCAAAAGTATTTGAGAAAACAAATACTCCAAAGCTACAAATGACCTAATTAAAAACAAGAGAGACGAAATAGAAAGAGTAGAACTAAACAAAAGGCAGAGATCAGAGAAAAGAAAGAGAAACATGGATATAATAGAAGAAACTATTCAGAAAGGTAAAAGTATTAAAGGGACTGAGTGGAGACATGCTTTAGGAAGACAGCAAATGATATGCTTGAAAGAAATGGAGAGACCATCAAATGCAGAGACAGAATGGTAAAAACAGTAGAAGAATTTTACAAAGAGCTTTACTCATTAAAGACTGTAGTTGAGTCAGTAAATTCCTCTGTAGATGTTAGTAGTGTACCAGAGATTACAAAGGAACAAGTAGAACTTGCTCTAAAAAATATGAAACAAGGAAAAGCACCTGGGGAAGATGGTTTATTGATAGATCTTTTGAAAGAAGCAAGGAAAGACGTTCATATTAGGTTAGATCAGTTGTACACCCAGTGCTTACGTCAAGAAAACGTTCCTGAATTGTGGTGCAATACTATAGTGATTTTGATTCATAAAAAAGGAGACCAGAAGGACCTAAGTAACTACCAACTGATTAGCTTGCTATCAAGTATACATAAAGTATTCTCCAAGATCCTTACAAATAGACTAAGTCAAGTTTTAGATGAAAACCTACTGAGAGAACAGGCAGGCTCTAGAAGCAGATATTTGACTCTAGATCATTTGTAGGTGATGAACCAACTAATCAAGAAAATGACAGAATACAATATACCTCTTTGTTTAGCTTTTGTAGATTACGAGAAAGCCTTTGACTCGGTAGAACAAATAGCAATACTAAACTCGCTATGCAAGCAGGGTACATAAAGACACAGAAAATATTAAGATAAAGAAAGGAGTATGGCAAGGTGATGCTATTTCAGCCAAATTATTTACAGCTTGCTTGGAAGAGATTTTCAGAAAGTTGAGTTAAGAAGAGAAAGATTTGAAGGTTAATGGCGAATATTTCAACCACCTAAGATTTGTGGATGACATTATTCTTATTTCCGAAAGAGCACGAGACTTTAAGATATGCAGAGTGATCTGAACAAGGAAAGTCTCAAAGTAGGTTTAACCATTTCAGAACGATGATGCCTATGTAGGCGCCATAAGGTGTGAGTGGGATATGAGGATGCTGTCATTGGTGTCTTGATTATATATATTTTTTTGTAATTGTACTTGAGTTACCCCCGAATTCTGTGTACTGCTTTGATCACATTTTCTGTGTTTATTATTACTCAGAGTAAAAGAGAACAAATAATACTGCAGTGATTTTATATTTCATAATGCAAGTAGTGTGATGAATAATATGGCAGACGGTGCTGCACACAGGAATTTGACTTGTACTGAAATGGTTAAAAATGAATAAGAGTAAAACCAAAGTAATGTTCAACATGAAAGTTCAAAGTAAAGAGATTATAATTAATGGTGAGAGTCTTGAAGAATTTGAAGAATATAATTATTTAGGCCAGATGGTGAAAATAAGGAAAAATCATGATAATGAAATAAAAAGATGTATTATAATTGGTTGGAAAGTGTTTGGTAAGTATAATAAAATCTTGAAAGGCTCTCTACCTCTATGCCTGAAACAAAGTTTACATTCAATGCATTCTGCCAGCAATAATCTACAGGTCGACTTGGAAACTGATGAAGGTGATGGAGACAAAGCTAAGGACTGCACAGAGGAGAATGGAGAGATCAATGATGGGAATAATCCTGAGAGGCTGAAAGAGAGCAAGTTGGGTGAGAAATCAGATTAGAGTGAAAGATATTGTGAAGGCAGTAAAAGAGAGGAAGTGGAATTAGGCAGGTAAGTTAGTGCGAACAAGTGATAAGCAATGGAGTGTGTTACTGAGTAGACACTGCAAGATGGGAAGCGTGGAAGAAGAAGACCAGAGGGTGGAGAGACAAGATAGAGAAGTTTGCAGGAGTGATGTGGCAGGGGCTGGCACGGTCATGTGAATCATGGAATGCTATGAAAGAGGGCTTTGTTCAGCAGTGAGCTCAGGATGGCTGATTTGAATTGATATATATATATGTATACACATGATATACATATAAAAAATAGTAATAGTAATAAAAATAACTGACAATAATCAAATGGATTAAATGGTTCCATTTTTCCATAGGGCTTTATGGCTAGAGCTAACCCTTGAAGAGCTACTATTCTATTCTAGCTGATCTGATTTATGATAGACAATTCCATTTACATGTTTGGCACCTCACAAGAGTTAGTTATATCTTTGGGTTCCCATGTGTCTCCCTCACCTTTGTGATGTATCTCATGCTGAGAATGCAAAGGAACTGGCACCTCTGGTCCAGCAGCATCAGCAAGTTCTTCATGACTGTGAGCATGGCCTTCAACGTACTTGGGGGGACTGAAATGTAAAAAATTACCCATACATACATATACCAAAGGATTTTTTCCCCTTATAAGGGAGGTAGCCAAAAAACAAAGATATAACAACCACTCCCACCCATTCCTTCCCTAACATACTCTACTCCCATCCACCCTCTTATCTTGGCACCTCCTGGATAATGAGTCATCCCTGTATCTTGTCCACTGCCCTAGGTCAGAAGCAGTGTCACAAGACACAGCACATCCACAGCAAGCCGCTTCATTGAATTGGCGACCCCCCCTCTGTCCTCTCATGCAGAAAAGGAGAAGACAGGGAGAAATCCCTTCAGGCTGCGTCAATTTATTTTTCACACATACTCCCTTACCCCCCATCCCCTACCCACTCCACCTCATGCATCACAGCACCATCCATACACAACCCTTCTCCATTCATCCCTATCTTCTGTCCTCTCCTGTCCTTCCTCAACCAACATTCCCCTCTTTCCCAATGCCCCTTTTACCCCATCCATCCATCTCATCCTTGGTCACCCCCTCATGTTCACTCTTTCCACCTCTGCCTTCCTCACCTCTTTTACTAGTCTTTTTTTTAACTCATTTTCCATGTGTCCAAACCATCCCAATACTCTTTCATCCACCCTATCTCCCAACTCCCTTTCCACCCCATTCTCCTCCTCACCTCCTCATTTCTCACTTTATCCAGCCTAGTAACCCCTATCATACTTCTCAGGCACTCCATCTCAAACACATTCAAACTCCCATGAATTATAATAATTATGGCTTCCATGCATATGAGATTAATGTTTGTCATTCTTTTCTTTCCAAACCTGACCCTTGAAGGCATTTAATTATTCAACTTTTTTGAGTTTTTCTGTCATTCTTTGAAATTATTTGGTTTAATGTTATGAACTTTCCATCTCAGCCAGGGCCTGGATGGTGACTTCTTACATAAGACTTTTTGAAGCAAGGAATTTAATGTACTATGCCTTTAATATAAATTAGTTTGCAGCCAGACACAACTCAAACTGCCTCCACTCTTGACCTATGGCTTCCAATAACTGAGAATTATGTCCTTCATTTCCAAGACCTAAAAATGATAATGCACAAATATTCCAAACACTTATTCCACAAAAAATCAAATTTGAACATTCTATGTGAAATATGTCAGATTTTCTTAAACAAAGACATATTAGGCATTTTATATCAAATATAAGACTGAACAATCCTTTAATGTATAACACCATAAGGATTGCCAACGGATATCAACAAATGGTGGTCCTGCATGACGGATGTCAGAGAAATTTGATCAAGCAATCAATTTGCTGCCCTAGATATCTCTTGCAGGAGACCCAAAGTTCTCAGGTATTTACCTACTTGCATTTACCTCATTGTATTTTACCTAGTTTTATTATACGGGATGGGAAATATGCTCGTAGTGACCAGTCTTTGTATCTTTCAGCATCAAGTTTGTTTTTAAATTCTTGAATAGTGTTTGCACACACTGTTGCCTTATCTAACTTATTCCAAATATCTACCATTCTGTGTGGGAAGCTGTTCTTTTTCAGATCTCTCCTATAATTATCCTTTTTGAGTTTCTTTTCATGTCCTTTTGTTTTCCTGTTGTCCCACTTTAATAAATCGTATCTATCTAAGATTTCCATTCCTTTCATGATTCTATAGTCAGTAGATCTCCTCTTTCTCTTCTTTTTTCCAGAGTTGGTAGTTCCAATTGGGACAATCTTTGTTCGTATGTCAATGCTCACTGGGTCACATCTTCTACTCACTAATTTATCATAATTTGACTCAAATTCATGTGCAATTCCAACCTAATCTATATCCTTGATTTCCAATTATCATATTTAGATTTGAACTTGTGTATTGTTCCAGCTTAGGATATATCACCTTCCAAGCTATTCCAAGTATCTATGCATCTATATAGAACAATGCATTTCTTCACATCCTTTAGACATGTAGTCTTTCTTAATTTGTTCCCATGACTGCCTTCCCATCCTTAATCAAGAGATCTCTTCTATCAATGCAATCTATCCCCTTTAGTGAACTGAACACTTAATCATATCACTTCTTTCTCATCAATCTTAAATGACAGACCCACTGCTCATACATCTTTCCTTGTATGATTTATCTGACAGGCTGGGCCACCAGTTTGGTTGCTGTACTTTGTATAATTTCAATTTTGATTATATCCTTCACTCTGTGTGGGGACCATACTACTGATGCATATTCCAGTCTTGGATGGATCAGGGTTTTAATAAGTTTTTTCACCATTTCTCCATCCATATAATGAAACATCACTTTAATCTTCTGCAGTAGTCAATACATTTCTCCCACAATCCTGCTGATATGTACTTGTGTGGTTTTTGTCTCTTGTGGAAGGGTTTTCTCTGTGGGTATAATATCTAGGGGATGTTGTAGTATTGAGTTTGGTGGTCTTTCTTGAAGTATACACAGAAAAGGAATAACTCTCATTTGGTCCCATCTCCTACTCTTCAATTTATCATACCTAACCTCAAATTCAAATACAGTTCCAACTAAATATACAATCAGCAGTATCAGAATTGACGCAATCATTTTCCAACTGTCACATCATATTTGCACACAAAACAAGAAAGGACTTCATTTTGGGTACTCTCTAACTTTTACTATTTGGTATATCCTCCCTATTCTTCAAGCAAGACCTGAGGTGACAGGGAACAGAGGGGACAAAATTCTGGAGGATGGATGGAGAGAAGTTAGCCCAGGTGTTTTTAAAGGTAGCAACAAGTTTTGGCATATTTGATGTGCCATGCTTCCTCAACTGGGCTTTCATCAAAGCCCACAAATTTTCTATGGGAGAAAGGTCAGGTCTGTTGCCTGGCCAATCCTTTATATATTCAATTTCCAAAAAATCCAGCCTACCAGTTACCAATTTTGCTGTGGTGCCATGTCCTGTTGGTACACTTCACTTTGACAGGCGTTGAAACAGTCTTCAAGATAGTCTGTCAAGAATTCCAGGTACCTCTCCTTGTTGAATGTAACATTCTTTGGTCAGACCACTAGATTTCCAACATCATGGTACCCAAAACCACCCCAGACCATGACCAAATCAGGGTGTTTGACAGTCCCCTCACTGTACCTGGAGGAAAAGGAACTTTGACCAATGAGTATCCCTCCTCCATTTACCACGGCTAGTTGGTCATTCTTCAAGTCCTTTCCCAAACTCGTTACCCAATTATGAACACAATAGTACAAAGGGGTAAGGTAGAAAAATCATGTAATTTGAAAAGAAGAACAAAACACATCTGTCCACCACAAAGGACAGCGGTAACTGATCTACTCGAGGCTGCATGATGTCATCAGTCTCACTAGTCTGTACCCAACTCTGGTGTGCTAATTTTCCAGATGTATTTGAACCACTGTTCTAGGGGTTGGTCTCTTCCTCGCCAACAAAATTGTTGCGAGGTATGGTGCACCAATTCTGGTAGCACTGACTGTATATCCTTGATTTCCAATTATCATATCTACAGTTCAATTCATATACTGTTTCAGCTTGGGTTATATCACCTTCCAAATTCTTCCATTTATTAATCATTTATGCATGTATATGAAAAACTGCATTTCTTCACACCCTTTAGACATGTAGTCTTTCTTAATTTGTACCCATGACCTCTTAAATCCCTGTCATCCTTAATCAAGGTATTTCTTCTGTCCATACAATCTATCCCTTTAAGTGACCCAAATACTGCAATCACATAACCTCTTTCTCTTTGATCTTTCAAAGTTGGCAGACCCAGTGCTATTTTTTTTTCAGGTCTCTTCTATAACTATCCTTTTTGAGTTTCTTATCATATCCCCTTGTATTTATCTTACCCCAATTTAGTAAGTCCTCTCTATTAAGGACTTCTGTGCCTTTCATGATTCTGTTGGTGGTGCATGTGAGATCAGTATGAAGGGTTCTGGTGTAGAAACGTGTTCCTGCCATTTCC
This sequence comes from Oratosquilla oratoria, assembly GCF_046742065.1. Lineage (NCBI taxonomy): Eukaryota > Metazoa > Arthropoda > Malacostraca > Stomatopoda > Squillidae > Oratosquilla > Oratosquilla oratoria. The sequence goes on from NC_134801.1 coordinate 24,853,070, forward strand.
ATGTGATGTTCTATTTGGAGGATTTAGGTTTCTGTGTGTAGGTGGCCTACAGGGATGGTTTTGGTGCATCCTGTTATTCCTCTCATTGCTCCATTCTGCAGCATGTAATTGTTAATTGTTGAGAATCATGCTGCGGAGGCATATTCTACGGTGGTTCTTATGAACTGTTTACAGATGGTTAATATAGTTTCTTAAGTCATGTTTTTCAACAGATTTATTCCTTACTGATTTTTTCTGTCAGGTCATTGACATGTGGGCTGAATACAGATGCTCCTCAACTTACGTTTTAGTTACGTTCCGAAAGGCCGAACGTAAGTTGTTACTGTACTATACATCTGTAAATTCTATTACCATATCTTATAAAACACCCCTAAATCATTAATTAAACACATAACATTGTAAAATAATAACATTAATTTCAAATAGATTAAATTCAAGCAACATAAATTGAGATGGTGGAGTAGGAGGCAAGGCATTTTCAGTTTGTCGTCTGCGCAATGTAAACCATGGACTCAGCGTCGTGCGCAAGTATCGTTTGAACTACGGAGAGTGCGGTAAACTAAAAAATTCACTAAAAAAAAAAATTTTACATTTTTTTTTTTACCGTCAGTTCAAACGTAAAATCGAAAAAACATAAAACGAATGAACGTAAGCAGAGGAGCGTCTGTATTATATAAGTATAAAATGAAAAACAGAATTTTTGGGTTCTCTACCAAATGAAATGTTTTGGTCATCCAATTTTTCTATAGTGATTTTTGTACTACATTTGACAATAACATAAATCATTTCAATATGAAGAAACTTTGTCTCTCTCGTTTGAATATTTCTGATTATCTTCTCTCAAACATTACCAACTATACTTATGCACAAGTGATTGAAGTTATATAAATGTTTTTTTCCTAATGTAGGTGTGTTTTCTGACTCTACTTCCCCATCATAACTATGTTTACAAGGTTCTTTTGGATTTCCTTACTGGTATCTATGAAGGATCACAGAAGCTACTGTAGTTATGTCATTAAATAATGAAGTTTATCTTAATGTACAAATCCATCATTAATTTTGAGCAATTATTTTGGTCATAATATATAAGCACTAGCATACAGATTTACAAGCACATATCATGCATGTCCACATGCAAATGCCTTATAAGTCTACTTATTCATATATCATGTATATTCTTTGTGGAATCACCCAAAGTAAAAATATATACAGATTATACTATAACTGTCCTTTACCACTTCTGACTATACCTTTTCTTATCCCCTGTAGTGTAGGGGAGGAGAATAATTCTGCCACTGATTCCCATGCAAGTCATAAAAGATGACAAAGTGGAACAGTCATTGGACTAGTGAGCCTGCTGTGTGTGTGTGTTCATCCTACAAGAACCAAAACCCTAAAATATAGCTCGTTAAACATGTATGGTTGTGGTACAGATATAAGTAAAAGGGAAGAGATTGGGAGCATGTTTGTGAAAAGGAAGATGGGCTTGTTATCATTAAGTTGAAAGGGAGGGGTGACTTTGAGTTTGGGAGTGTGGTGAGAAGAGTGTCAGGAGTGATAAGGGGGCAAGGGAGGGTAGGAGTGGCTTTGTGGATGATGAGATAGGAAACCACATAGTAGGCAAAGGTAAGGTGAAACTAGGATGGGAGATCTGGGTTTTTGTTTGCACATAAGGACCTGGTAGTGAGAAAAATGAAGAGGAAAGGAGTTTTTTTTTCTTCTATTGATTTAAACGAGTTTTTAGAGTTTTGGGTGTTGGGGAATCTCAATGCTAGAGTAGGTGATAAGCCAATAGATGGAGTTTAGGGTACCAGGTAAGATGATGATGGAGATGGGTTTAAAAAGAAAGTTGATGACAGCACAGTGATTAAGAAGAAACCAAAGTACAACTATACATGGGAAAAGGTGGTGGATGGAAGGGTGGTTGATAAACATTAATGAACTACATAGTGGTATCAAAATGGAAAGGAACAGTCCTGGGTGTTCATGTTTTCAGTGAAGACCATGGGGGAGTGTCAAACAATTTGTTGGTAGAAGGGATTTTGAGAGTGAAGGAAAAGTGGAGGAGGAGGAGGAGGAAAAGGGTGGGAGGAAGAATGGAGCTGAGAGTTAACAAAATGAATGAGAAGGAAACAGATATGGAATACCATGAGAACTTGAGAGATGTATGGGAGGAGGTGAGGGAAAGATGGGAGGCTGGAGTAGAAGAGGAGGGGATATGTTTTAAGGTGGTAACAAAGTGTGCAAAGATGGTATTGGAACAAGGATGGGAGAGAATAGAAGGAAGGGTAGTCAATACTGGGATGAAGAGGTGAAGGTGGTAGTACAAGAGAAAAAGCAAGCACACGTGGATTGGTTGCAAGGTAGGACTAAGGAAGCATATGAGAGGTACAAGAAGAAAGAAGAAGCAAAATATAAGGCGAGGGAGGCAAAGAGGAGCAAATGAAAAATGGGGTAGGTGTATGATAAAATTTTGAAAATAATAAAAAGATATTTTAGAAGAAAATAAAGAGAGTGAAGAGGGTGAGTTAGGCATAGAGGAATAGGTAAAGGATGCAGACAGACATGTTATGGAAGTGAAGGTGGTAAGAAGATGGGTACAGTATTTCATGGCTGTTGAATTATGCAGGAGGTTAGGGATTGATTGACTGATTGATTGTGGTAGTTGGGAGAAACTAGGGAAATGACTGTGATAGCAGAAAAAATGACAGATGTACGAAAAGATGTGATACAAAGGGCAATGAAAATTATGAAAGCTGGTATGGCACCTGGGTTGGATGGATGCCATGGTGAGTGACTGATCAATCAATCTATTGCCCTGGTCTCTCTTGCAAGAGACTAGTGGCCTCCATGAAGCCAGCAACAACCTCCAGGTGGTACCATAACTCACTTAGAAAAGAGATATTACATTGTTGTCTGGGTATTGTTAGTGTGAGGCATTGTAGTATGAGGTGTTCTGTGTCTTCTGTGTGGTGGTTACACCTGGGGCAGTTGGAGTCTGTGACAAGGACTATATGTTGGGACTGTCTTTATGCCTAATGGTTCTTGTCAGGTGCAAGAGGATTTTCCCTGTGGGGGGGGTTGTTGGATTATTGAGTCTTGGTCTTTCTTGAAGGGCTTCTTTAGTTATCTGGGTGTGAATACATTTCTGTGAGGATGTTTTGTGTGGTTTGGATGGTAAGTTGTAATAATTGTATGCTGCTGGTGTGTCTTTGTTCTTGCATTCTGCTGGTGGTGTTTGTGAGATATAGTGTGAAGGGTGTGTGTTGTTTAGGTTTTTGGCACAGAATTATGTTTCAGTCATTTTCATGTGACGTTCTACTAGGAGAATTTTAGTTTCGGTAAGTAGGTGTCCTGTGTGGCTTTGGTGTATCCTGTTATTATTCTCAGTGCTCCATTCTGCAGTATTTGCAAATTGTTTGTGTTCAAGTTGCAGATTATTGGAAAACATGTTGTGGAAGTGTATTCTATAGTGGTTCTTTTAGAGTGTTAATATATAGTAATCAGTTTCTTTTTGTTTTCCAAAGTCAGTGATGGCGATGGCCTTTAGTAGGTTTGTTTTCTTGTTGATTTTTGCTGTTAGGTCTTTGATATGTGGGCTGAATGTCATACAAGTATAAAACGTTAGTCCCTGAATTTTGGGTTGCTTTCTAGTGGATGGGTTGGTCCATTTACTTCTGCTATAGGGCAGTTTTTTGTTTCATGGTTGCCTACAGTGAGCAGTGTTACTATTAATTTCTGATGTGAAGATTCCACTCTGTTAATTTTGAGCCATAGTTTCAGTTTCTCCAAGTAGGCTTTGGTGTTCTTTGCTGCTATGTTGTATTTACTGTGTTGGGATATAACTATCAAGTTCTCCGCATACGAGACAATAGTGGTGCTTAGTTCTGGTTCAGGAGTTAGTAGATCACTTATGAAGAGGTTGAAAGACAAGGGTAATAATATTGCACCTTACAGGACTCCACTGTATAGTCTTTTTGTACCAGAAATTTGGCTGTTTTGGGTTACTCTGCATTGTCTTCCTGCTATGAAGTTAGTAAACCACTTCTTGTCATTGTTATGGATATCTGTCATCTTTATGGATAGAGCATGCCTGGGGACCTTGTCAAAAACTTTGCTTATATTTATAGCAGCAATAACTGTTCTTTGTGGTGGGGCTTTTTTTATTGAATTATACTTGTGTAATGTTTTGAGCAGAGTGCTGGTTGAATGGCACTCCTTAAAACCATGTTGATTGGGAGAGGGAATTCCAATTTGATTCTTGTTGCAACCAACCTTTCCATCAGTTTGGATTATGTAGATAGTAATGAGATTGGTCTGTAGAAAGCAGGGTTTTCTGGTACTTTGGTTTCAAGATTGGTTTTATGTGAGCTCTTTTCCAGATGGTTGGGATGGTGCTGTTTAGCCATTAGTTGAAAATATCAGTTGATGCTCTTATAAGAATGTTTGTCAAAGGGAGGAATGGTTAAAGTGGATTGGCTAGTGAGGTTGTTTAATGTGTGTCTAAGGGAGGGATATTCTGAATGATTGTGTGCACAGTTCTTCTTTACAAAGGAAAAGGGGACAAATGTTAATGTAGTAGTTTTAGAGGGATCAGTTTGTCGAGTGTACTTAGAAAGGCATATGGGAGGGCATAGAGAGGATTAGGAGAGGAACAAAGGGAGTAATTGGTGAGAAACAGTGTGCATTTAAGAAAGGTAGAGATTGCATGGATCAAATTTTTGTGGAAAGGCAGATCTGAAGTTTTTGGCAATAAGTAAGGATTTCTTTTTGACTCTTCATGAATTCAGAGAAGGCTTATGACAGGTAAGACAAGCTTTTACACAAGTAATAGAGGTTGTGTTAGTGTTGGAAATGTTAACCTCTTCCATACGGTGCCGCATACGTAGGCGGCATGAGGAGCAAGTGGATATGCGAGGCTGCCATATCGGCGTCTTGATTATATTTATTGTAGTTGCCCCTGCATAATGACATACTCTCTAAACTGTCTTCTTCACATTTTCTATGGTTATCAAAATTCACGGGAGAAAGAGAGAACGATCGATATAAGCGGTGACTATTTTTTATGATGCGAATATTATGACGAAAACATTGTGCGTCTGGCAGCTCATGCTGCCCGCGAGATTTTGGCCCGGAGTGAAGTGGTTAAGGATGATTACTTTGTGATGGTGGGATTGCAGCAGGGTGGTGTTATATTGTCATGGTTGTTCAATGTGTACCTGAATAGGGTGGTATGGGAGGTAAATGCAAGGGTGATGGGCAAAGGATTGGAGATATTTAGAGACTGGATGGAAATGGGAGGTGAGCCAGATGTTGTTTGCTGATGTTGCTGTGCTTGTGGCTGGGTCAAAGGAGGGTCTGAAGCAGTTACTGATGGGACTTGGGAAGGTATACAATAGGAGTAATTTGAAAGTAAATGTAGGTAAAAACAAGGTGATGAGATGTACAAGATGTAGGGTAGCATAAAGCTGGAGGTAAGGCTTAGAGGAGCAAGGTTGGAAGAACTGGATAGTTTTAAATATTTGGGGTCATATGTAGCAGGGAATGGAGTAAGGGTGGAGGTAAACTGTAGAGCAAGGGAAGCAAGTTAACGTCTTGGTGGAATGAAAATTGTCATGAAAAATAGGTATGTATGGATGTGAACAGAAGACTGTATGAAGGGTCGATTGTGACAAAAATATTGTACGGGGCAAAGTTTTGGAATTTATGATTGGCAGAGAGGAGAAATTTACATGTGTTTGAGTAGTTTTTGAGAAGTATGATGGATGTGAGAAATGAGGTGAGGAGGAGAATGCAGGTGGAAAGGGAGTTGGCTGATGGTGTAGATGAAAAAATACTGGGATGGTTTGGGCACAGGGAATGAAGAAAGAATAACAAAAAGAGTGTGGTAGGCAGGGGTGAGTGAATTTGAAGAGAAGGCCAAGAATGAAAGAGATGATGGGGTGAAGGAGGCTTTGAATAAAAGAGGAAGTTCTGCTAAGCAGAGAGGGGAGAAGGCTAGATGATAGGCGTGAATGGCATATGGTTGTGAATGGAATATAAATTGACATGGCCTGTAGGTATTTCTCATCATCTCTATTTTTGCATGAGAGAATGAGGGAGTGTTGTCATATAAATGAAGTTGCTGGCACTGCTGTAAATGTGCTGTGTCTTGCTGCATTCCTTTTGACTTGGGCAGTGGATAGGGGACATGGATGATTCTTCATCCACAAAGAGCTATGGCAAAAGGGAAACTGATGAAGGATGGGAGTGGGTGCATGCCTTGGCTGTTAGCTCCCTTATAAGAGGGAAGAAGCTTCATGGTATATAGACATATTTACAGTAATATATCATGCATGTTTATATGGAAATGCATAAACTTCCTATATGCAACTTGCAGCAAACCATGTTAGTGGAAATATATTCATGCAACACCTTATTAGAAAGCCACCACCGAATTAGTTTACCTAATCCCTTCTATGAAGCGGGGAGATGGAGGTGCTACCGTTTCATTTAAAATATAGAAGGAGAAGAAACCGCAGAACATCCCAGTACTCAGCGTTAGAATAAAGTTGCGGCTTACACCCATTTGGCTCCTGTAAGAAAAAGATAACTTGAACTTCTAAAACACAAATTACCAAAAGCTGGAAACTGTAATAAATGTAAGATGATATCCATGCATAATAGAGTAATATTTGAGAGGACAATGAATATGCTTATATTACAATGAGAATTCATGCAAAATATGTAAGTTTATATGTACATTTATATATAAACTGTATGTACAGGGACCAGCAATGCGTACTTGCTAGTGGTCCTGTCTGATGGATATAAGAGAGATGCCTCCCCCTGCAACTTACCTTTCAAAACTGTAAACACCTTCACCTCCATCTGGTATCAAAACCAGGCCAAAGATCTCTCTTTACTAACGTCAACTGTACATTATTTCCTCCACCTTTTCAAATATGGAGAGCAAATAACTAGCAGTCTCTTCCTCCTAAAATTATAAGACAGTGATAGAAGCACTCCCATATCAAGACAATGTAGGCAATAGCAGGGGGTAAGGACCTACTACGAGTGTGGTTGGCTCTGTGGTGAAAAAGGAAACGAGGTCACAAGCAGTGATCTTTCCTAATCTCGGGAACCAGTAGAGTTCCGAGTTCGAAGAGTTTTGTACCATCAGTGGGTGCGAGGGTGAAAGCATTGTCTCGGGAGCCTCTTGGTGTCAGAGCAGTAGGTTCGAGTCCCAAACGTGATGGCCATAAAATTATCTGATTGATGTCGCTGTTCACTAGCGAGTTTCTCATATATATATATATATATATATATATATATATATATATATACATATATATTAGTATAAATGGGCAGTAAGTTTTCTTGTAAACATGTTCGATTGAAGACCAGAGCTAATTCAATATCCACTATCTTAGTGATTTTCTCAATTTTTCTAATAGTTTGTTTGATTCTTGAGGGGAGGTCAAACACAAGACTTCCGAGATCCATGATGTTATTGTATCGAAAAACATAACACAAAATATAAAATTCAAGCTTTCGGTTGAGTCATACAACCATCTTCAGGTAAGATTACATATACTAAACAGGAGTTTAAATACAAGTAAAAAGGGGGAACTAGGAGAGTTAGGAGTCAGGTACTGGACGGAGGTGAGGTCTTCGCTTCAACAGGACGTAGTTGGACATCTGATCACAGTAGCTGGACGTTTGGTCGTTGTTGCCACGCAGCCTCGTTGTGTAGTTGTAAGGTACTAACTGTGTCTGTCTGTATATTAATGATAGGAGTGTATTGTGTAATGTAGACTCTTTCTAAGATGTGTAGTTTCTTGGTGTTGTTACATTGTTTAAGTATTTTTGTATTGTTGACTAAATCTTGTCTGTTTGGAGTTTTGTTGTGTGTTTGTGTCATGTGTTTGCGTATGCTTCCTTCACGGGCGTGCATTGTGTCCTGCTCACAGACGTTGTGGTAACACCAATATAAGAAACATTGGGAAGAAGTTTGCAACCTTCTTCGGGGCAGGAGAATTGGTACACCACGTTAGTCTGTTTGAAGAGAGAGTTGTTTTTAGTCATGTTATTTCTCATTATAAGGTTAGAGACTTTTGTGTTTTTGTAGTATATGATGAGGGTCAATTTGTCGTGTGGGTTGGTGCATGTGACATTACGTGCGAGGATATCATTGAGGACACGTTTGTCTGTTTTGTGTGCTGGTGTCATTTGGTTTTTGTAATAAACTGTGTGTGTGGAATGTGTGTTGTTTTGTCCGCGTTGTGTTGTGTTGCATGTGATGAAAAGTCTCGTCTCTTTGTCAATGAGAAAGTTAGGAAAACCGTTGTTAATGAGGATTTGTTTAACGCGCATTATTTCAGAGTAAAAAATTTCCCAGGAAAAGCAGTTTTTATATGCGCGTCGAAGGTATGCCCGAATGACACTGAGTTTGTACCGCTGGGGGCACTCACTCGCTGCATTCAGGCACCTTCCGGTGTCAGTGTTTTTCCTGTAAACAGTGGTCGTGTATTTGTTGTCTTGAGTGTGGATAAAGACGTCAAGGAAGGGAATTTTGTTGTGTATATTGAGTTCATATATGAAGTGTAGTATAGAGGCTGTTTCCATGGCTAGCTGTAGGTCTTTCAGGTGGGACTCACTCTAAACTTCAGTAAAAATGTCGTCGACGTATCTACAGTAGGAAAAGGGTCTTAAAACGGGGTCTTGTAAGACTTTGTTCTCTATATTACACATGTAGAATTCGGCAAAGGTACACCCTAAACGTGAACCCATGGCGACTCCTTCCACTTGCAGATATAGCTGGCCTGATGAACTTCTAAAGGGCGCTTCATTTGTACAGGCTAGGAGAAGATGCTTCAGTATTTCTTCCGGGATCTTAGGGGGATGTAATTCAGGGTGACGGTACACATTATTCAGGATTATATCTATTGTGGGAAGAATAGGAACATGTGAAAATAACGATTCCACATCGAGGGAAGCCATTATTCCTTGGGGTTGCTTGCTGTGTAGTATGTCGATAAAATCATCAGATGATTTTATGGAGTATTTCTTAGAAATGAAAGGGGGGGGGGTGATGATATTGCTGAGCTGTTTGGCGAGTCCATATGTAGGTGTAGTGATTTGCGAGATGATCGGGCGGAGAGGGGAATTCGGCTTGTGTGTTTTGACGTTGCCGTAAATATACCCTGGAGAGAATTCACCGGTAATGGGAGGGATGTGCAGATGGTCCACGACTGCGTTATTAGCTGCGATGAGTTTGTTAACCTGAACCTAAGTTTGTTGGTGGGATCACTAGAAATTTTCTTGAATTTAGAAGTGTCGGAGAGGATGTGGTTAAGTTTAGAGAAATAGTCTTCTTTGTTAAGTAAGACATAAATGGAGGACTTATCAGCTCGTCGAATGACGAGGTTAGGGTTGTTGCGTAACTCAGAGGCGGCTTGTTTGAGTTGTGGAGTGAGGAGGGAACTATTTTTGTGACTGCGCCTTTTGGTGGTTTCAGCTAATAACTAGAGTTGTAAATCAGAGGAAATAGTAACCTTACCATCTTTCTGGAGTTGGAGGAGGGACTGAAGGAGTTCCACCTCAGCAACCTTATCCGCTTTATCAAATTTTGGCTGCAGGTGACAGTTGAGTCCAAGGTTGAGAAGTTCCTTTAGCGCTTCTGTCAGGATGTGATCCGAAAGGTTAATGTAACCTTCAGAGCGCTGTGGGAGAAGCAAGGGGCCTCCGTAGAGGCGGCTCAACTTTTTGATAGTTTTGTTTTCTACGATGCTCTTGCGATGTTGCTTGACGATGTCCAAAGTAGAAATGATGCTGCGTCGGACTTCGGATGTTAGGGAGAAATCGTCAAAATGGTTCATTAAATCATTGAGCTTCTGTTGCTGGATATCAAGCTGTTCGGTTTTTATAGTAATTTGCCGTTGGATCAGTTGCTTCCTGTATTCCAAGGTCAGAGGTTCGTCTCTGGATGCCGGGGCATGGGTGTTGACATTAGTACAAATGGGCAGTAAGTTTTCTTGTAAACATCATAACATGTTCGATTGAAGACCAGAGCTAATTCAAAATCCACTATCTTCTTAGTCAACAATACAAAAATACTTAAACAATGTAACAACACCAACAAACTACACATCTTAGAAAGTCTACATTACACAATACACTCCTATCATTAATATACAGACAGACATAGTTAGTACCTTACAACTACATATCGAGGCTGCGTGGCAACAACGACCAAACGTCCAGCTACTGTGACCAGATGTCCAACTACGTCCTGTTGAAGCGAAGACCTCACCTCTGTCCAGTACCTGACTCCTAACTCTCCTAGTTCCCCCTTTTTACTTGTATCTAAACTCCTGTTTAGTATATGTAATCTTACTTACCTGAAGATGGTTGTATGACTAAACCGAAAGCTTGTATTTTATATTTTGTGTTATGTTTTTCGATACAATAACATCATGGATCTCGGAAGTCTTGTGTTTGACCTCCCCTCAAGAATCAAACTATTAGAAAAATTAAGAAAATCACTAAGAAGATAGTGGATATTGAATTAGCTCTGGTCTTCAATCGAATATATATATATATATATATATATATATATATATACACACATATATATACATATATATTATATATATATTATATATATATATTATATATATATACATATATACATATATACATATATTTATATATATATACATACATATTTATATATATACATATATATATACATATTTATATATATACATATATATATATATACACACACATATATATATATACATATATACATATATATATTACTTGTATACTTATACATACATATGAATATATATACATATATGTTCATATATAAATATATTACGTATATATACATACATATATATATGTATATATATACATATACACATATATATACATATATGTATATATATATATACATATACACTTATAATATATATATACATGTATATATATATATATATATATATATATATATATATATATATATATATATACACATATACAAATACTTATCCAACCTAGTAAACCCTACCATATTTCTCAGACATTTCATTTCCAACACATTTAAAAATGTCCTCTCTGCCTCTTAATATGTGTCTGCCCCGATACAGTGACGTCAGCACAGTCACAACATTCATATCGTCGCCTCTTTGCATCCATTCCCAGATGCACATTCTCTCATGACAACCCCCCCCCCCTCCAAGGTATCTACTTGCTTTTCTCAATCTACAATTTACCTCTACCTCACTCCTGCCGTTCTGCCACATGCGACCTCAAATACCTAAAGCTATCCACTTCCTCGAGCGTTTCTCCTTTCAGACTTCCAACTCACTGCCAACCTCTCCCCTTGTACCTTTTAATCAGGAATTTACCAAGTCATTTCCTAGTTGATATATTTTTTCCACGATAAGGATTGTTACTCATATTTAAGACCATGTCACTCACACATACGTGACTCAGCGAGTTCGCTTGAGTATAAACGACTTAAAATATATTATCTTATTTTTCGTATCTCCAAATGTCAAATCACCTTTGTCTTGTATTGAGAAGCTGAATGACGAACTACGAGTAGTTATTATACGAATATTAAACACATTGTTGAACTGTCCTTATGGTAATATATAATACTGTAAGTGAATTAGTCTTCCAGCTTTCCAAATTCACATCTGACGAGAGTCTTGGGTGTAAGGGCTTGAGTTTCGTGAGTACGGTTTTTTTTTTCTTTTTATCAAACGTTATAAGAAGCTCATGTCCAAAGCAACGGAATTCGATTATGAGTGAAATGTTGCCGGAAAATAACTGAATTTATGGTTCTTTCACTATCTTATATCCAAAGCTCGTGCAAATAAATAACTAAATAAACAAGTTAAAAACATAAAGATATATAAACAACAAACAGTTTGTTTACATGTGCAACGCCCCGTTGCCATAGCAACGGTCTGGTGCTTTATGCAATGAACTACTACTCTTTGGCATGCACAAAGGCCTATCAAATACAATCTTCTGTTATTATCACGAACCAAATTTAAACGTTCAAAACAGGCGACGCAGTAAAAAAAAATGCGTGATAACTAGCGGCAGATGATTTCAACCAAGTGTGGAACGTACCTTAGCCAAGCGATTCTAAACAGTAGGAAGCCAGACCCCCTTATATAAGTTCCGATTTAACCATTTTCGGTACTATGACCAACTTTAAATATTTTGGTTAAACCAGTCTATGCCAGGAGGCTTTTAGCTGAAAAAAGGAAATGCTCGCTGCGCCGGCCACCTTGACGTAGGTCGGCCCTCCGAGATATCCAATCTGGAGGGGAGGGGGGAGGGGGAGTGGAAGGCGTGTCCAGGAAGCACGCCGTAACTTGTGACGATGTCAGATAAAGCTCGCAACTTCCTTACAACGTCTATCAGATCTGCATCGCGAAGATATTGTAAAAGACGGTGAGGAAACGTTGTGTTTACTAAAAATAAATACAACAAATGAAAAAAGAAGGACGTCTTAAATAAGTAATAAACAAATCAATCAATCAATATAGAACAGACAACAAATTTGCACAACGACTTGATAAACGACTGCGGTCTCGCTAACCCCAACAATAAACCGGTGATACCTATAATTTTGATGACTTCACCCGAAAAATGATATAATCTGTCGGAGACGAAACAGTTAAATGGGTTCGTAAATTAGTGTCAACAATATCACAACACTTTCCTCGCTAATTACATATATATATATATATATATATATATAT
>NC_134801.1:24875842-24878342 GCF_046742065.1 Oratosquilla oratoria
CATAGGTGAGCGTTATCGCGATAATTCATCGGGATAATTTATCGCGATAATTCCACCTCTGGAGAGGAGCTGAAGTGATGCATAAAGGTTTTGATAAATTCACTAGAAGAATTGTAGAATCAGCATATATTTCAACTAAGAATTCATCGAACCATCGAGGAGGATTTATCAATTTAGCATAACAAAATAGTATTTTAATTCTAGAACACGCCAGAAAAACGACCTTTCTCAAGCATCCGACAAGATAATTAAGTTTAGTACATAAACTTTAATTGCAGTTTTCCGTACACTCTCTGAAGAAGTTCTACGCGAACGAAACGTTAGTGTGTTTAGGGTTCCGTGCCTTCCCGTGTTTGTTCTCCATCATTCAAATAATTTGTCTAAAATACTTATCATATATATATATATATATATATATATATATATATATATATAAAATATATATATATATATATATATATATAATATATATATATATATATATATATATATATATATATATATATAAATATATATATATATATATATATATATATATATATATATATATATATATAATATATATATATACTGTATATACACACAAATACATACACATGTACACACCCACTCCCACCCATTTCACTCCCATCCATCGGCCATTTTTTCCCTTTTGTCTTAACTCCTTGTGTATTCACCGTTGTCGTCATTCTTCCTTAATTAGCTTTTATGTAAAGTAAACTAGCACCTCGTCCCCACCGTTTCTTTCATCTACTTCTAAATTTCCCCTGCTTTCGCATTTAAGTCTTTGGTGACCATAGTGTCTTTATTCCTTTTTTCTTGTCCAATTACGTCCTGATCGAGGTACACGACTAAGGGCATTTGGCAACGCGGTTCACGATCCTTATGCAGTTGACACCGATGCTGTCGGTGTTTGTGGCTCTACAGCACATCCAGGAGGGACACGGAGTGTAGGAGTCCTTGGATAAGGGCAAGGTTCTCCCGGTTTGGCACCATGTCAAGTTTCTGGCACGGGAACTACCGAAGCACTACCATGACACTATCCTGATACTACCGAGGCACTATGCATGCCATGACCTTTCCACGGCACCCCAATGCACTGATCAAACTGCCCTTCGGGTGGTTCGTCATCTTGTTCTTATGTCAGAACCAAGCCACGGTGGCAGAGTGGAAAACTGGCCGGAAATGGCTCCCAACGAAGACCAACAATGTGCGACTTAAATTCAGCAATGAGAGGAGTTGAGTACAATGCGACTGGCGGCGTCCACCGAATATCCGGACTCAGTAGATAAGCTGCTCGGCCTGGTGGAGGGCATTGGGGCTGGGTGAATCTCCTTAGTGCTGGGTGCAACTCCTCCCATGGGCTGGGTGAAGACTCCTGTGGGTGAATGAAGGCTAATGTGGCCAAGTGAGGGCCAATGTGGCCAAGTCAAGGATACTGGGGATTAGGCAAGTCCACTGGAACTGGGCGAAGGCCACTCGGGGTGGGTAAAGGCCACAGGTGGCCCGTATAAATCCTGGAAGACACAGTCCGCCTGAAGACGCAATTCAAAGCTTTTAATTTGGTTATAATTTAGCCGATTTTAACCCACTGGGGATGGGGAAAGGGTGTCTTAGTTCTTACAGGGGTTTGAAACGGTGTTAATGAGTTGATCCAGGTGCGTTTCAAGCCTCAAATCGGGCTAATTCTAGTCGTGATTAATCTAATCAAGTTGCATGAGGCTGACACCTTTCACCATCGATGAAGATTAACACGTTTTTATCAAATACGTACATTAAAAAAAAAAAGCTTAAATGCTCCTCATGAAGGGGCGGCTTACTCTCAACTTGCTTTTGGCTCAACTCTTGGTGGGATTAAAAAAAAAAAAAAAAATTGGAGGGTTCCTTACGTACCACACCATTCAGTCTCCTTTTTTTTTTAATATCACAGCATACTCAGCGATCGTGGTCTTTTTCTTAACACTTTCGATTCTTCTAATTATTCTCTTCTTAGAATTTGGTAAATGATAAATAATATTTCCGATCGAATCCATTGTGGTTGGATATGGGAACTAGAACTTAACGACGTTTCGCCTATAGCTTAGGCATCTTCTGGTAAATTTTGTCTTTAAAGCTACATACATGCATATAAATACAAAAAATACCAGAAGACGCCTAAGGTATAGGCGAAAAGTCGTAAGTTCTAGTTTTCATATCCACAATGGACTCGATCGGAAATATTATTTATCATTTACCTAGTTCTAAGAAGAGAATAATTAGAAGAACCGAAAGTGTTAAGAAAAAGATCACGATCGCTGAGTATGCTGTGATATTTAATACAAAATATATCGATGAAAACCTGCTCCCTAAATTCACTAATATATATATATATATATATATATATATATATATATATATATATATATATATATATATATACAAATACATATATATACATATATACATACATATATATATACATATATACATATATATATACATACATATATATACATACATA
>NC_134801.1:24883342-24895842 GCF_046742065.1 Oratosquilla oratoria
TTGAAATACTGATGACAGAGGTGGAA
Source organism: Oratosquilla oratoria (assembly GCF_046742065.1). Taxonomy (NCBI): domain Eukaryota; kingdom Metazoa; phylum Arthropoda; class Malacostraca; order Stomatopoda; family Squillidae; genus Oratosquilla; species Oratosquilla oratoria. The sequence goes on from NC_134801.1 coordinate 24,883,369, forward strand.
AAGAGACCAGCACTTTTTGATTCGAGTCTGATGGAATACAGTGACACGAATGTTAAGGAAAAAGACGTGGACAGAAGTGAGGCTCCGGTCACTGACTGGGGTAATCTGCCATCATAAGTCAAAAATGAGAAAGTAACAATATATATAATTGAACACCATTTTTCGTGGCGGCAATTTTTTGTGGACGCCACTGACCACAAAAAAGTTCGTGTGATTCTAACTTCAAATCCATGCATGGATCCAATCTGGGTTACATTTCCTTATCTTTCCATCATCATACTTAGATTTAAATTTCAGATGGGCTATATCACTTTCTATACTATTTCAGGTGATCTGCTATGGAGTATTGACTGCATGTTTTATGTTCCGATATTTCCTTTTATGGTGTGTGTACGTATTTCTGTATGTGTGTGTGTGTGTGTGTGAGAGAGAGAGAGAGAGAGAGAGAGAGAGAGAGAGAGTGTGTGTGTGTGTGTGTGTGTGTGTGTGTGTGTGTGTGTGTGTGTGTGTGTGTACGTATTTATGTGTCTGCGTGAATGTGTGTGTGTGTGTGTGTGTGTGTGTGTGTGTGTGTGTGTGTGTGTGTGTGTGTGTGTGAGAGAGAGAGAGAGAGAGAGAGAGAGAGAGAGAGAGAGAGAGAGAGTGTGTGTGTGTGAGAGAGAGAGAGAGAGAGAGAGAGAGAGAGAGAGAGAGAGAGAGAGAGAGAGAGAGAGAGAGAGAGAGAGAGAGAGAGAGAGTGTGTGTGTGTGTGTGTGTGTGTGTGTGTGTGTGTGTGTGTGTGTGTGTGTGTGTACGTATTTATGTGTCTGAGTGAATGGGTGTGTGTGTGTGTGTGTGTGTGTGTGTGTGTGTGTGTGTGTGTGTGTGTGTGTGTACGTATTTATGTATCTGCGTGAATGTGTGTGTGTGTGTGTGTGTGTGTGTGTGTGTGTGTGTGTGTGTGTGTGTGTGTGTGTGTGTGTGTGTGTACGTATTTATGTGTCTGCGTGAATGGGTGTGTGTGTGTTCGTATCATGTGTGTGCGTGAATGTATGTGCTTGTGTGTGTGTGTGTGTGTGTGTGTGTGTGTGTGTGTGTGTGTGTGTGTGTGTGTGTGTGTGTGTGTGCGTGTTTACGTATAAGTACATGTGTGTACCTTTGTGTCTCGGGGGGGGGGGATCCCGTAATACTAATTGGATTTTATCTACACATTTCAAAGAGGAAAAATAACAAATTAAATAATAAAAACTATAACGAAAGAAGACAGTTTAGCTCTAGAGAGGAGGGTCTGTCCAGAAACGAAAGTCCACGTCACAGATAGTTGGGGAAGTGACCGGGAGGGAGTAAGGAAGGAAGGAAGAAGACACTTCCAGAGCCTCTGAGGAACCAAATGACAAACGATGCCGCCGACGTGGCGAAGAATGTTGTCGGCCCGGTGTGCAAACATCCAATCACTCACCTAAAGCTACACGAGGAGGAGGAGGAAGAGGAGGAGGAGGAGAAGGAGGAGGAGAGTTGTAGTAGTAACGCGTTAGCGATAAAAAGGAAGGGACTCGATGACGCTGGTTTTACACACAAGCACACACGTTCACACGCAAGCAATTGCAGTAGTGGTTAGCGTCGAGGGTTCCTGAAGATCCACGGCCGTGACAGAGCTCCAGTCAGGTCTTGAAAGTTTCATTAACACCGCTAGCCGTTTCTGTCCCTCTTGGGCAAAGGGTATGTTGTGTGTGTGTGTGTGTGTGTGTGTGTGTGTGTGTGTGTGTGTGTGTGTGTGTGTGCGTGTACAAGGTTGCGGCAGTGCCAATAATTCGATCTAAAATAAGAGCTCTGAATTCTCATCAAGGAGGGTAACAACTGTCGCTCACGAATCCAGCACGTGATCCAAGACCCTAATGGTGAATCTCCCTCACACACACACACACACAATATGACAATTGTATTTCAACTGGGAGGGAGATTGGAGTCAAGGAACGAATCACACTGACTAAATTTTGGGAAGGCAGACTTTCCAGACTTGAAGAAAATCTTTGAAGAAGCAGACTGGGAGGAATTCATGAATATAACCGGAACTATGAGGAAATGGGTTAACTTACTTTACACTACTTTGGTACGATGACGCTTACGCTGGCGTCATGAGGCGCGAGTGAGTACACGATAATGCCGACGTCGGCATCTTGATTATATATATATATATTTGTAGTTGTACATGAGTTACCACCGGACTCTGCGAACTGGCTTGATCACGTTTTCTGTGTTCATTATTACTCAGAATGAAAGAACGAGTAATACAGCATTGTCTTTATATTCTATAATGCAAGTAGTGTGATGCATCGTACATATGGCAGCCGATGCTGCGCGCGAGAATTTGAGTCGTACTGAAGCGGTTAACAAGATGAGAGTGACCAAAAATGGACTAATGATTTGTGGAAGGCTGAAGCGGGCGCAAGACAGGTTCATTAAAAGTTACGGAATAATAAAAACAGAAACATGGACTGGGTAAAATGGGGAAAAAAAGAACAAGGCATACAAATTAGAAATCATAACACAAGAATCCGCTGAGTGAAGAAATTTTGAAATGGGTTTCATAGATACATGGAACCAAAACGGTTTTACAGGTTTATCAATGGTAAATCAAGACAAGAAGGGAATCGTTAAGCTAATAGTAGGCGATTTTCTTTTTTTAGACTAACTCGGGCAAAAATAATGAGTGAAAGTTTCCAACTTGTATTCACAAGGGAGATACTATATAGAGGAAGGCAAAGTGAGCAAAAAATCATGTTTAGAAGATATAAATGTAGAAATGAAAGAAGCGCTCAATCTTTTTGGGACCGTTGGAAGTGAGAAAAAATCTGGCCTTCTTCTAATTGAGTGTTCATTAAAAGTAAGAAGTGCTAATTGTGTGTTCATTAGAAGAAGGAATTGTGACAGAGGACTGGAAATAGGCTGATGTGGCACCAATTGATAAAGGTGGAAGCGAGGAGACATCACTGAATCTGAAGCCGGCTAACTGACCAGAACAACAGTGAAATTAAGAGAACTTATTATGAAGATCGGTGGGTCAAATATCTTGAGAAATTTGAGTAATTTTAGAAGATCTGGAGAGTCGTGCATTGATTCCATTACGCTTTTATTAGAGAGTGACTGATATGCTGCAAAAGAGGGAGGGCTGGATGGATATGTGTACCTTTATCAAAAAAAGGCCTTCAACAAAATCTACACCTCACAGTCGACTTCTATGGAAACTGGAGCATATAGGAGGGCTAAAAGGTACACTACTCGGATGAATTAAATTTTTACTAAACGGAAAGTCCGTGGGAAGTGCTAAAGGACAAGATGCTAGGATGGAGAGTAGTGAGCGGTGTGGTCCTAAAAAGTGCTTTATGTTGACGACATAAAGCAAGGAACATACTATGTTAACATGTTTACAGATAATGCAAAGATCAAGAGAAGAGTAAAGAACGAGGACTATCAGAATACGTTCGTCTGAAGCCAAGGATAGAAAATTAGTTTCAACACTAAATGGTTCGAAGTATTGGAAACGAGTAACAGCTAATAAGAGACAAACACCGAAACGAATCATTGAAACGAGGCCAGTGGGAGAGTAGAGAAAAATTCAAGTTAAGAATGGACGACAAAATGAGTGGTAGAGGGTGGTGAGATAAACACCGAGAATCGTTGAAGTTTTAATTACTGACGTTTCGCTCTTAACAGAGCTTCTTCAGAGTGTACATACGTGGTCAGAATTGTTGATTTTCTGACATGTATGTACACTCTGAAGAAGCTCTGTTAAAACTTCGACGATTCTCGGTGTTTATCTCACCTCCCTACCACTCAAAAATACAAGTGTTGATACAACTTGTCACGTGGCAGGCCTACTCGTACCAATAAAACTGTGGGACAGACTTATGGATTGTTACAGAACAATTCTTTTCGCTGGATGGACGGAGAAATCGTGAGAACTCGCATAAATCCTTATCCGTCCAAGACTGGAATATGCGTCAGTGGTATGGTCCCTTACACAGAATGAAAGATACAAGCAAGATCGAGAGAATACAGAGCAGCAACCAAACTGGTCCCCAGCCTGGCAGATAAGCCATAAGAGTCAGCGTTGAAGAATGGAAGAGAACGAGGTGACCTGATTACCGCGACAGGAAGTGGACTGAAGTGTCAGAGACCTCTTGATCAGGAGTGGAAGGGCTTCACGAAGCCAGGAATATAAATCGAAAAAGACATTGTCTAAAGGATGTGAAGAAATGGTTTTCCATACAAATGCATAAATACTTGGAATAGCCTACAAGGCGATACATCCCAAGCTAGAGCCATATCTTAAATAATTACTGGAGAATAAGGTGATGCAACTTTAAGTTGAAGCTTTACATAAACTTGAAGCTAAGTACGATGATTGGATTAGCTATACACTAATCTTAAATAATTACTGGAGGTGATGTAAAACCCAAGTTGATGTTTTACAGTATGAAGCTTAATTTTTTGGAGAGCAAGTGACAGAACTCCATAAGCGTTGTTCCTTTTCCGTATACTACAATTACGTGAACACAATGAAAGGACAAGGCGCCTGAAGGTCACGAAGAAAAATCTTCCTGTACAGATGCGCCAACATTTGAAACTGCCTAAAAGAATAAATTACAAAATAAGATGATGGTTTTAAAGTCGAACTTTAATAGTGATTACTGTTACCCCGAGTTGCACTGATTGGAACACTTCAGCCCCATGATAGCTGGCGACGGTCATCGGGCCTTCACTTCATACATCTCCCTTGGGAGAAAATATGGACTGTTGTCTCTGTATGTGACTATTTCTGTCACCAATAGTAGGAGGAGAAGGAGGAGGAGGAGGAGGAGGAGGAGGCGGAGGAGGAGGTAATGGAGAATGAGGAGGAAAACGAGGAGGAAAATGAGGAAGACGAGGAGGAAAAGGAGGAGGAGCAACAGAAGGAAGAAAAGGTGGAGGAGCAAGAGGAAGAAGAGATGGAGGAGAAAGAGGAAGAGGAGGAAGTGGGGGAGGAGGAGGGAAGAGTCGCCTGTTGTCAGCTCTCCTCGTGCGAGATGCTGGGGGAAATGTGGCCGATTTCCTTGGAGATCTTGGGTTTGGTCCGGAGGCCGCGCATGAAGTGCATCTCCAGACGGATTCTGAAGACGAACGAGCAGCAGCAGGGTCATGACGACTTTCTCTGCCGGACCAAGTGCCCGTCACGGGGCCCCCCCGGATCTGATCGATGGCGGCAAAGAAACTGTGCTCCACCAGTGTCGCTGTGGCCCCGTTAAGGGGGAAATATTCTGGAGAAGACTCGAGGACGAGAGGTCCTTCTCCATCAAAAATCACTTCTCCAGGAACATTTGGAAGCCGTAGGTATCAATCCTTACGCGTGAGGCAGAGACAAAGGCTGAAAGGAGGAGGAGGAAGAGAAGGAGGGGGAGGAGGAGGAGGAGGAGGAAGAGAAGGAGGGGGAGGAGGAGGAGGAGGAGGAGGAGGAGGAGGAGGAGAAGGGGGGAGTGGGATGGGGTGAAGGAGGAGAAATCCTATAAGAAGGACTAAGCCAGAGGCCCTGGCTCTAGTAGGCGGGCAGGCGGTGTTGGGAGAGGAGGGGTTCTGAGAGCTTCGGGATGGGGGAGGGGCATAAGTAGGAGTGGACGAGGAGAGAGCGGCCGAGGGAAAGGCACGAGTAATGAAAAGAAGTGGGTGTGGGAAAGGAGCTTTGCTGGCTGAAGGGGACGGGACGTGGTTACGAGCGATTAATAGTGAAGTGGAAAGAAAAACAAAGAAGGAGTGAGGCAGGAAGAGGGGGAGAGATGTGGCACGAGACAGAGGGGAAAGGATGGGAGTGATAAAATGGAGAAAGGGAGGGAAAAATAAAGGAAAGAGGACGAGAGGGAAGAAGGAAGGCAGAGAAGGGAGGGCGTGGGGGAAGGAGGGACGACGAGAAGGAAGGAGGGACGAAGGGGGGGAATAAGAAGGGGTGAAGAATGAAAGGGAGGGAGGGAGGAAGAGAGGAAGTATGAGAGGGAGAGAGGAAGGGAGATGAGGTTGACAGGGCGGTAAAGATAGTGAAAGAAAGATAGGGAGGAAGGGAGAGAACAAGACAGGGAGGCAGGGAGGGGGAAGGGAGGTGGAAAGACGGAGGAAGAATGACTAGGGGAAGACAAGAGGAAGGAAGGAAGAAAGGAAGGAAAAGACATGGAGGGAGGGACGACAGAAAGGAGTGGGAGGAGAGGTAGAGGGGGGTAGGAAGGAGAAAAGGAAGAAGGGAAGGAAGGTGGAGAGGAAGAAGGGAAGGGAGAAGGGAAGGGAGAATGGAGAAAAGGAAAGGATAGGATTGATGGATGGATGATGAGATGGGTGGAGGGAGTGAAAGTTGGAGAGGTAAAAAGAGAGGGAGAGAGGGAGAAGGAGAGGAAGAGAGAGGGAGAGTTTGAGAGGGATTGAGAGAGCGAGGGAAGAGAAGGGGTTGAGGGTGGGGGGGCAAGTGACTTGTGCAGGGGTGGGGGGGGCAAAGAGAAAAGCGGGCCATGAGAGCGCCTCGAGCCACTGAAAGCATGGTGGAGGAAGAGGAGGAGGACGAGACGACAGGGAAAGAAAAGAGGGAGGACCCGAGGTGAGCGATGGCGGAATAACAGGCGTAAGAGGAAGGAAGAGAAGAGAATATGAAGGGAAGTGAGGCATAGTGTGTTGTACAATATATTGTGCTGCGACACGGTAATTCCCTAACCAGCGGTGACACTTCTCCTTTCATATGGCCAACAAGGCCCCATTCCATACGGCCAGCTACGCAAGAGGGTCACGCATATCACGCGTGACCACGGTGCCACCTAGACACGATCGACTACCCAAACAAGCACCTATTAGGAATAAGGTGGAACGTAGACATTCGAAAGCATGCCGATGTCACACGCACGTAATCGCCCTCTGAGCGCGGACCTGCAAGGTAGAGTTGCGAACATACCTATATTAAGCGTGGCACTGTCTTCGCCCTGCGGAGCGAAAGACGCCCCCGCCTGTACGCCTGGCCCACCAATTAATAAACTCGTAAATCATCTCAATTACATTTCAATGTCGCATTCTTGCAAAATAGCTTGCAACACACACACACACACACATATATATATATATATCTATATATATATATATATATATATATATATATATATATATATATATATATATATATATATATATACACACACGTGTGTATGTATATGTATGCAGTAATAAAGAAAAACGAGGCGAAGTGAAATGATCTTAGTACAAGAAATTAACTTATGCCTGGAGGCCCATAGCTGCGACCGGAACTGTCACCTCAACCCTTTGTGTTGGGACAGATAGCCAGGGCAAGTGGCGGTCACTACGTGGTCATTGGGATCGAACCGGACCTTTGCACCAACGAATCAGAACGCAAGCCAACATGAACATGAAATAGTGAGCCTGAATGTCTAATTATAGAGAAAATGAGCATTAATTGTTGAAAAATTAACAATTCTCGCAGTGGCTATATAGTGAGCCATAAGCGAGGGCATAAAAAAAAATCTCTGAACGATTATTTTGGGAAAACTGGACTAAAAGAAATGAAAAAGTTACCTGTAATCATGGCCTATAACTAACGAAAAGGCGAACCATAATTTCTGAATCTATCGGTCTGTTGACGAAAATACGCAGAAATCAATATATCGATGACCAGAAAGGGGCGGGTACAACATACCCTGTTCCCGCTGCGTACAGCGTGCGTGCGTGTGCGTGCGTGCGTGTATTTACCTAGTTGTATTTTACGGGAAGGGGAGCTATGCTCGTGGTGTCCCGTCTTCATATCTCATTTTATCTAAACTATTATTAAATTCATGTATTGTTTTTGCACACACCACTTTCTCATCTAACTTGTTCCAACTGTCTATTACTCTGTGAGGAAAGCTGTTCATTTTCAGATCTCTTCTATAGCTGTCTTTCTTGATTTTCTTTCCGTGCCCTCTTGTTGTGTGTGTGTGTGTGTGTGTGTGTGTGTGTGTGTGTGTGTGTGTGTGTGTGTGTGTGTGTGTGTGTGTGTGTGTTTATTCCTCGAATTCAAATGGTCACATGTGAATGAACGAAACAGGTTGGCGCTAGCATGCAAGAATCACCTGGTATGAGGGTGATAATAATAATAATGATGATGAAGATAATAATGACGTCGTGAGAATTAGCTTATCAAGTGATTGGAATTACTGACGAATCGCACATCATGTACGATCGAATCGAGTCCCAACCGTCGCCATGCACATCGATAAATTTATTTTATTTGTTATTATTTACTTTATCGTTTTATGTACTTTTATCTTTTTTTCCATAAATGGTAAACTTTTTGATATTTTTTCGTGATCGGTTGGATCATCATCCAGCCGAATGTACAATCGTGTTCATAAATTCTAATTCACAAATACGACAAACAAAAAATCGCCATTGGCGAGCTTGGCAACGGAAGTAAACACGATAAGAGAGAGCGGTGAGGGGGGGCGAGAAGAACATAAACCAGTACATCCACAACAGCGAGTTGAGTGCATCACTGTGTGTATAATACACAGTGGAAAAAAATCTGCTTAGAAACGGATTGCAAATGATGAAGCCTGTAGGTAGACTTTGGGACAGTGACCAAGTTGGATGCAAACTGGACGAATAAGCGGAGATAATTTAAAAAATAGCTGCAAACAGTGAAATGAATATAGATCAATGAGCAAGTGCAGTGATGTATTCTGTAAATTGATGAATAGTAAGCATGTAAATAATGAATGAATGAACAGTAACTACATGAAGAAATAACTTATATATATTATATATATATATATATATATATATATATATATATATATATATATATATATATATATATATATTCCTGTAAATACCAGAGGTCTTTTATCCATAATAAAGTGGGTAGCCAAACCAAAACAAACGCATTTTACACACATTAAAACCCATTAAAGACCCCTCCCATCTCATCACTCCATAAAAGGTCATCCTTTCCTCCAGTCACATTGCTCGTAACAAATGCAGTGCAGCACATCAGGAAATGGGGAAAAAAATAAACATTTGCTGGAATGGTAATAATTACTGTTGCCACACAAAATTGTCTCCCCAGACATCGACAGGGTGTCATTTGTTCAGGTGGGCCATCCTGGGTTTACGATTCTTCGGTTCTACAAGTTGATGACAATAAGGATAACCCTCATTCAACCTAACCTAATATTTAACCCATATTCGGCGTACTGGGGTGACAATTCTTCAGGTGGGATCTCATGGGGTGACGATTCTTCATGTGACCCGCCACATATTTCGGTGACGGGATACCCGCGGCCCTGCAGTTACTGGCAACGGTCATCCCATAAATTTCTACGAGAAGAAACTATGGTCTGTGTTGAGTGTGGGACTGTCTCTTTATGCAACATGAGTGCAGGAGACCAGTCGTCGATTGTCAACACTCTTCGTGTGAAAGGGGTGGAGAATATACAACCAAAGTTGGTGGGCGATCTTGGACCTCGATCCGGATGGCGGTGGGGTGGGGTGGGGGGGACCTGACGTGTTTTGAAGATGGCTGGCTGACTGACTGACTGGCGGGGGGAAACCATTCCCTCCGACGTGCATATCGGAAGGAAGAAAAGCGCCCGGGAGGAACCAGGATAGAAGGGAAAGGAACTCGCTCTTCGTTAACGTTCTCGCCACCAGCAGTAACGTGTTCAGAAGGAGGCACGGTGTTGGCAGGGGAGCCCCTACTGATAGGGGGACGAGGGTTTACGTAAGACACGTCGAGGCGGTGGCAGAGTCATCAGCACGTCTCGCACAGTACGTCCACAGGCATATGTAGCGCGCGCGCGCACACACACACACACACACACACACACACACAACCGTGGATTATGACTCCAATATGTGGTCCAAGACCATGGTGGTCTCACATGCACACGCACACACATACAACTATGGATTATGACTCCAATATGGTCCAAAACCATGGTGAGTCTCACGAACACGCACGCACACGCGCGTGCACACACACACACACATATATATATATGTATATTATACATATTGCAACAGTAATCACATAAAACACGTGAATAAAGATATTTTGCTGAAACCACGAGAAAATCAAAGATCGGAATACTAAACGTTTGCGTCTATTTAAGACCTTAGAATATATATGTATATATATATGTATATATATACATATATATATATATATATTTATATATGTATATATACATACATATATAATGTGTGTGTACATGTGTGTGCATCTTTTTTGACAGGCGCATTTGTGTAAATGCCAGCTGCAGCAGCGACATGACACATCGCCCAAATCGTAAGAACGCCACAACTGCTACTACTACTCGTGTGCATAATGTATCTCTTCACACACATCACTGTTAGGAGAGCTAACCTCTGTTAGAAACTGATCTACGAAAGGCTGACGGACGGATCGATTCCTGCTGCCACCTCGCCGACACGGCCGTTCTTGTGAAGGGTGCGCTCATAGTGCCATTATCCCTCGTGGTAGCCCACCCCCCACCCACACCCCACAAAAAAAAAAAAATCTTGCGAAGACAAACACAGAGGACGGTGTTGGCACGAGCTGAGGTCGAAATAGAAGCGCCACGTCAGTTTCCAAGTTCAGGAATGCGAGTTCAACTCCCCCCCCCATCCTCTCTGCCCCGAAATCGAAAGAGAAAGATATAACACTTTTTCCTGATAGACGAAATCCCCAAGGTCGAGACCAAGCGGAGGAGGATGTAGAAGAAGGATGGGGAGAGAGGAGGAAGATGGGGAGAGATGTGGAGGAGGAGGAGGAGGAGGAGGAGGTGGAGCAACGGCGTGGCACTTGAGAGTGGCCTCTGTCTGTCTGCTCCGGGGTGAGGCGAGTCATCAGGTCACAGACTTGAAGCGGCTGAAGCCAACCTGCCACACAGCCCGTCTGGCTCCTGCCGAGTCCAGAGCGCCACGACAGCAGCACTACGACGTCTGTGGAATATTTTCGGCGTGAATACGAGGAAGAGACAGGGGAGAACCTCGAACTGGAGGAGGAACGATACAATGAAAGTTTAAGAGGGAGGGAAAGATTTCACGAGAGGCGTTCTTAGTTACTGCTGCTTTGGGCATCTCCATGTCGCGATGCAACAACAATATTGTACAGCGCACCGTGCCACAGTACACTATGCCACAATATATATATATATATATATATATATATATATATATATATATATATATATATATATATATATATCTATATATATATATATATATATATATATATATATATATACAACAAACCAAAATCAGAATAAACATTCATTTAAGATGAAATTCATCTGCCCAGGAGCCCCATCCTCGCATCAACAAATCAGAAAACCTTTGTTCATTTGTTTTTTAAGGGTAGGTCCCAACTTGGAAAGAAAGGAGGTCGATCTTTTCTCTTTCATAGCCAAGTCCCAGCAGCAGCAGCATGGAATAAAGGAGATCCACTTGTCTTAAGAAGTTACCCAACCAACTGGGTTCATGGCGTCCAAACCAAACCGCTCGCCCCGTCCCCTTGTGTCGAGTGCATTCTTGAGAACATGGGTTCGAGAACCCAATGACACAACAGGCGTTTTCCAAAATGTAACCCCCTCAAAAAATAAATAAATAAATAAGTAAATAAAGTACTTCTAGCTAGAACTTGTCGCCCACAAGGCTGACAAAAAATTATAAAAAAAAGGGTCAACGAAGCCTTCATATTTCTACCGTAATCGACGATTTTTACGTTAGAATCAACAAAATATAAAATATTTTCTTTTATTCTTTTTGCAATAGGGACCTTGGATAGAAATTTTAAAACATGTTGAATTACTTTGCAAGCCAATAGCTAAAGGGACTACATGAAAAATATCAATTTTGACTCAAAATATCTACATTTTCTTTTACATTTTTTTTTTACCCATGCTCATTTGTTTTGCTATTCTGAGGATGGGAAATGGTGACGGGAAAAATCTGAACTTTTTTACAAATCTGGTTGTAGGTTCTGAAGGAAAATGGTAAAATCCACTTTATTAGACTATCTGCCCACTATGAATATTTCTAAGGGTCAATGGACCCCAGACATAATTTCAGGATTATTCATTACAAAACAAATCGTGAAACATATCTTTGCCCTCCCTCACCCTGACACGACCTCTTGTCATCCTCAGGTCACTAAAGAGTGAGGGTAGTGGTATTTACTCCTTCCCTAGTTCCTTTTCTTTTGTAAGAGGTTGCTATTTAATATAGCATCCTCCTCCCACTTAGCACTACCGAAGAGGATTGCAGTTTACATATATATATATATATATATATATATATATATATATATATATATATATATATATATATATATATATATATATATATATATATATATATATATATACACATTTATATACACATACCTATACATATATACATATATATATACACATACATATACATATATATATATACACA
>NC_134801.1:24900842-24933342 GCF_046742065.1 Oratosquilla oratoria
GTATTTACCTAGTTGTATTTTATGGGAAGAGAGCTATGCTTGTAGTGACCCGATTTGTATCTTTCAGCATCCGGTCTGATCTTCAATTCTTGTATAGTTTTTGCACTCACTGTTTCTTTATTCAGTTTGTTCCAGATGTGGAGGTACTAGGCCATTCATGAAGGAAAGCGAGGAGGGGGGGGATAAGATGTTGGAAGGGGAGAAGTTTGGCCATAAGAGGACGATACGGAATTAAATGGAAAATTGGGGTAAAAATTGAGGGATCAAATCAGATGAAGAGTTGGGGGAAGAGCAAGGTTAGAGGGGGGAAATATGATCAAGAGGGGAGAAGCGAGGTAAGGAAAGGTAAACGTAAAATCAAGAAAGGGAAAAGTGGTAAGGGCAGAAGGGGAAAATGAGGCCAGAGGGGAAAATGTGGTGCTACGAGGGGAAATTTGAGGTCATCAGGAGAGGAAAAATGATGGGTCAAGATAGGACAACTTTGGCCAGGAGCAGAAAAGCAAGATCTCTGAGAAAAATGGTGAGTTTGGAAAGAATATCAAAACACGAGGGGGAGGGAATCAAGTTACTTGGGGATCGAGTCCAGATGAGAAATGATGGAAAGAAGAGGAGAGGAGGAGGAGGAAGGAATAGATGGAAAAATGAGGGAGAAATGAATTGGGACAGAAAAGGAGGGGAATGGAGGGAACAGAAGGGATGAGGATGGAATAGGAGAGAAGAAATGAACTGGAGGGAAGAGGAGGGATGGGGAAAAAGGATGGAAGAGGAAAGTGGAGGGAGGAGGGAAAATAAGGTATGTGCAGGGAAGAGAGGAGAGGAGGGTTGTGTACAGGGGAAGAGGAAAGAAAAGGAAGAAAGAGAAGCAAGCACAAGTTAACCTGAATAAATCAAAACAGGACCAAGCAGCCCCTGAAATTATGAAATTAATCAGATTGGGAAAATTTCATATAGATACACAACTGTGCATCTGGGATGTGGAGGGTGGAAAGGAGAAAATAGGAGACAGAAGGGGGAAGGGAAGAACAAAGAGAAGGAAGAAGGGAGAAAGGAAGACTGAGGAGAAGGGAGGAAGCAAAGAGAAGGGAGGAGGCAGGAGGAAGAGGGAGGAGCCAAAAGAACAAGTGTGTAAAGTTGCAGTAAAAAAGAAAAATTAACGACAAAAGAAAACTGTGGATCAAACCCTCGGCTTGGACCAGCTGGGTGCTGTTGCTCAGAGTAGGAGGAGGTAGGACATCAGTATGGCAAGAAGACAACAGATGGCATCTACTTAATGGCATCAATCCAGCACTCACTGCACTTTTTGCACCACTGTGAAAGTTCCACAACATTTCACTAGATCCCCAGTCATACTGGGATTCCAGGAAACACTATTGTGGATGATGCTGCCAAGGCAGCGATGGGGTTCATCAACAGATGACATCTACTTAATGGCATCAATCCAGCACTCGCTGCACTTTTTGCACCACCGTGAAAGTTCCGCAACATTTCACTAGATCCCAAGTCATACTGGGATTCCAGGAAACACTATTGTGGATGATGCTGCTGAGGCAGCGATGGGGTTCATCAAAATCACACCGCCCCCCCTGGCACCCATGATCACACAGATCAAGGGCACCACCATCAAGAAGGTCATATTAATGGCTAGGGCCAACCACAGCACCAAACCTTATACTTACATAAGAACATAACGTAAGAATGAAGGAGACTGCAAGAGACCATAAGGCCTACACTGGGCAGCTCCGTATCCATTACCACCTGTCATCCCCATCCATAAAGTTGTCTAATCATTTCTTCAGAATCAGTGTTGTGGTACCACATCGTCACTAGGCACAAGGACAGTTCACCTGCCTCTGGATAGAAGGGTGGAATCTACTGTCCACACAAGATCCACCTGGGATATCACTGTGGGTGGCAAGTGCTACACGCAGGAAGAGACAATCAAGAACACTGCAAAATCTGTGGGGCCAAGGTGCAACATCCCCTTCACTACTACCTGCTAAAGTGTAGAGCCACAGGCATCCTTTGCCTAGGACTCAGCCCACCACTCACAGTCTCCCGTTTTGAGACAGTACACCCCTCCCCTGGCACTGCCTGCGGTTGAGTGGTCAGCCCCCCTCTGCTGAGAGCAGGGTGCTACCATTAGTAATAGTGGTATTGTGTAAACAATGGAGCATGTATATGAATGGATCATGTATAGTCCAAGAGGGTACTAGCCCCACAAACCAAGAAAAAAGAAAAAACAGCAGCAAGAGGAAGGGCAGAATGGAGAAGGAAATGGAAGCGGACAAGGAGATGGCAGGACAGGTGAAGGGATTGGAGAGAGACAAAAAAAGTAAATAAATAAATAAATTAACAGGAGTAGAGAGGTGAGGAGGATGGGGAAGAGAAAGAAAAGGGGACTGGAAAAGAACTGTGTGAGAAGGTACAGAAATGTCCATGGGAGTGAAGTGATGAAGTACTATGTTGTTGTTGTTGTTGTCGTTCCCTAGACTGTCTGTCCGAGCAGTCCCGTGAAGTACTATGTAGACTGTACAGGTGTCATGTGGGAGCATGCACAGGTGTTCATTCTCATTAAGGCAGATCATGAAACATATAATTCTATTTCAGTATTAAACTTCTACACATATTCTAAATAAAGATATTCATACCCACACTGTCTGGCCAGGGTCCATAACCGAAGCCAGGAGTGGGAAGTGAATTTTAATACAAAGATATGCAAGAAATGGGTTTACTTGAGAATAGTTATGTATATATACACACACACACACAAACATGTCAACAAATTAGTCCGAATTTTTTTTTAACTTATTAAGATCAATGAAAGTAGCCTTTGACTACATGGATGAAAAGATGGCAAAGAAAATACTAGTTACACTGATAAGACCAAAATTAGAGTACGCTGCAACATTATGGCCTAGTTCTAAAACAAAAACAAAAAACTAGAAAGAATTCAAAGAGCAATGACAAAGATGGCACCAACACTCTCCAATGTGACATACAAAGATTGGATAAACTAAATCTACCAACCCTGAAAGACAACACACTGCTGCATGCCAGACCCCCTGATATCCACCCTTCTCAATACTCTCTCCCACGAAAGGACAGAGTCCACTTGGCCAGACTGCGATGCGGTCACCACCCAGCACTTCTAAGCTACCAGAAGAGGCTGGACGACCGTGTTGTGAACAGCTGCCCAGGATGTAACACTTCACCCCATACCATACAACACATAATGGAAGACTGCATTATACACAATCATGCACGCAAACAACACAACATACACTCTATAAAGGATTTGTGGGAAAACCCAGTTTCGGCTGTGGCCTTCCTTGGGGAGACGGGACTGCTCGGACAGACAGTCTAGGGAACGACAACAACAACAACAACCCTGGAACAAAGATGAGAATGAGGTGATTTGCTAACCATCTACAGAATTATGAAGGGGATAGAAATTCTTGATAGAGATAACTTACTAAAGTGGGACATAAGAAAAACAAGAGGACACGAGAAGAAACTTAAGGAGGACAATTATACAGAAGAGATCTGAAAAAGAATAGTTTACTCACACAGAGATAGATATCTGGAACAAATTGAATGAGGAGACAGTGAGTGCTAAAACTATACATGACTTTAAGAACAAACTGGATGCGGAAAGATACAAAAGCAGGTCACTACGAGCATAGGTCTCTTCCCGTAAAATACAACTAGGTAAATACACATACACTCACACTTCACAGATGACGCAAAAATACTAAAGAAAGTAAGAACAGAGGAGGATTGTGAATCATTACAGTTAGACCTGGACAAGATCTAAAAATGGACTCAAAAGTGGGAAGTGAACTTCAATATCAATAAGTGTAGTGTCTTGCGACACTGCTTCTGACCCAGGACAGTGGACAAGGTGCAGGGATGACCCGTCATTCAGGAGGTGCTAAGATAAGAGGGAGGGTGGAGGGGTGTGGAGTGTATTCAGGGATGGAATGGGTGGGAATGATTTTATGCCTTTTTCTTTTTGGCTACCCCCCTTGTAAGGGGGAAAAAGCCTTGGTATATGTATGTATAATGGAGTTTGGAAAAGGTAAAAATAGAATATCAAGAAATTATCAAATTAGTGAAGAAGTAAAAAAAATGAACTCGGAAAGAGACCTTGGAGTAATAATCAGCAAAGACATGACACCAGACAAACATATCAATAAAATAGTTGGAGAAACCTTCAACCTATTAAGGTCAATGAAAGTGGCATTTGACTATTTGGATGAGGAAATGATTTAAAAAATATTAGTTACACTAATAAGACCAAAACTGGAGTACGCAGCAACACTATGGACACCCAGTACTAAAAAGAATATAAAGAAATTAGAAAGAATACAAAGAGCAATGACAAAGTTGGCACCAACTCTCTCCAAATTAACATACAAACAAAGATTGTCCAAATTGGAATTACCAACTATGGAACAAAGAAGAGAAAGAAGAGATCTGCTGACTATTTATAGAATCATGAAAGGAATGGAAATCCTAGATAGGAATGTTTTATTAACATGGGACAATGGAAAAACAAGAGGACACGAAAAGAAACTAAAGAAGGATAACTTTAGGGTCTGTATGGGGCGCCCCTACAGACCAGAGCCACACACCATTTTGTCTGTGATAGAGGAGGACTCTGTTCACAGAGAAATGATGACACTTTTAATATAGTACTGTGATTGTCCCTCCGTTATGCTGTCCCCCAACCCCTTGTTACTGTCCTGTACTATTTCTCTAAATATCCATTTCCTTTTTTTGCCTTCCCTGTGGTGGGGGATACAATGCTGCCACCAAGTCTTCCCAACTGAATCGTAAATGGCAAGAAGAACGGGATGGGGATAAGGACTAGGCATCCTTCTCCCTGTAGCCCCACAGGGGACATTCCTAAAAATAGTAGAGGCAGAAGAGGGTCTAGGAATTTTCCAACCAGTACCAGCAATATATATGATCAGACAAAAACTCCTAAAAATTAAGAGAACAGGAAATTATACAAATTTTGTCACCTACAATGCACGACCTGGAAGAGCCACTGAAAAATGATAAAAGTACATTAAAACAAAAGATAAAAAAGTCAAACACAAACAAAATACAATATATATATATATATATATATATATATCTGTATAACAATGACTTTTACCCCTTTATAAGGGAGGTAGCCAAGTCAAAAGGCAAGAACTCACTCCCACCCACCACCCTTTCTTCCCTCTTATCTTAGCTAATGGATGACAGGTCATCCCCATATCCCATCCACTGCCCTGGGTCAGATGCAATGTAGCAAGACACAGCACATTCATAGAAAGACCGCTTCACTTTATCAGCAACCCCACCTCTCCATCCCCATGTACAGAAAAAGAGTAGATAAGGAAAATCCCTTTGGGCTGTGTCAAAATATCAGTAATACCTAACCACTCCCTAAACCCCCATCCCCTCCCTTGCATCACCATATCATTTATACACAACCATTCTCCACTCACCCATATCTCCTGCCTTCTCCCTTCCTTGCTCAACAGACATTCCCCTCTTGCTCAACACCCCCTTCACCCAATCCATCCATCTCATCCTTGGTTGTCCCCTCAAGTTCACTCTATCCACCTCTTCATTCCCAATAAAACCTTATAGTAAGGTGGTCCTGTCAGAAACTGATATCACTGCTGCCCATCTTCAAACCTTATCAGCTTCTTCACTTCCAAGGAACTGATACAGTCTTTGGACTAGGCCCAAGATCTCCCTTTATCAACTTTGCCTGTATTTCCTTTGCAAATACAATGCAGACATCAGTCCAAGGTTTCTTCCCGGAGAGATGTATGGAGGGGCCCAAAGATCATGGTCAGCTCCTGTGGGGCTATGGGTTTCCAATCGGTAAAACTCAAAGCAACAACTGACTGACATTACAGTGATAGCAAACAAGAAACTGAATGTAAATTGTATCAACACAATGAAGACATCAAGATAACATTAATCCCTTCAGTACAACTCCCTACCCTCAGCTAAATAAATCACCTAGCATTAGTCATAAAAAATACATCATGTGTAGCACTGTTACAAAAGGGGTAATCCAAGTGGACAAAATTACCTTCATTTACACAACAGAAATGACTACAATCTCCAACTAACAAACTCTTAACTACTTAGGTACAATGATGCCTACATAGGCGCCAGGAGGCATGAGTGGGTACATAAAGATGCCGGCACTGGTGTCTTGATTATAAATATTTCTTGTAGTTGTACATGAGTTATCCCCGGATTCTGTAAACTGGTTTGATCACATTGTTTTTTATTATTACTCGGAGTAAAAGAGAACAAGTAATACAGCAGTGACTTTATATTTCATAATGCAAGTAATGTGATGCAGCATACATATGGCAGCCAATGCTGCACAGAGCCCTTACATGCCTAAGTGCTGCCCCAGGGCAAAGTTCTCAGTGATCCCCCCACCACCATTTCCCATCTCCACCATCCCTTACTGCCTATTATAGCTATTGGCTTGCAAAATAATTAAACAGATTTTAAAAAAACTTATTTAATGTTCCTATTGCAGAAAGGATAAGGGAAAATATTTCATATTCTGTTGATTCTTATGCAAAATTTGTATATTACAGTAAAATATTCAGGGCTCCTCTGACCTTTTTTTATTATTATTATTTTCTCAGCCTTCTGGACGACATGTCCAGACTTGAACTGTCGCCCCCTAAATGTGCCGCCCCAGGGCATATGCAACCCCCCCTAAGTGAGGGCCATGATGCTGCATGCAAGAATTTGACACATACTGAAGTGGTTAAAAATCAATACTGAATGGCAAATCCTAGTCACTCAGAATTGTACCTCAACACCAAAAACCAGAACTTTGGTTACAACATTGTATCAGGCAAGTGCCATCATAGAGATGGTAAAACAGATTTAAAGGGTAACCATTTTGAAAATAAAAGGTATCTAATTTTACTGGAATTAATTTTTAGTACTTCCCTAAGTCAATAATGGCTAAATAAATTACACAAAGAGAAATTTGTTTTTCATTTATTGCAATTTGAAATACTGATTCTATCCCCAAAACTTTTGTCTTCTTCAGTCATTCACCCAAAACCTGCCCATAGTGCCATCTACTCCACAGTGTCATTAGTTGTATTCATTCTTCATAAACGGTCATTCTGTTTGATGAAACGCGACTGCTGCAGGCTTTAATATAAAATTTAGGAGTTATGAAAATGAAGAAAGAACTACTGAGAAAAACATCAGGATGAAAAGAATAGGAGAAAAGAGACAGAAAATAATAATATATTAATAACATATAGCACTCAGAGAGAAAGGCAAGAGATGAAAGCTTATGATAGCTGCCCAACAATAATTATATTATTCATCTACAAAACATACATGAGGAACTAAATGATGGGGCTAAAAAGAAGCTCTGCGTTATCCCAATCCATCAGGTGGTTGTTGGTGTTTGGTGGATAACACATTCAAGTAGTGGGCCAGTCCAGCAGGACTATCAATGAGCTCTCTAGAAGGAGTGACAGCCAGGACGAGATGTGGGGGAAAAACGCTGGTGTCTACCGCATACCCTGTGCTGGATGTGATAGAGTATATATCGGCGAGACCTCCTGTGACCTGAAGACCCAGATCCGGGAGCATCGCTATGATTCCTGGAACATCACCACCAACGCCTGTGTTATCCACCGGAACACCAACGACCACTTGATGGATTGGGATAACACAGAGCTTCTTTTTAGTGAACCAGACAGGGTGAGGAGGAAATGCCTGGAAGCGGCCGCCATTCAAAGCTTCAAAACCATTGAGCAGAACAGAGGCATTTTCCACAACGCCCCCCCTATCATCCATCTGTTACCCGCATTATACAAATGTATGAAATGTCCCCCTTAGTCCTTTTCAACAAACTGTCCGAAATGTCCTCCTTTTTCTCCACTGAGTCCCACCCGTCCCCTTCTCACACCTCCCCCCCTCCTCCCTTCCACCTACCACCCACCCCTCCCTGATAACCTCTCCCAGTTCCTTCCCCGTCGGCCTATATGTACGAGTGTTTGCCATATGTCTGTACTTGAAAAAGCTGTAACAAGCGAAACGTCGTACCAATAAAGGTTTCGATCTCACACGGTGCTGATTCTAACAACATTGTATTAATTGAGAAATGCATACCTTCTGTCTTTATGAGTCAGCATAAGAACATTTTGCATCAGATTTCCCACACATCACACTTTGACCTCACACCAATTAGGAGCACGGGTCATGACCTGCCAATGTATATAAAAACCAGAAGAATGCCAAAGATTCAGATCACCTCAGAGCATCATACTGTGAGCCTGGGTCATTGCCCCCTTGCTTTCTCACCTCCTCCCCCAGAAGTGGACCAAATTGGGATGCAACATGAAACACACAGTCATCACCTCCCTCCCTGTCTCCCCACCCTCTTTTCTCGAACTTAGAGCGAGCTATCATTATTGATGTCATCATTAATTTCTAAATAAACAAACAAATCCTCTCCATCAGAGTTTGCCTTCAAACCAGCCCAACATGGGGCAAAACTACCAGCCTGATAGATACATTAAAAGTAAAATGACAGTAAAGGAAAGAGTCAGTCCACTGATCAAACCTAACAAACAAAAAGTGATAGACACTGGAGAAATGGCAGAAAAGCTCACTAATTACTTCACCACAATATTTACAGAAGACTTTGCATTGATTCCAGATCCAGTACAGGTACACAGTGAAACAAATTACCTGACAGTAGATATCTCAATTTGGGAAAATAACAGAAAAATTAAAGAAATTAAAACCAGAAAAATCACTGGGAAATGACAGTACAAATCCAGTTGTTCTGAGAAACCTAAGAGGTACAGTAGCTACTCCTCAACAAAATATTCAAGAAAAGCTTAGACAGTGGGGATGTCCCAGAGGACCTGGAGAACTACTAATGTGGCACCAATGTTTAAAAAGGGATTGAAAGACCTTGTAGGCAATTACAGGCCAATAAGCTCAACATCACACATTACCAAAGTATTGAAGTCACTGATAAAAGATGAACTTATGAAACATCTAACCAATAAACTGATCAAGGAAAGCGAACATGGTTTTATGGCCAGAAAATCATGTCTAACCAATTTATTAATATTTCTAGATGTGGTATCTAAATATATTGATGAAGGTAGTCCAGTCGATATGCTGTACCTAGATTTCTAGGTGTTTGACAAAACCCCACACCAATGTTTAGCCAAAAAGATAAAACCCCACGGAGTCAGGGTAAAGTCACAGAGTAGATATAAGCATGGCTAAAAAACAGAACACAGAGAGTGGTAGTGGAGGGTAAAACATCAGAAGGGCAAGATGTTAAGAGTGGTGTGCCAAAACAAAAGGATCTGTCCTTAGACCTATACTCTTCACACTATTAACAACATAGATCATGACCTAGTGAATCATATACTCATGTCTGTCGACAACAAAAGTTTTTTGGGAAAGCAGCTACTCCAACAGACATGCATATTTTACAACAGGATCAGAACAAGTTACACAAGTGGTCATTGGACTGGTTCATGTTATTTAATGTCGAAAAATGTAAATGCCTACATGTTGGACATAACAATGCATATCAACACATGAACTAGGTGGAAAACCAATTCTAAATGTAGACAGGGAAAAAGACCTGGGCATAACTATTCATGCATCTCTACCTCCAAGTAACCACATCACCAATGTAGTCAAAATAGGCTAAGTTGTTGGTAGCATCAGTAGAGCATTTGTTAATAATGGCAAGATGAATATGATAAAAATTATACATATTGCTGGTACATCCACATTTGGAATACTGTGTACAAGCATGGAGACTATATAATCAATGCAATGTAGATAACTTGGAGACAAAAATGACTGGGGCCTATCAAATATGCCATACAGTAAAAGACTGACAGGGCCAATCATGCTAAACTGGATGTTAGAAGACTGAAGAGTGACCTTATTGAGGAAATTATGACAATACATGATTTTGAAGGTCTCAACCCCCAGGATTTCTTCAAGTTTAGACCCGGACTCACTAAAGACATGATTACAAAAAATTTCAAGCTTCATCCCTGACTTGATACAAGAAAATATTTCTTTGCACAAAGAGTGACTAAAGAATGGAATAAACTGCCAGCAGAGGTAGTTTTACCCAAAACTATGTTCAAGGCAAAACTGGAACCACTACCTGCAGCAATTTGGGGAACATCAGATGAGCCAAAGAAGGCTTCCTGCCCCAGCAATCCTACATCAGCCATTCCACTATCCAATTGGGTGACATTGGTAAGAATATGGTCAAGAATTCAATATTATGTTTGTAGATAACTTGTCCTTCTCCATAAGGTAAGAAAATTGTACAAATCTGCACATTAAGGCTGTATTCATGGCATCCAAAATATGTACATAGACTGATGCCTCAAATCATACCATATTCTTATAGAGCAATAGGCCAAAGTCATACCATTGCTATGCCTATATGTTATCAACACAAACACATATTAATATGCCCCCTTTCAAATTCATATAAAGTACTTAAATTTTCATACTTCCATAATAAATGATTAGTGGAAATGGATGGCTATCAACTATAGCTACAACAGGACTTTAAATCAGAGTAAAATCAACCTTTTAATAATAGTACATGAAATAATAATACATAAGTCAAGATTGTTCATGTGTAATGTTACCCTTAACTCTAGTGGCTCCATTCTCCAACAGTATTTGAATTAATATAATTACATATATTCCCTAAATCAGCTGTTAACAGTTTAGTACCCTAATTCTATCTTCCTCTCCACGTAATATATTCCCGAAATATTATCCAAAGACTTGATTTGGGATTAATCTTGCATGTCCCTGCACAAGAATAGCACAATTTAACACGAAATAAAACTGTTAGCCTCTGATGTGACAGGTACCTAGAGAGTCTAGTACAGCCGCTACCAATTTGCCATCACAGATAATTTTAAATATCCCCATGACTGATCAATATGAACAAACAAGCTGTACTATACCCGTATGGCACCTCCCACTATAATCATAATGCACAGTGTTGGTGGCACTATTTTGTTTTATCGCTACTGGGTTCAATTTTAAAAGTCGGCTTTCATGCCTCACACATATAGCAAGAAAATGTACAAATGGGTGAAAACGCACCTTAAGTAGGGAAAATCTGAGCTCAATAAACAATCAACATTGGTGTGTCTCTTTCCCCAGGCACTCTTATACGGTCCTCCTCACTGTTTTCACGGCCCACTCTGTTTTGAGTTTCTCTGAACTGCAATGAAGTTGTGTTGACGGAGGTTTGTCATAGGGTGATCGTACGCAAAGTATCGTTACTCGTACGTCTGACAACAAAAAGCACTTAGTACCACTGGAGATAAAAAGATAAATTTTATGTTTATGGATTCATGATGGGCTTCACTTAGTTGATATTAACAATAGAAAACAAGGTGAAAGTTGTAAATTCTAGATATGACGAAATCATTTCAATCCTTGTAATACTCAAAATTCAAATTTATGTTCTGTACAAAGAGCCTACCCCTGAATATATTGTCACGAGAAGATAGGCACTGTGCCTGCTGGTGTGGGCATAATAAATGAATAAAGGTTAGGGGCAACAATCTCCCCGTAGCCTATTTTCAAAACCTATGAGCTCTCACCGGCATCTGGAAATGCATCTCCATGAGCCTGGCACTCGGTCTCAGGACCTAGTCGAAGATCATATTTTCTTCGTATAAGCCCCGCCCCCTACTTTTTCACTTAGGAAGAGCCGAAAACCGGTGCCTGCCCTTTCTAATGGTTGATGACAGATATAGACCCACACTAATAAGACAACAGTCCAGACTTAACTTGGGACCATTGCCAGACGCTGTGGGTCTACAGTTTTGCAATCAATGAAACGCAAGACAACAGTTACCATATTTCGATTGAAGCATAAAACAGCACGTTTCCAGCGCCATTTTTAGGTTCCAAAATCTCCTCCGTTGAGTCGAGGTTGCAGTTGCATGTCTTTGTATTTACCTAATTGTAGTACACAGGAAAGCGGCAACGCTCGTTATGTCTCATCTCCTATTCACTAGTTTTTTTTTAATCCATATACATAAATATACCAAAGGCTTTCCCCCCCTTACACAGGAGGTAGCCAAAAGAAAAAGGCATGGAAACCACTCCACCCTATTCCACTCCTCTCTTCCCTCCCTCTTATCTTGGCACCTCCTGGATGACGGGTCGTCCCTGCATCTTGTCCACTGCCCTGGGTCAGAAGTATTGCGTGTGTTTACCTGATTGTAGCAGGTGCGGTTTTGGCGTGATCTCAAAAATTAGTATTTTGCTTTGGTATGCGATCTTAACCTAACATAACTAACCTAACCTAACCTAACCTAACACAACATGCATTTCTTGTTTATTGGTTCGGTTAGGTTAAGTTAGGTTCGGTTAGGTTATTTTTTTTTTGTTACCTATTTTTAAAATATTGAGAGCGCATACGAAAGCAAAATCCCAATTTTTGAGATCATGCCATAAATGAGATCGCATACCAAAACAGCAAAAAAGATATGATAAACATAGATCGCTACTATCAGGTGAGATCGCATACCAAAACAAAAGCACGACTTTGAGATCGCATACCAAAACAGCACCATTGTAGTATTTAGGAAATCAACGCTCGTTAGACCCCGTCTCCTATTCTCTAATTTTCTAACATTCCTAGACTCAAATTCATGTACAGTTCCACCTTAACCTATATCCTTGATTTCCAGTTATGATATTTACATTTGAACTCGTGTATTAGCTTGGGCTATACCACCTTCTAAACTCTTCTTGTGAAAAATATTCACAATCATCGGTTATTTTGAAGGGATCAGACTTTTTTTTTTTTTTTTTTTTTTTTTTTTTTTTTTTTTTTTTTTTTTTTTTTTTTTTTTTTTTTTTTTTTTTTTTTTTTTTTTTTTTTTTAGAATGCCAGGCACTACCTCCTCGGTAGCCAAAGGGGTTAGATAAATTTACCCCTACTTTCAATAAATTCTGCTAAAATGGAGAGACCGTTCTATCAATCCCTGATTGATGACGGAACTCAAAATTCAGAACTCCATAGGCCACTAAGGCAGGCCCGTGGAGAGGGGGGATACTGGGGGTGCTCGAGCACTTGCCCCTTTGCCCTGTGCCCCAAAAGTGCCCTTCATCACAAAAATTATGAAAATGAATGAAAAAAGATTTCTCACAGGCTTTTTCCATTTTCTTACCATTCAGAAATTATAATGTGGAAAACGGTGTTGCACCTTACCGGATAGTTGCCAAATACGAATATATAATACAAAAGAGTGAAGTGCCGAATTTCCAGCCCAAAGCACCTGCCCCTTGCAATGTCTGTGCACGTTACTGCACTTAAGGCTAGAGGAAATTAACAATACTGTAGTCCCGAGAGATAGACTGACTAAGGTTAAACTTTATTTTTGGGGGGATTACGGAATTTCTTGTTGCTGCTTATGATGTGTGTTGATAAGCTTTGCAATCGTGCGGTAAAGTGGGGCCTGTGTGATCGCTGCTGATATGACGAAATCCTTTCAATCCTTGTAATAAACAAAATTTAATTTTGTATGCTGTACAATTACATCTGAATGTAGGCTATTCTGACGTGAGAAGATAGACACTATGCATGCTGGTGTGTGGGCATAATAAATAAATGGAGATTAGAGACAACAATCTCCCCGTTGCTCATTTTCAAATTTTATCTATATTCTCACTGTGACTGTGGTGTTCCCAATGGGACCGTTCGCAGTGAGTGATTTGATACCAGACACCTCCAGATTTTGTAATTCTTGCCGGAAAATAAATACTTTTTTGGGCAAGTTTTATAACCTTACAGAGGTGTATCGTTGTACATTGTTGTGTCTGAAATTTAAGTCAATTAATTTCATGATTGCAAACGGCATATAACATTGTTTGAGCTTCTATTTATAATTACAGATGGTATTCGTAAAACAGCCTATAATTGTATCAAGCCAAGCAATTTGTCATTTTCTACCGACTTCAATGGACGTATACTCATATATGCTTTCATTTGAATGCACCAAGCAATAGGCAAATCCATGTAATGTATACAAAATATTATTTTGCATCGAAGACTTAATTTTTTCGGTACGATTAACATTTGTCTTTCTCTTACTTTTTCTTGAATCTGACGTGCAGTCTGCCACGGCACACGTAAAATTAGTCATATTTGTTTGAAAATAGCTCCCAGCAGATCTAAGAGGCTATTCTTTACACACCCGTCGGTCACCTCGTACGTTCGCCACCTCTGTTGTTATCTTTTATCTCACTGATTATCTTCATATACAGGGCGTTACAGTGATATTCATTATTTTTCAACACTCTCAGATAAAATGCACAAACCGAAATCAAGATCCTCTTATTTTTACTGCTCATAGTTACTTCAGTAAATATAATTACCTATTTTTAGTTTTATCTTATGATTAAATTAACAAAGCCTTATCACACACCAGTAAGTAAAAATTATAACATTAAGAGTCATTTTTTTTTATTTTGAATACACTTATGCAGCAATTTATGTCGTATTTTTTTTAAATATCGGTTTCCAAATTAGCTAAGTCACCCCTTTGCCTCGTGAAATCCGAGACAATTGAACATTCTAGCGCTAATATGAATCTACGAGCCTGACTGCGAAAGGTCCCATTACAGCTCCTACCTTTCCTTACATTTACTACCTTCATTTTACACATCAAATAAATTCAAGACAATATCCCCCGATATTTTCAATCTATGAAGAATATTATGACTTTCGACAAATTTCCCACCCCTTTATGTAATACTGACGGTGTAGTAAGTTTAATCTAGGTGACCGCCCCGCCGTGTTGATTCCGAGATATTCGAGTAATTTTTTTACAACATTCTGAAGCAGAAAACTACATACTTGTGATCGGCAAGGTTTAATCGAACCCTGAAAAGTACAACGGCATTATTAAGCATCATGTATCATTGTATGTAATTTTTTCACCTTTTCTGTTTTGTTTTGATATTTAATCAAAACACAGTAATATAACTTACCGTGGCCTTAGGGCCACTTGGCGATTTTCTTCGTCTTTGTTCTAGTGGTGGTGATGCGTGCGTTGACTTCGGGCGTGGTATGGGGGATAGGATGAAGGTATGAGTTGATGGGAGATTGGTTGTCACATAGAACGCGTCCCCTCACTGGCTTAGCACACACTTCGTCACATTTACACTTCACAATATCGGGTTTATATGAGGTCTGTGATTGGGGTAAAATTCATATCACTCCCCGATCACGAATCACAAACACCTCTCGTCAGTTTCAAATCATGTCTCGGACTACGTAAAAAGGGGTTCTGACGTCGCGCCGAACGCCTAGCTCTATGGGAGGCACAACTTCACCTTAATTAACTGAAGTGAAAGATAATATTCATGTATGGGAATTAGAGATGGTTAATACACCAGAACCAATACTAAAGACGGAGAAGTCACCAGGTGGTAAATAAAAAAAAAATAATAATGAAAATTATACATTGATAACTCGACATTCCTGGAAAGGGTAGTCAACCATTTCCGTACATATAAACAGAAATGATAGACCACTATATATAAATGGAAAAAGTAAAGTTGTATAATTTGTTATACATGCTTTCATATAGAAAACATTCTAGAATACATATTCCATTCAGCTTGATATGCTTAATTGCTCTATCTAAAATTTATCCTAATTTTACAGCTATCAATTCACTAAACTGAGGTCGTAACCACAGAGATCTACATTAATTTGTAGTAATAGCTCATTTACTCTAAATGCCTCTGTCGGGATTTATTCTCGACAAACGTTCATCCAATCATGCCGCTCTACACCGAAACAACCCTGTAACAGAACCAACTCTGGGCCCATCACCCCAGTTTCACTACCAAGCACCAAAAACACTAATCCCATCAGTAGTCCCACAAATACCTCCATGCAATCACTAAACTCAATAATACGCACAACCCCCAACAGTACTGAGAACACTAATAATAAACTTTTCAATTGGCCAGAACCAGATACACCATATGAGGAAGCAAATGATGTTAATATTAATGAGGAAGAAGTAAGGGAACCAACAATTAACGAAGTAGGAACGGCCATAAAGGAACTAAAGAATAATAAAGGACCTGGGGTAGATGGAGTAGTGGGAGAACTTCTTAAGGCAGGAGGAGAGTACTTGAAGAATAAAATATACCGACTTATTTTAAGAATATGGAGAGAGGAAAAGGTACCCAGAAATTGGAAGAAAGGAGTTATTATACCAATACTGAAGAAAGGAGACAAAAGGGTATGTGAAAATTACAGAGGCATCACACTACTATCCTGTGTATACAAATTTTTTGCAAAAATACTTTATAGGAGACTGACCCCCTATGCAAATGAAATATTAGGCGAATTTCAATGTGGCTTTAGAAGGGGGAGATCAACAACAGACCACCTGTTTACGATCAGACAGATACTGGAGAAGAGCTGGGAGTTTAATATAAATCACTGGCATATGTTTGTAGACTTCAAACAAGCATATGACAGTGTACACAGATCATCCATGTGGAAAATCCTCAGAGAATTTGGAGTACCAATCAAAATTGTAAACTTAGTGAAGGCAACGTATGATGGCACAGAAGCACAGGTGAGGGTTGGCAACAAGAAGACGAATTTTTTTTAAATAAAGAGTGGTTTGAAACAGGGGTGCGTTCTATCCCCACTACTGTTCAACCTACTACTAGAAAGAGTGGTAAGAGCAGTGGAGAGAGATAATGTTGGAGTAGAGTTCGAGTCTGGGAGAGTGAATATGTTGGCGTATGCCGACGACGTCGACTTAATAGATGGGACTATAGATGGAATAAAAGACATGTTTGGAGATTTCCAAGAGACTGCGAACAGAGTAGGACTGCTGGTGAATACTAAGACAGAGTTAATGCATCTAACCAAAAATAATAACAGAGAAAAATATATTGACATCAATGGTGTGAGATATGAAGTATGCAGAAACTTTAAATATCTTGGATCAATTGTAACAGACGAAAACCTGATGGACACTGAAATAAAAACGAGAATTGCATCAGCCAACCGATGTTATTATAGCCTCCAAAATACACTGGGAAGAAGAAGCATATCAACAAAGACCAAACTAAGAATATATGATACAATAATAAAACTCATTCTACAGTATTATATGGATGCGAAGCCTGGAGTCTGACTAAGAAAATGGAAAAAAGTCTTTTTGTATTTGAGAACAGTGTACTAAGGAAATTTTTGGGCCCAGTATTCGACGAACTAGACCAAGAATGAAGAAGGCGGCATACTGAAGAGCTAAGGGAAACATCAGGCCAAATAAATATAATGAATATCATAAAGTCAAGGCGACTGCAGTATGCCGGTCACATTGCAAGAATGGAACAAGAAAGAATACCAATGAGAGTGATGATGGATGGGATGGTAGGAGGAAGACGTTTCCCAGGAAGACCACGCAGAAGATGGATGGACAACGTGAAGGAGGACCTGGGAAGGGCTGGAGCAGATGTCCGGGATTGGATGACAGTGGCACAGGACCATAGAGTCTGGAGGCATTTGGTGCTAGCTGTGAGGGGTCAGGAAGTGGCCCAACCACCACCGGAGTAAGTGAGCATTACTAACAAACGAGCCGCCCTGCATCACACCATTTTGACTCATGACCCGGACATTATCATAGGGACAGAGACATGGCTCAAACCAGACATTAAGGACTGTGAAGTCTTCCCCGCTGACAATCCCTAATCAGTGACTTGACACAGGAAGGACATGCAGGATAGTGACCACGGTGGAGTTCTTATAGCAACAAAGCCAGGACTTACAGCTATACCAGCAAACGAACTCGACTCGGAACTTGTTTGGACGAAGGTACATGTACAGGGCTGCAGGACTTTATACGTAGGATCGTTTTACCGTCCCCCCACCTCGAATATTGACTACCTGCAGACCCTGCACCACTCACTAAACAAAACTGGCTTTTCCAAAAACATCTGGTTATCTGGTGACTTTAATCTTCCTGATATTGACTGGACAGCATACACTACCATTGGCAACCCCACCTGCGAAGGCAACATTATATCACCTCAAATTGACAAGAGACTTCTACATGCAAAATTTGCAAAAATCATAAACACACACTCACTCTCACAAACAGTGCATGAACCAACACGCACACAGACTAGTGTCATGAGAAACAACCCTAACATAAGACACGGGGTCACATCCAACACCTTAGACTTATTCCTCACGAACAACATTTCACTCATTACAAGGACACGAGTAGTACCAGGTCTGAGCGACCATGACATGGTACTAGTTGACGCAAGCATTAAACCAATCAAGCTAGAACAAGAACACAGGGAGATTTACTTATACAAAAGAGCCGACATGAGTGCCATATCTCAGGACTAAACAGGCTTCAAAGACTTTCCTGGGCCATAACCCGATGGCCAATTCATTGGAAACTAGTTGGGCCAGACTAAAGAATGTAATTACAATACGCTATGAACAAACACATACCAAAGAAAAACCTAATGCGAAATCGGTCACCACCCTGGTTCAATAGACAATTACAGACTTTACACAGAAACAGTAAAAGCATACAACGCAGCAAAACGGCACAACGATACAAGTCACTAGGAAGGGTTCAGAAACATACAGAAAACATCTCAGAAAAAAAAACGCGACATGCCGAAACTAGTTGCACTGCCACTTTCCTCACAAATAACAGACAAAAACCCAAGAAATTTTACAGCTTTTTCAAAGTACGCAGACAAAAATCTACCGGTATTACAACACTACTACACAACGACTCCTTGGTAACACATTCACATGAAAAAGCACATGCACTCAAGTAAATTCAGTCCGTCTTTACACAAGAACATGCAGACCAACCGGACATACCACCGTCGCCACACCCAACAATTCCTCCCCAAGTTATATACGTCCAAGGAATCGAAAAACTACTTTCTGATGTAGACGCGACTAAAGCGACTAGACCTGACAATGTACCCTGGTATGCTGGCTCTTGTCCTGCAGGTTATATTTTCACAGACAATTCAAACCAGACCTCTTCCCTGTGGCTTGCTTTTGGTAAACGAAACTCCGATTTTCAAATCCGGTGAAGAACCCTCACATCCAATTATAGGCCTGTCTCGATTTTTGTATATTTTAGAATACTCTAGAGCAGGGTTTCTCAACCTTTTTAGCCATATCGCTCCCTTTTTCAATTGAAAAAAAGGATCGCCCCCCTTAATTGGAAAATAATAATAAAAATTATTGCAACAATGATAAACAACTAATTTAAAATGTTTTACGTTGTGTTTTAATGAAATCCTTGGGCCTGGTGCTTCGCTGCTAGATCTTTTATATTAGGCTTAAAATTTGTCAGTTTCAGTCTGATGTCTCCTCGAATGCATATATCCTGTGACGTTTTTGGCCCCCCTGAGCTCAAAAATCGTCCCCCCGGGGGCGATATCGCCCCCATTGAGAATGACTGCTCTAAAGTATATGTACATGTACTGTCTTTTCTTCATGTTCTTTCCTGTCTTACTTTTTGTCTATTATCTCTTATTTCAGTATAAACATTGACATTGGACACTGCCACACATACATTCAAGTCACATGCCATAATATTTTACCCATATTTACTAGTTTGCAACGTGTAAAAGTGCATTCGCAGGTACATCAAGACTCAACAGACCACTAGAGGATTCTTCATGATTTACAACACACCCCACATGTTCTCGCTGTCCGACTCCACCATGAGAAATCAATAATTAGAATAAAAATTACAAGCTTACAATTACATAAGTTTAAGTTATACTTTTAATTTCAATACTTTTAACTTCATTGTTTTTTGTTTGTTCTTTACAAATCTAATCATCAAAAATTTGTTGGCTTCTTTATAAAGCCGAGGAACTCTGGTGCAACAGTAAAGATTAACTAGGAGGATGGTCAGATTTTTAAATTTTCTTAGCAATTGTTATGAGTCTGTAAATATGGACATTTTCTACTAGCATTCGCATAGTCTAGGAATGCCATGATAAAATAAATTTATAGGTTTTTTTACAATTCATTCACGGGGGGGGGGGCGATTATGCATTTTGCCGTCGCACTCGAAATCGAATTTTGAGCTCATTTCCGGGTCTCTTTTTGAACTTTTCCGGGGTGAATTTACCCACAGCTCCGTGTATTTTTACCCCCTGGATGGAAGTGAGTCTTATAGGAGAGAGGGTGGAGGGTGTGGAGGATTTTAAATATTTGAGGTCGCATGTGGCAGGAAATGGGGGAGTGGGAGGGGAGGTAAAATGTAGAGATAGGAGCAAGTAAATGTCTTAGGGGACTGAAAAATGTCACGATGAATAGGTATCTGGAAATGGATATAAAGAGAAGATTATACAAAGGGGTGATTGTACCTGTGGCAATTTATGGGGTGGAGATTTGGGAATTAAAAGAGGCAAATAGAAGTTTAAATGTGTTTGAGGTGAAGGGTATGGTGGGGGTTGCAGAGTTGGGTAGAGTTAGAAAAGAAGGGGTGAAGAGAAGAGAGGGAGAGGAAAGGGATATGGCAGATAGGGTTAATGAAAGATTATTGGGATGTTTTTGGCATACGGAGAGAATGAGAGAAGAAAAAGTAGCAAGAATAAAGAAAGAAAGGGAGTGTGAAAAGGATAAGTGGATGGAGTGAACTTGAGGGGATGACCGAGGATGAGATAGATGGATGTGGTGAAAAGGTCATTAAGTACGAGGGGAATGCTTGTTGAGCAGGAATGGGAGAAGGCAAGGGATAGGTGTGAGAAGAGAATGATATATTGATGGAATTTCTCCCCTTTGTCTTCTCTACTTTCCGCAAGAGGGGTCGCCGTGCAAATGAAGATCCCTGTTGTGGATCTACTGTGCCTTGCTGCATTGCTTCTGACACAGGCAATGGGCAGAAGGTAAGGATGGCCCTTCATCCATGAGAATCTAAGATAAGAAGGAAATAATTGGTGGTGAATGGGAAAGGAATAGGTGGGAGCTGATGCGTGCCTTGGCTGGCTACCATCCTTATGAGGGAGAAGAGGCCCTTGGCATATATATAGATATATAGGTGTCAGTCCTGGGACCTAGGATGTATCCATGTGTTTTTACGTTTGTAACAGAGCTGGAAAATGGTGTTAATGCTAGGTGAGGAGTGTCAACACAAAGAATGAGGAGTTTCAGTCCATTACTATAGCACCGTTCCACTCCATGCCATCCAAACAATCTTTCTTACAGGTGATGACTGCTTCATCTCTAGCATTCATACCACCCATTAGTATGATCTTATTACTTAGCGGTGTATGTGGAAGGCATACATATAAACAGTTATAAAAGTATATTTTGTCGGGTCATCTGTTGGGAGAGTGGGTGTGTAGACAGCATAGTGGCAGAAAGGAATCTTTACTGTAGAGAGGGGCATACGCTAAGACATAATCCTGTAGTTGACTCCCATTGGCATCATGCCATCTCCTTCGGGACTACACTCCTATTTCCAGGAAATTATAAAAAAAAGTCCTCATCCAGCACCAAAAGAGTGTGAAAAACAACAAGGCAATATATTACGTTGTTGTTTTATCAAAGTCAGAGGAAGCAGGAAAACCCTGAACTATAAACACATTATTACTACCTTTGCTTTACATACTCCGATTTAGATATTCATAATTTTAATACAAGGAAATACCTATGGGATATGAGAGAGATGAAGAACATACACTGGTTTCTTGTATTCTCGAATGAGAGTTGAATGACTCTAGTCAGCCTAGGGCTGGAGACAAGCGACTCCAGTCACTTGAAGGGCGTCCATTGCCAGGGGCGACGAAGATAGGTTATGTGCCTATATCAGGAAAGACAAACGACTCCAGTCACTTGTAGAGACGAATAAGAAAATCGCACCTCGACACTGGCACGTCTTGGGAAGAGAGGGGCACGTCAGACGCCTTTTTAATTTAGTTTCTTTCTTGCCACGAGTGCGTTCTTTCCCTCTCCTTTTGTAATCTTCGCTCTTGACGTCACTACTGCGCAGTTATGCGGAGCGCCGGGCATTGCTTATATAGATAATTTACGTAACTGTCTCGAACGTTGGGAAAACACCTCCATGATTGGTATCTCCTCCCTTCACTCTCACACCTCCACACATCTATGTCTCACTACAATGCATGCACATCATAATCATTACAATTAATACATACTACAAGGTACATAATACATATATAATAGGAGATCACTATTATACAATCACTACGATAAGTAATACAAAAAATATATAATACACTTAGAATATAAGATACATGATACATATACAAAGAGGGAATTACAATATCCATTGAGTGTTTACAAAACATCCTATCATATTTACCCTGGGGCGTAGCAATTGGTGTATTAGATATGTAGGATAGCAGGGAAATGTGAACAGCAATCTCATCACTGTGGATTCTCTGGTCATGTTTGGGGAGTCTCTGCTAGAAGTAAGTATGAGTGTAGCCTTCTTCCTCTTCCATTGAGGATCCGCTATCAGGTAGTTTGTTATGCTCAAGGCAGCTGTCTACATCGCAGCGCTCAAACTCATATGCAATTAGCGTAGTGCGCCGTTTGGGTAAAGATAAGTTAAGTGAGTCGAGTAAAGTACATGTCATGGTGCAACCTGAAGTATTTTTTTCTGTTAAATGTTCTGCTGTTTCACTAGCTAAGAGGGTTTTTTCTTTAATCTACCCTCCACTTTGTTTGAGGTAGGCAGTGCTTTTCCTAAACAGGGCTACCTAATCCACGAAGGGACACCAAAAGAAGATCGTTCCTGGTTCGGCCTTCGAGCTAAAATGCCTTTGTACAGAGAGTTGCAACAATTCCGTCGTATTGCCACAAAATGGCAACGCGTCCGGAGATGTCTCAACTCTCTTCATAAAGGAACTGTGTAAAGCGACTGTTGGTGCATCCGAATGCAGAACAACCCGGCATATCCAGTGAACAAACGCAATAGGTTAAAAAATCAATAGCAAGAACAAATAATAAGCGTGAGCAACTCTGTATAATAGGGATTCTACGACCAGCGATTATGTGCTCCGGACCGTCGAATGCGTAGCTTGCCTTTGAGGGGTGTAACATTACGTGAACGTTACTTGGACTATGGTGCCGAGGGAGTGAATGAAGCTCAAGTTTGTTTGTTGGTTTTATTCCTGGTTAGTGCGAGTGTCGACCTAGGCTGGGTCGGCGGTCAGGCTCCGAGGCGACCCGACCGCGAAGTTGACCGCGTGGCCTTGGGACGAGCACAGCTGACCTACAACTGTTGTAGAGAACTGTCTTTGGAGACCAAAACCCGGCTCCTTATATACACAGCCGACGTACGCAAAAGTAGCACAGGACCCAGCCTCACCGAAACATGGCTCGGCAGGGCCTAGGTTGTGCTTTCATGAGGATACAAATGTTTGCAGTACAGGCGTAATATGGACTTAATCTACACAATAGAAATATAAGGCCGAAGGCCAGCTGTTTCTACGCAACATATCAATTCCTTGCCCATCCCATTTCTGCAGCGACGATACTATAAGCCAAAATGTCGCGTAGACGCACATGTGGGGGACTCTGTTCACTACAGGGGTATCTGGCAAATCTGTGACCTGCCCGTATTGTCAGCGGAACTATCGCCATAGGCCTTTGGTTGATGATATGATGAACGAAGGAAGGATGAAGGTACAGAACAGTTGGCAATGGAGGAAATCTCGGAGTGACACTTGCGCTGTTGGGGATCAATTAAGGTGCAAAAAGGTTGCATCTTGGCGAGGAATCGCCTAACGCTTAGGAGAACAATCAGGCAAGCATATTATTGTGGATCTGGTTGCAAACAGGAATCGTTGATGAAATCCAAAGGCATTTGCAGGTAGCTCTATCAAAAACTATTCATCCTTCACCCTACTGATTCCCACCACCAGTTGGTCCTCATATACCAAAAGAATCAGTCTTATGATTGTAACTTGTCAAGGTTGGCGTGAAATATGTTACCCACACACAAAGTTCCCCACAGAGTGGTGGATGTATGAAACAAACTAGACGAAACAACTATAGTTTGTGCAAAAACCCTACACGAATTCAAGATCAATTTAGACTGCAAGATACAGAGACGGTACATCACGAGCGTAGCTCCCCTTCCCGTAAAATATAACTAAGTAGACACAACTAGGTAGGTAAAAACACACACACACACACACACACACACACACACACACACACACACACACACACACACACACACACACACACACACACACACACACACACACACACACATGTAGCCCCTGTTCACCTAGCAGTGAGTAGGTACGGGATGTTAGTCAAGGAGTTGTGACCTTGCTGTCCCGGTGTGTGGTGTGTGAGTGGTCTCAGACCTACCCAGAGATCGGCAAATAATGAGCTCTGAGCTCACTGCCGTAGGCTGGTGTCTGGCTGTCTCGAACAGAGGCTGCAGCAGATCCGAGGTGAATACACATACACACCACTTGTTCGACTGGTGCTGTGTCTGACTGTGTATGTATATATTATACACATGCATGTATACGTGTTCGTTCGACTGTGTATGTGTGTCTACGTGTAATTTATATATGTTCGCTGTGTGTGTGTGTGTGTGTGTGTGTGTGTGTGTGTGTGTGTGTGTGTGTGTGTGTGTGTGTGTGTGTGTGTGTGTGTGCGTGCGAGTGTGTGTGTGCGTGCGAGTGTGTGTGTGCGTGCGTGTGTGTGTGTGTGTGTGTGTGTGTGTGTGTGTGTGTGTGTGTGTGTGTGTGTGTGTGTGTGTGTGTGTGTGTTCACCTTGGTCTTTTTGGATCACGTGCTGGACTCGTGATCGACAGCTATTTCCCCTTCAAAAGAGAGCTCGTATGACCGATCTATGGGTAATGCTGTAACCTTACACGCACACATTCACACATCTCCCCGCCCACGAGAGTTGGAGTAACGACTCGAAGCGCAGCGATACTGAAACTATTTCAGCCCTGGGCGGGATTCAAACCCGGACCGCCATAGTGACAGTCGGGGACTCTACCAACCGCCACCGAGTGTGAGTGTGTGTGTGTGTGTGTGTGTGTGTGTGTGTGTGTGTGTGTGTGTGTGTGTGTGTGTGTGTGTGTGTGTGTGTGTGTGTCTGTGTGTGTGAGTGTGTGCGTGTGTGTGTATTTTCAGGTGTTTCTAGTATATTTTAGCCTTCAAAGCAAAGAGGAACTTCAACAACTAAACACTGTAATGATTCATTCCAACTTTAACACACGACAGCGTGCTGGAAAAAAAAATCTAGTTCAACATGTTCGTAGCTATGCTCATTGTCGTGAGGTCGTTCATCAATCCGACATATGTCAGAGGTGGCATTTAGTACCCATTGTCTGTATATATGTGCAAATTATTTTCATACAGTAAAGATAAAATAACACACACACATACACACACACACACACACACACACACACATACACACACGCACACACACACACACACACACGTACACACACACACATTACACACAGCAATACAGAGTGGTGGATATCTGGAATAAATTGGACAAAATAATAGTGTGTGCAAACACCATACAAGAATTTAAGAACAAACTAGATGTTGCGAGATACAAAGACTGGTCAACGAGCATAGCTTCCCTTCCCGTATAATACAACTAGGTAAACACACACACACACACACACACACACACACACACACACACACACACACACACACACACACACACACACACACACACACACACACACACACACACACACACACACACACACACACACACACACACACACACACACACACATAAGAACATAAGAAATAAAGGAGACTGCAAAAGACCATAAGGCCTACACTAGGCAGCTCCGTATCCATCACCACCTGTCATCCCCATCCATAAAGTTGTCTAATCGTTTTTTAAAACAACTGATAGTTTCAGCGCTTACTACATGATTACTAAGTTTATTCCATTCATCGACCACCCTATTAGTAAACCAATTCTTGCCTATTTCCTTCTTACACACACACACACACACACACACACACACACACACACACACACACACACACACACACACACACACACACACACACACACACACACACACACACACACACACACACACACACACACACACACACACACACACACACACACACACACACACACACACACACACACACACACACACACACACACACACTATAATTTCTGTAGTTGATATGAACATTAGCACTCTAGGGTGAATGAAGTCTACAGTTATCAGAAAAAAATGCATTAGATATAACGACGATTACTACTACTACTACTACTACTACTACTACTACTACTACTACTACTACTACTACTACTACTACTACTACTACTACTACTACTTTTATTTTATTTTTCAATGTACGACCTCCATCCTAGTGGAACTGTGTTGTGGAAGAAGCAGGGTCTGTCTTCCACAGACACAGTTCATTGGCCCCTCTCCCGCCAATGACTGTGGTCGACGACCCTTTTATTTATCTATCTATTTATCTATTTATTTTTAATAATGCCTAGTACAAAAGTTCATTTATCCTACTGTCAACCACTGTCTGCTCAAAATCTAGGTTTTGTATATATATATACTACTACTACCACTACTACTACTACTACTACTACTACTACTACTGCTACTACTACTAATACTACTAGTTCTACTACTACTTCTACTGCTAAAAATATTCAACAATTACAGTTAAGAGGAAATATAAATGAGATAAGATACGATGAAAGGTTGTGCTGCACCCATTTTTATCAGTTTTTCGAGCGAGTGGAGATAACTCGAGTTTATGATGACGCTGCTGGTCTAAACCCACACTGGCTGGGACAAATCTTCCCGTTGATTACGTAAACATCAATAACAGTGAAAGGGTCCACGTTTTTGTTACCCGTCATACTATATCGAGGCGAAATCTGGACTCTGGCCAATGTTCTGAGGTCCGCGGCACAAAATCTGAGGAGGGTCACGGGGTATCACGTAAAAATAGACATCTTTATCACGTACATTTAATTTTTTCCTTTGCCATTACACTTTGGGCGATGTCGTACTTTTTCCGCGATGTTTCGACTATCAGAGAGGGTTGGGTTAGGTTAGATTTAGTAAATGTATTTGTTCCAATGTCAGAAAATTTGAAAGAATTTAATCCTTGCTTAGTACCACTGGATTATACCTTATCGCCGAGCGCCGCCATATTGCGATGATTGGGCTGTCTTGGGAGCTGAGGCACTCCAAATAGCTTTATATCTCTTTTTCTGTTATTCCATGACCCCTTAAACCTTCATAGTAGAGTTTTATTTAGATATTAGAACATAAGTGTTCCTTTTAGTCTCACGATGGCCAGTTAGATTGTCGAAGATCTCGCCATCAGCTGTAATCGTCTCCTTCGGAGTATTCCCCGTCTCGTACGTTCCTTGCGCTTATGGAAACGCCTGCAATGGAGAAGAAGGCCATTGTCAGGGCTCCTCTATCGCCCAGTACGAATGGCCAGGACGCCTCTTGTAAAGTGATCAGCGACGAAGAGGACAATATCTACGTAATAGAATTGTAGCATTAGAGAAGACTGTTGGGGACCTTATAGAGGAAAATCAAATTCTTCGCTCGAAGGCCCAAAACACGGACGACAAACCATGTTTGGAACCTGGGTGGAAAACGGTGAAAAAAGGAGAGTAAAAAACCCTCACCAGGCCCGCTTGAATGCAGAAAATCTTTTCAAGCTCTCGCGGGTCTGCAAGAAGAAGAAATGGAGAAGAGGCAAGAGAAAAAGGGTAGGGCAGTCGCTAGATCCCTGTCCACAGGTAAGATTTTGATTGTAAGCGATGGCCAGGTGAGATATTTAGCTAGGGTCTTCTGCGATAAAGATAGTAAGCATAGGGCCCAGGTGTGTTTCCCAGGGGCGGGGGATAGGTGATGTTAGAGACAGGATTGAAGAGTGTATAGTCGGGGAGGGTGAGAAACCCATTACTCATTTGGGTGCTGGGGGCAATGATATAAGTAAATTAGGGAGTAAGGAATTGTTTGCGGGGTTCTGGGATGTGCTAGATAAGACTAGAAATAAGGGAGGGGCTCTTGTTTTATGTGGAATCCTTCCGAGGAGAAAAGTTGGAGACATGTAGTGTTCCAGGGCTATTACAATGAACTGCAGGCTGGCAAAATATTGTAAGGCTAATGGATGGGTATTTCTCAATAACTCGGATCGCTTTTACGGTAAGAATCATCTATATACAAGGGGCAGGGTACACTTGTCACTCAAAGGATTTCGGCTCTTTGCTGAATCCCTTGAGCGAAAAGTAGGCATCCTGCATTTTTTTCGGATAGATTACGTGGGAGCCGGGGGTGGGGGGGAGTATTGGAAAATAGTTTAGGCAATAGAAACAGCTCAGGCACTGTGAAAGGAATCACCTAATCAGGTGGGGGGAGGATAAACTAAAATTTTACTATACAAACAGCAGAAACGTAATGAATAAATTTTATTTGCTGCGCGGTAAAGCATAAGTAGAGAGATTTCATATTATAGCTGTTACTGAATCCTGGATCAATATGGCTGATAGATATTTCCTCCCGAATATCGAAATAGAAGGATATATATATATATATATATATATATATATATATATATATATATATATATATATATATATATATATATATATATATATATATATATATATATATATTCACAAGGATAGGGTTAGCAGGAGTGAGGGAGGTGTAGCACTTTTCATTAAAGATACAGTAGATTGTATTTTCAACAATTCGGTTTAAAACGAGGATAGTACGGAATCTATTTGGAAGGAGATTTTAGGCAAGAAGAAGAAACTTATTTTTGGCTTTCTATATAGACCTCCTGACCTCATCATTGGCAGACTGATCCCCTGATTAACGAAATTCGCAGGCGTCCCAGTACAAAAACGTTGTTATCGTAGGAGATTTTAATTATAGAAACATTGACTGGGAATCTTAGTAGGAGATCATGAAGCGTAAAATTTCTTAGATGTGCAAAATAATTTCCTAAAACAAATGATTACCGATCCTACGAGGGGAGAGAATACTGTGGACCTATTTTTAATTAATAATGAGCACCTAATAAGAAACGTAAGAGTGGGAGATAGTCTAGGCTCTAGCAATCATAAAAAATAAGATTTAATATCATTTGGGAAGAATCAAATAGTATGAATAACGCATACTGACTTCAGAAGAGCCAATTTTGATAAGATAGGAAAATACTTAAGACATCTGGTTACTTACGAGACCGACCCAGGGGGCTGTGACGGGGTAAAATACGCGGTCAGTCCGGACGTCATTAGCGCAGTCAGGTGTCGGGTCACGGAGGATAATATGCATACCTGTCATGTCACTTACAAAGGCGAGGTCAACAGCCCGGTCAGCGATTTGGATGAAACATACAGTAACATAATAGCTTTGATTCTAAATACACAAAATAAATTCATTCCCCTCAAGTCAAAACGGAAAAATAGTAATACTCCCAAATGGATGACGGACAGAATATGAGATCAGGAAGCTTTGATTCTAAATGCACAAAATAAATTCATTCCCCTCAAGTCAAAACGGAAAAATAGTAATACACCCAAATGGATGACGGACAGGATATGAGATCAGAATGAAAAGAGGACTTTACGCATGAATAAAAAACGGGGAAACACACCTTAGCCCCAAATATAACGATATGGCTAAACTGGTTAAAAAGAACACGCGCACAGCGAAACGTAACTATGAAATTAAAGCTGTTAAACAAGCGAGGCCCAACCCAAGGAGTTTCTTTCATCTCTGCAGAAAAAAAGGAAAAGATAGGCGCAATAAAAGACGACGAAGATGTCATGATAGAATCGGAGGAAAAACGAGTGAGACGTTTCGCAAATATTTTCTCTCGGTGTTAACTAAGGAGAGGTTAGATAATGTACTTGACTGCGATCCGATTTTTAGTGGGGATGAAGAAAGTAGACTATCTAATATCAGCATTAGTAAGGTAAAGGTAGTCAAGCAGACTGAAAGACTTAAAGCTACAAAATCCCCAGGTCCAGACGAAATTTTCCGAGAGTGCTTAAAGAGCGTAAATTTGAAATCTGCGACCAGTTAACAGAAATATTTTAATAAGTCGGTAGACACTGGTTTTGTGCCTATTATTTGGGGGCAGGCAAACGTTGTTCCTGTTTTCAAAAAGGGAGATAAATCGTATATATGCAACTACAGGCCAATCAGTTTGACATCAGTTTAGGTAAAATGCTTGAAACAGTAATAGTTAATAAACTCATAGATCACATCGAGAGGTCTAATTTGATTCGTGACTCACATCACGGTTTTTCCAAGGTTAAGTCATGTGTGACTAATCTATCTTTTTACACTAACGTATATAAGGCGTAAGATAACAATGATAGTTACGACGTTATTTATCTTGACTTTAGCAAAGCGTTCGACAAGATCGAAATATACATTAAAAACACCAACCGTGGCTTCTGCCTCAACGGCAACAGCGAATGACCGGAACGCTACAAACGCAGCGTCATCCAGGTATTAGTTAACACTTAACAGAGTCATCTGCCACTGCAGCACCTGGACGGCCACCAACAATTCACTCCAAAGGGTTTCGACCTTACTAGTTAACAACGGCTATCCATAACATTTAATAGACTCCATCATCAACGATAAAATTATATTCTTCGCTTCCCAGCCAACACCCACACACAAAAAACCTTCAACCTTGGACCTATACTACCAAGGGTACATGAATACAGGTTACAAAGAAAGCGAAAAAGGACTACAACGAATCATTTCACGTAACGTCAAACCATACAGTCCTGACACCAAGATCCGCCTCATCATATACTAAAAAACAACTCCAAAACATATACACACTAATAATGGAAAACAACTGCCCGCTAGCTCCCCCCCACCCCCCAACCCCACCTCTCCACCACAGGAAGTCAATTTCGTCCACAAGTTTGATTACCCCGTCGGTAAGTGTCTGGATCGTACATCCTTGTGCGTTGGCATAACTTCCATGACGCTCCCCAAAAGACTATCATACCACCTCTAGAACGGCGCTACCAAAAACATATGGAGAAAAAACACAACATCACCTTTACCTGACCAATACTGAACGAGAACACCAGAATTATCTACAAAGCGCACGACCCCCAACTCAGATGGGCGAATCCGTGAACATCAAGTTCAACAAAACCATTGTCACTGTTGACTTTCTCAAACCATGCATTCAAATTGGCCTCCAACCTATATATATATATATATATATATATATATATATATATATAAACATGTATACATATATATATATATATATTTTTTTATATATATACATATATATATATATATATATATATATATATATATATAAATGAGTGTGTGTTTATGTATATGTCTAGGTAGGCAAGGTATCTGTGGCAAAATATGCATCTAATCCAACCATATTATGGAGGGTACTCTGATCATTATGCATAGAATACAAAATATTCTATTTTATTTTTTTGCAGATTAAGTAGGATAATTTGACTTTGCCTTTCGATCTCAGTATGTAAGCTATGCATAGTAGTATTACAATTCACGTGCTGCAAACACCCCTTGAACACCGTTTTCTTTACGCGGAATAAATGCAGAAACAAATATGTTTTCAACTCAGTCGTTTGGGATCTGCGAAATTTAACGTTTGTGTTTCGCTTATCTTCTTGCGTTTTCCTTCAGTTTTAGTTTATTTCCATTTATTTACATTTTCCCCTTTTTCCAGCAATGGATAATGAATATCTTAGGACGTTTTCAAAACTAGTTTATGAAGAAAATAAACAAATTGTAAATCAAAACCAGAACTTATGGATCTAAAACAACAGAGAGGGACAAATATTATCATAAAAAAAATTAAACTGCTTGGCACAGCAAGAAAGAGTGATTGTGCGGCTGTACTACAACAAAAAGGCTCTTTTATTTCCCATATTTGGTATTTTCTCTATCTAGTGAAAGTGTGTGGGTAAAAGAAGGATATTGTGATATGAATAATTCATCCAATGCTTTAGTAAACACGGGCGGTCAGGAGCACATTCTGAAAGTAAAATAAC
Organism: Oratosquilla oratoria; assembly: GCF_046742065.1. Classification (NCBI taxonomy): domain Eukaryota; kingdom Metazoa; phylum Arthropoda; class Malacostraca; order Stomatopoda; family Squillidae; genus Oratosquilla; species Oratosquilla oratoria. The sequence goes on from NC_134801.1 coordinate 24,933,047, forward strand.
ATTGAAAACATTTCGATCTACACGAATCGATTTGCTCTTAGATAAACAGAAGTCTATCACATTGAAATTTACAGTAAAAAATTAAATAGAACTGAGCTATATTAAAAAATTATTGTGCTACTTTTTTATTATTATTATTAAACAAGAACTTGTTTTTCGCCGAGATAATGAATTTAAATCATCGTTAAATCGTGGAAACTATGCCGAGTTAATGAACCATACTGCAAATTTTGATGAAAGATTGGCTCAACATCTACAGAATTAATCATTTTTTCAGGCCTTTGTGATAAGATACA
>NC_134801.1:24938342-24943342 GCF_046742065.1 Oratosquilla oratoria
AGATTCCTTCTCCCTGGAGTTATCGCCACAAGCTGGCACAATTTCTTTAGTGTTAACGTCACAAGCTGACGTGAGTGTTCATCACCTGGATTCCTTCTTTTTAGAATTTTAGAAAACCTGCTCAAAACGGAACCGGAGAAAAAAAAAAAAAAAAAAGGGAGTAGGTCGTCGGAGCCACACTCCTCCTCCTCCTCCTCCTCCTCCTCATCTTCCTCCTCCTCCTCTTCCTCCTCTTCCTGCTGCTGCTGCTGCTGCTGTTGTTGTTGTTGTCCGGAATTCACATAACCTAGTCCCATATCGGGATTGGATTTATCCTGTTGTAAGAACCCTACCTTCTTTGTTCCTCGATTAAGCCCCGCCTTCTTGTAATAGAATAATCTGAACATAAAATCCTTTGCAATAAAAAAAAAAAAAAAAAAAAAAAAAAACCGGAATAATTGCATAACCGGTGTTATTTTTCGTCATCTGTGTGTAACCTAACCGTTCCTCGGTCTAGACACTTTAGGACCTATAGGCCGATTACCGTCCAAGTCGGTATGAATTGACGTATCATTTCAAACCTAGACCTAGCCAGGTATTTCAAAACTTTTCATTCTCAGTTTAACAATTGAAGCCCCTTTTGTTAAAAGTTTCACGTCACGACGTCACGTCCCGACATCACGTCACGACGTCGTCACATCACGTCACGTCAATTTCACGTCACGTTCTCCTCTCGACCCCAGTCTAACCCACTTAGTGATTTTAATCTCTGGTTTATGTTCTTGCCGATTGTTTTTCTGTTATTAGGCCTGAACGTTTACGCTATTTTCGGTTTCCAGTTTGGAGCCACGGAGTTTCGCTCTTGCTTGTCTGACGAGTCCACCTTCCGAGGATCTCTAGCCTGCTTTCTCCACGTCGCCTCATTACAAGATAATCTTCAATCTCTTATGAAATTATATCTTGTTAACACCTCATTAAGAATTATATATATATTTTTGTGTTCAGACATGCTATTTTCTTGTTCCCTTCTATACTTTATACTTCACCCATATTGCGACCGAGTGGTCTTCGGTCACGACAGAACTAACGCCCAGAACCCTACTACTGTGAGTTCTACTTATTATCCAAAATTGCTCCAGTGGGTCTATAATGACCTAACATTCTTTCAATCTTCTCCCACTGTGTCTATCCGAGCCTCGCGACGATTCAACCCGTCACTGTCACACACACACACACACATATATTATATATATATATATATATATATATATCCGTCACACACACACACACACACGCACACACACACACACACACACACACACATATATATATATATAATATATTATAAATAATTAAATAGAAATCCGTCAAAATTACGGACCTACCAGGGTTATGGATTTATCAATCAATCAAATTAATCGTCCTGAATCCACTGCTAAACAAAGGTCTTTCATAGCATTCCATGATTCACACGACCGCACCAACCTCTGCCACGTCACTCCTGCAAAATTCTCAATCTCGTGTCTCCACCTTCTGTCTGGTCTCCCTATTCCACGTTTCTCATCTCGCAGCGTTCACTCGGTAATACACTTTCTCCATTGCTCATCAGTCGTTCACACTAACTTACCTGCCCAATTCCACTTCCTCTCTTTTACCGCCTCCACAGTATCTTTCACTCTGGTTTGTTCTCTCACCCAACTTGCTCTCTTTCGGTCTCTCAGCGTTATTCCCATAATTGATTTCTCCATTCTCCTCTGTGCATTCCTTAGCTTTGTCTTCATCGCCTTCGTCAGTTTCCAAGTCTCACACCCGTAGATTATTGCTGGCAGAATGCACTGATTATAAACTTTACGTTTTAAACATAAAGGTAGAGTGCCTCTTAGAATATTATTATACTTATAAACACTTTCCAACCAATTGTAATACGTCTTTTTATTTCATTACCATAATCTTTCGTCACTTTCACCATCTAACCTAAATAATTATACTCCTCAACTTCTTCAAGACTCTCACCATCGATTATTTCTTTACTTTGAACTTTCGTGTTGAACATTACTTTGGTTTTACTCTTATTCGTTTTTAAACCTACTTTGGGACTTTCTTTGTTCAGATCACTCGGCATAGCTTGCAAGTCTTCTGCTCTTTCTGAAATAAAAATGTCATCCGCAAATCTTAGGGGGTTCAAATATTTGTCATTAATCTTCAAATCTTTCTCTGCCCAACTCAACCTTCTGAAAATATCTTCCAAGCAAGCTGTAAATAATTTGGTTGAAACTGTATCGCCTTGCCGTACCCCCTTTCTCCATCTTGATCTTTTCTGTATATGTAGTTGAATTACAGCAGTACTTTCGCATACTCTTCTATAACCCTTACGTTCTGTTCATTTGTATCCTGCTTGCGAAGCGAGTTTATTATTGTTATTTGTTTTACCGAGTCAAAGGCCTTCTCGTAATCTACAGAAGCTAAACAAAGAGGTATATTGTATTCTGTCGCTTTCTCGATTAGTTGATTCATCTGCAAATAGTCTAAAGTCGAATATCCTCTTTTAAAGCTTGCCTGTTCTCTCGGTTGGTTTCCAACTTGACAGTCTATTTGTAAGGATCTTGGAAAATAATTTATATACATTTGATAGCAACCTAATCGGTAGGTAGTTACTAAGGTCCTTCTGGTCTCCCTTTTTACGAAACAAAATCACTACAGCATTACATCAGGATTCACGAACGATTTCTTGACGTAAACATTGGGTATACAACTGAGCTAACTTAATATGAACTTCTTTCCCTGCGTCTTTCAAAAGATCTATCGATATACCATCTTCCCCAGGTGCTTTTACTTGTTTCATATTTTTACAGCAAATTCTACTTCTTTGTAATTTCTGGTACATTACTAACGTCTACAGATTAATTTACTGACTCAACTACAGTCCTCAACAAGTAAAGCTCTTGGTAAAATTCTTCTACTCTTTTTACCATTCCTATTTCTGCATTTAATGATCTCTCGATTTCTATCTTCCAAATATATCATTTGCTGTCTTCCTAAGCATGTCTGCGCTCGGTCCCTTTAACGCTTTTACCTTTTCAAATAGTTTCGTCTACTTCACCCATGTTTCTCTTCTTTTCTCTGATCTCTGCCTTTTGTTGATAAGCTTGTTTAGTTCTACTTTTTATTTCGTCTCTTCTGCTTTGAATCAACATAGCCTTTCTTTTAATTTGTATAGCCCTTCTTTTAATTGGATCATTTGTAGCTTTGGAGTATTTGTTTCTCTAATACTTTTTGTACCTCCTACAATCTCTGCCGATTCCCTAATGATATTCACTAAATTCAAATTCATACCTTCGACGGTGTCCTCGTTAGTTCTTAGAGCTTCAAATTCATTTTTGATTTCTAAATGAAATTTCCTTTTGTTATCCTTAACTTTCGCGATGCTTATTTTTTTTTAACTAGTTTATTTCTTTCGGCTCTGAAATTGAATTTAGCTGTGCAACCTACCTTTCTATGGTCACTACCTATGTTGACTTTATTTATGACCGTAACATTGTTAACGCTCTTGCTCTCTTCTCCTAATATGAAGTCCTCTTCGTTCATTGTTATTCCATTTGGAATTCCCCGGGTCCATTTACAACCTACACGCTTTTTGAAGAAAGTGTTGATTATTCTCGTGTTGTAGTTCTCTGGAAAATTAACATTTGTCATTTGTTTCACCTACTCTAAACTTCCCAATGCACGATTCGTCTCCCATCTTCTTCCCTACTTTTGCATTAAAGTTGCCTATTACCAATGTATTTAATTTTTTCTTGATCCATTACCTGGCTGAAATCATCATAAGAGGACCCAATTTCATCGTCTGAACTCTGTGAAGTTGGTGCAAAGAAACAAGTAGTTAGCATTAGGGAATTCCAGAAAAGCAAGACATGGATTACAGTTGACAATTTCATCAACCCGATAGGAATTTGTTAGTAAGGTGACGTCTTAATGCACAGTATAATTTTCAATGTAGCAAATAACAGGGGACTTTTTATTCCTTTGACTGTATTGGGAGTTTCTCACTGTTGAATGAAATCACAACTGGCTCTGCCTGACTGAGGACTTAATCGATATCCTGTTTAGGATGGTCTATGACTCAATGACCCCTCGGCTTGATGAAAACGTGTTACCTTCACCACAACAAAAAATATGAAATATTCTGTGGTCAACACATTATTAAACAAATACAATGTATAATACAAATATAGTATAGTCATCCCTTAATCTTTTCTATTTTCTATCAAAGTAAGACGAAAGAAAATTATATATGTATATTTGAATGTTTGAAGTTATTATTTACGGAGTTGAGATGAATTTCCAATGAGGCCCCCTGAGGGACGTGCAGCCTCTGCACCTTACCACGGGGGCTTAATCCTACTTGGTAAGGTTGTATATATGTGAGAAATGCATGATTTCCTTTTATGGTGGAATGGCTGTGATTGTAAATGAAGTCTGAAATCAGTGAAATCAGTTCGATCATATGGAAAACATAAAAAAGGCTGAGGAAAAAACATAAACAGCAGAACTAAAAGATAAAAAAGAAGAGAAAAGGAGCAAATTAATTTTTCAAGGATTGCAAGAAAAGGGTAGAAGAAAAAAGAGTGGGATGCAATGCAAGAGTGTGAAGGGTGGTACTACTTAGACTGCCAGGAAGTACCAAGGTGTTAATAAAACATAAACGCCAAATGTATTTTTGCAATAGATGCAAACAAGGAGTAGGCCTACAGGGTCAAACAAAAGAGTTAAAACTGCTAAAAGAGCAAGGGGTAGTAGAAGAAATAACGGAAAAAGTGTTGGAAAAGCTAAACAGGAAACTGCTGTGTAATAAAGAAAACCAGAGGAAGAGGATAGGAAAGTGACGAACAATGTAGTGATATACAATGGGGAAGAGCTGGGACAGGCAGAAGACATGGAGATTAGTATAGGGATAGGGGAGGAACCACTGGGTATAGAGGATGGTAAGATTCGAGAGGTAATCGGACTAGGCAAGAAAACAG
>NC_134801.1:24955842-24968342 GCF_046742065.1 Oratosquilla oratoria
ATAAAGCTGGAACGTACAACGTAGATTGAAATATATACACGACTAAGGACAGAATCCCACATAACAAAATCAACTGCTCTACTAATTCACTCAGAAAAACACAGCTATGACTTCAAATAATAAAAATACCTGCTGATGGGCACCATATCACACAGTTCACAAATGCATATTGGTAAAAACCTAAAATGGAATAAAAAATGGCATCTTTAGATTAGAGCATTGTCCGTAAAAAAGAATCCACAAAGAGAACGAATAAGCATATGGACCATGTGTCTACATGACTGAATGCCCAGCAAAACAATTATTAACTTAAAACTGGTGATTTAAAACATAATGAAATAAACATACGCAAAGACACAATCCCACCAGCCAACAACACAAAACGACTGCGCCATTAACTAATGCAAACAAATCACAGCCAAGCATGTACATTACTGTCACGATGAACGAATCCTCTTCAGCCTGTCATTGGCTCCCTTGTAAATCAGGTTCAAAGTGACGCACCTGTTGACCCTGTTCTCGTCACTAGCCCATGCTTCTAGGAACAACCTAACACCTTTTCTATTTCCCTTGTACTTAACCTCTGCGTTCAGCTAATCCATCTCATGTTGTCTATCTTCGTAGTGTATTAGAATGGCTGACCTCAAGTCCCTCTTGCCGCCCTCTGGTGCTCCTGCAATCTAGTCGACAATTTCTTTCCCGGACAGGGTTCGAAACGTAGAAATAAACTTCAAACGACGAATCCAGTGTATATTAAAGAAAGAAAAAATAAAATAAAATCCTGGACTCCAGCTGTTCATTAACATATATGTATATATATATATATATATATATATATGTATATATATATATAATATATATATATATTTAGCATTCGATTAGCGATTCACTTCAAGATATAATATATACATATGTATGTATATATATATATAATATATATATATTTACATATATATTATATGTGTATATATATATATATATATATATATATGTGTGCGTGTGTGTGTGTGTGTGTGTGTGTGTGTGTGTGTGTGTGTGTGTGTGTGTGTGTGTGTGTGTGTGTGTGTGTGTGTGTGTGTGTGTGCACCGGTGGACAAAATAATTCCAAGAAAAGGGACACTTATTTTCGCGTTTTTACATTCCAAGTAGTCCTTAATAAGTCATCCATAGTTTTTGTGTTCCAGTACCCTCTTGTCACTTAACTTTTGTGTAATTCATCACAGGTTTCCGCTAATCACGAATATAACACAAATGAGTGGTGGTTGCTTATTGAATCTTCCAAAGTAAGCTTGAAAGCAGTCTTACTTTACAATGGAAATAATTTTTCTTCTGTTACTTTTTCTCATATAGCAAACATGAAGGAAACATATGGGAGTATGAAGCTTCTGTTGCAAAAAAAAAAGAAATTAGGAATTCAAATGAAATATCTGTGGTGAGCTAAAGGTTGTGGCACTTTTATTTGGAATGCAGATGGGCTACATTAAGTTTCGTTGTTTCTTCTGTGAGTGAATCGGGATACAAAATATCACAATATAAAGAAAGTTTGGACAAAGTGACTTCCATAACAGTGGCGGATCACCGTGGCTGTGAAGAGGTCTTCTAGACATATCCAAGTAAGTAATACGGACCAAGTTACTAAACAATGCTTTCTGACTAAAGTCTAATTTCCTCTTGAAAAAGAATTCCGACCACTTTTATGTTCTACTATTTCTCCGTTCCACTACGCTCGTTAAATCTCTCCTTGACTGCTTAACTCTGCTTCATCGGTGGGATATTGTCCCCCCAAAGGACAGAGGCGCTGGTTAGCATTGGCAAATACCCACGGGTATTCTCCTAACGGGTCGATTCAGGCTTTCGAGTCTTGATAAAAAAAAAAAGACCCAGCGTTCGTACCTCGGGAACACAAGGATCTGAAAACGAGTTCAAATTGTAGCTCTCCATCGACCTCCCTAATCGTGTATTCAGGACAAGGGTGATGTTTCATGTTGCAGCTGATAACAATTTGGTTTAATTGTTTTTCTATTCACTTTTTACAGACCTCACAAAGATTTCTCGCACCTCCGTGTCAAAAACTAATACTATTAGGAATAAGTGAAATGGGCTAGTGCTACGAATCGAGGTGAGAAATTACATTTAGCCAATTACCGATCCAAAATAATGCGCGTAGAATGAAAGAAAAACGACGATAATGTATATAGTTGCCATCCTCTTTTTAAATATAACATAAAACTGGCCAGCATGTCTATCTCGCAATCAAACTTAAGAGCTGCTTGCTTTAAACACACTATGTCCGAAGAATTTTCATCTCAGCAGATTAACCGCCAGACACAAGGCAGAAGAAAATATCTAAAGCATTACCATGCTGATAAGATTGAATGATTAAATTATTTGTATGCTGTGGAAATGTTCTCTATTTCGACGGCTTCGACTGTAAGTAGTCCCCTTTAGAAATTCTTTATCAATTTCACTTGTGTTTCATTGTCAAAAGAAACAATAATTACTCCTTTTTGCTAAAATCCCGGTAAGGTGTATCGGCTGTATATGTTATGCAGTCAATATTTGAATGACTGACGTACCAGTCATACAACATTCTTTACGAGTGGAGACTAATTGTCTCTCAAAACAATGTTATTCACTTTCTACTTCTATTATCCCTCCGTTCTGCACTTCCCCTTCACCACTCCGTCCATATTGAACAGTCTCGATTCACAATGTCCTTTCGTTCTAAGATCCTTTCCTCTACTAATACCCTCCCTTCACAGTTAATCATTAATAAATTTTCAGCTAATGTTCAATAACCTGTGAAAAACAAAGTGAACGAATTTACCTACGAATAGAAATAATAAACTGAAACAGTGCTACGGATTGTGGCGCTGGACGGAGCGAGTGTGCTTGTTGCTTTTATGCGGCGCTGTTCGGTCTGCAGCCGCTTGACTGTTGCCAAATCAGCAAATTTCTTTTCTTTTCGTCGATTTCAGATGACTGCGGCGTACACGAAGGCAAGGCTGCTTTCACTCTGTATCGGGAGAAACATGACATTTTCATTCATCAAGTGTGATCGTGTTTCTATAAAATATGCAATTCAACTGTTACGTTCTGTATCGCTACATTTAGGCGTGAGGCTGAGAAATTTAAAAGAGTAACCCCCCCAGTTATAAAAAGATTATATATATATATATATATATATTTATATATATACACATATATACATATATTTATATACATATATATATATACATATATATATATACATATATATATACATATATATATACATATATATATACATATATATATACATATATATACATATATATACATACATATATATACATATATACAATATATATACATATATAATATATATATACATATATACATATAATTATAAATATACATATATATACATATATACATATATATATGTATATATATATATATATATATATATATATATATATATATATAATATGAAGATCAACCAGGAGACTGGTATGTGTGTGTGTGTGCGTGTGCATATATGTTAGTGTGTGTGTGTGTGTGTGTGAGTGTAGGTTGTAATATGTTCCCTAAGGTTTTTTATCTAGTGATCCAAAAATATCTTGTTACATATGTGCGTTGGTGGAGAACTGCATTCTATTACCAGCTTATAAAAAGACGAAATTGAAAGATAGATAGAGACATCAAAACATTTAGATAAATTAATAGATCGATAAATGAATAATACATAAATGAATAAATAAAAAGATAAATAGATTAATGAATAAATATATCGTTAGGTAGATAAGCACCTGAATATACAAATAAACAAATAGATAATTAGATAAATATACACAAACACGTATAGATAGATAAAAGAATAAATGAATGAATAAAGAAATAAGAAAAAATAAGATAAAAGAAAGCGAAATTAGATAATAAGATATAATCACACGTCACGGCTACCGGTTGGCTCGTAGGAACAGAGATGAGAGCGAGTGTTGGACAGTCACATGATATGTTCTATGCATCTGAATCATGTGCGTCTGTTATCAGGCTTCATTGGTTCTGTCGCTTCTTGAAGTGTTTTCTTTTTATGTTATTTGTGTTCGAACGGTAGGGACAAAAAATAGATGGACTAACTTTATCAAAACACAGTCTGTTCATTTAAACTTTGTGAATATCTGTTGAAGAGCAAAAAATGACTCAATCTCTAGGTAAAAAATTGTAGCGAAATGCATATATAAGCATAGTGAAAATAGGAAATGATAAGAAATACTAATCTAACAAAGCTGGAAAATTATCAACCAAAATGTTATTAATGTCACTGAAGAGTATCCAAGTTCAAATGAATTGTCCCTATTGTCAAACTTTTTGCAAACAGGTAGTGGAAATAGGTAAGGCACTTAGTCCAAAGTCGTTCCCTTTGCCCCACATGGAAAGGGCAGTTGGCAGGGGTCCAGCAAGAGTGGCCGAGGAAACTGTGTTCCTGCTGGGGCAAAGAAGGAGAATAGGTGGAAAGGGTGTAGCAAGGTCATGCCTTGAAGATTCGTTCTCTGTAGAATTCGGGTGTCCAGAGAAGTAGACAAACGAGGCGGGGAAACAGGGTGGAGATGAGGATTGGAACCCTAAATGCGGACTCCATGACTGGCAGTATGGTGGAGGAGAGGAGGATGGGAATACTGTGTGGACAGGAGATCAGGTGGAAGGGAAGTAAAACTAGGAATACTGACGCAGATGTTATACTGAGGGAAAAATATAGTCAGGCGCTTTTGGCGGGAGTACATGGCAGAGCGATGATAATGGAGTTCGTGATTGAAAGAATAATGATGGACGTCACGAGAGCGTATGTCCCGCCAGTGATTGGAAGAAAGGAATGCTGTAAGGAATGGAGTAAGATGGTTGAAGTAATAAAGAGTGTGCCCAGGGAAGAAAGAAAGAAAATGGGAACTGACTTCAACGGGTATGTCGACAAACGAAATTGGGGTTTTGAAGAGGTGATGAGAAGGTAAGGAGTGAAGAAGACCGTAGAAGGGTAGATAATGATAGATTTTGCAAGGATGGAAATTAGTTGGGGCGAGCACATATTTCAAGAAGAAAGAACACTGAGTGATATACATAAGCTGAGGAATATCCAGATACGTGGACTATATCTTTTGTCAAGGACTGGGGGATATTGCAGTATAGATCGTTTCAAGACAGCAAATGGTTGTATGTATAATGAAAATGGAGGCTGAAAGAGGAAAACTGACGACCGAAATTCAGAGAAGAAATGAACTACAAATGGGAGGGTGTACGTACCATCGCTGGCAATTAACTTCGGGATTGATGAAGGAGACAGACAGAGAAGTGGTGGGAGCGTCATCCGGATAGACAATGAGACTTGTTTGTGGACCCCAGACGTACATGAGTCTATAAGAGAGAAGTGCCTGGCGAAAATATGGATAAACAGGGAGATGGTAAAAAACAAAAGGGGAGTACAAGAAAACGCGGCGCAAAGCAAAGAAAGAAGTGGAAAAGGTAAAGGGAAAGGCATACGACGAACTGTATCTGAAGTTCAACTTCAAATAAGGGGAAAAGAGACCATACCGTTCGGCATGACAGACAGAGAGACTGAACTGGAAAGAATGTGCAACAAGTGAGAATAATCATGGACGCAGACGGAAGTGTGCTGGCAAACGAAGATAGCTTACTATGAAAATGGAGGAATTACTGGGACAAGCTGGTGTGAGTGAAGAGAGCGAGCGGGAGATCGAGGAGGACGGCGAGGAGACAGTAAGTCGGGAAATGAAAGGAAGTCAATTGGCACCGGCCTGCATACCACTTGAGGCATAGAGGTGTCTTGGAGAGGTGGCCGTGGGGTTATTGATCGCTTTACAAAATACTGGAAGATGAAAGGATTCCAGAGGAGTTGAAAAAAAGACTGTAATGATACTGATTTTAGAAAATAAGGAAGATGCATAGAAATGGGGTTAACTACAGGGAATAACGCTGACCAGTCGCTCCATGGAATTGTGGGAAAGAGTCTTGTAAGCTCGATTAAGTCAAGAGAGGACCAGCATGGCTTCGTGCCAGGTATGAATTGTGGTCTTGCAAGAGTAAATCGGGAGTGGCGGAGAATTATGTGAAGTTAGTCCGGGATATGTGCCAGGGCAGTGTGTGATAGTGGAGAGATTGCTGTTGGGAGAAAGGATGAGTGAAAGTGAAGGTGGGAGTTCACCAGGGTTCAGTCTTGGTCTCTTGTTTGCAATGGCAATGGAAAGTCCGACCGATGAGGTCAGCCTGTGGGCGCCTCGGACGTTTGCAGATGACGTCGTGATATGCAGTGACAGGAGTAGGAGCCAGGCAGAAACGAACTTGGAGAGATATAGACACATACTGGAGAAGAGAGGAGTGAAAATCAATAGGTACAAGGCAAATTCACATGTGTGTACATGATATTAGGCGGTTAAAGGAAACAGTTGCAGGTAATGGACGTGACGAAGGTGGAAAATTTCAAAATATATAGGTTCATCGATGCAGAGTGATGGAGGGTGTGATAGGGATGTGAAGAAGAGGGCCAAAGGTGGCTGAAATATGTGGAGAATGGTGCGACCTATGATTGGAGGATATGTAGTGAAGCAAAGGGGGAGATCTACAAGACAGCAGTATGACCTGGAGAGACGGTGGCACTGACGAAGAGTCAGAAGTGACAGAGGTAAAGTTTTTAAGATGCCGGGAATGAAGGAAACGGACAGGGTGAGAAATAAGTACATCAAAGAGATGGCTCGTGTCAAGTTTGGAGAAAAGGCATAAGAGACGAGGCTAAGGTGGTCTGGTCATGTGAAGAGGATAGACAAGGAGTGAGTCTGAAGAACCGTACTGAAGATAGAGTCATCAGACAGAAAGAAGAGAAGGAGGCCGAAGAGATGTTTTATGGACGCAGAGTGACAAAGGAAGATACAGAGGACATGATGAAGTGGAGGAACATCCGCTATGGCGGCCCCTCACAGGAAAAAAAAAAAATCGAAATAAGGTGACCTAACGCGGGATCAAGTGAGATGAAAGCCTGATGTGCCATGGAGGGCAGTCATCCTTCATTGTAATTTGAATGCGAATTTCCACAGAGATTGTCTATCCCTTTAGAACGATGGTTTCGATCTCACGCGTGAGAGAGAGAGAGAGAGAGAGAGAGGGGGGGGGGAGCAGACAGACAGACGCCGAGAGAGACCGAGTTGACCCGTCTGTATACCTTTTAGACCTCAACGATGGGATTGTGAAAAGAGATATGTGAAAACGATTAAATTCAAGTAGAACTACAGGCCACAACTCTCCACTGAATAGAAACATAAATCCCGAAAGAAAATTTATATCATACCCACCTGCAATTTACTTGTATTTACATATATTTACGTTTTCTATCAATATCTCTTGATCCGTGCGGTGGTCCAGTGGATACCGCGTCGAACTCACGAGTAGGTGGTCCTGAGTTCGACTTCCGGGACCAGCTGCGTGCTTCTTGCGGTTGTTCCCGACAGCCCTGGCCAGGCGGGGAGGCGACACGAACTTCGGCCTACAACCAGCGGCTTGATTACAAAGGCGGAACATGCCGACAGGATACCTTTTGGTCCATATCTAGGTCGGATGCGAAAAAAAATCATAATAATAATAAATGAATAAATAAAAACTATAATAATATAAATAACAAATAAATGCATAGGTATAGTTAAATAATAAACAGGTAAATGGAAAATGATAATAAATTGACATATAACTAATAATAATTGATGCAATTTATATGGCTTGCCCCACAGGTGTTTGTCGCTTTCCACTTGGTGGGATGCTGAGTTGTGTTCAGGTTTCTACCAGGTGCTTTCATGCAGCCTAAGTGAACCCCTCCCACGGCTGATTTCTTAAACTCTTTGGCTGTGTTTGAATTCATGTTTACTTAATTTGTTGTTAGTCGACCCGATTAGGACGAGGGGAGCCACAGACAACAGGTAAAGCTTTGGTAACAATGGGTTCTAACTCAATAAACGACAGTTTTTGCAAGACACTTCCATTCTGGTTCCCTTTCTCCAAAGCTGTTTCTTCTTGACACCCTTGTGAAGTGACTGCAAGGTTCTAACTCTATATTCCCCAAAAGTATTTCAAACCGGTCGTATCCCTTTCGGCCTTGGGAGGCTCCGCTGGGCTGCCAGTCAGTAAAGGAACTAAATATGCAGTTGACCGCAGTTAGGAAAAGGTCAGCAAATATGGATAATCTTATAAATAAACGAATAAACAAACAGATTAACAAATAGATAAATGAATAAAAAAGTAAACATGTAAATGGATAGATACATGAGCGAATAAGTAAATAAATGAACACATGAATAAATAAATAGATAAATTAATAAGTACATTGATGAATATGTAAATAAATAAACAAGTGCCTGTGTGTGCTCTGCGAACGTGCCTTGCGACGAGCGCGCGTGTGTGATTCACCATGGTCATGGATCACGTGTTGGACTCGTGATCGACAGCTATTACCCTCCCGAATAAGAGCTCAGAGATCATATATTACCGATCTATGGGTCATGCTGACCTCTCTCTCTCTCTCACACACACACACACACACACACACACACACACACACACACACACACACACACACACACACATACATACATACATACATACATACATACATACGTACGTACATACACACACACACACACACACACACACACACACACACACACACACACACACACACACACACACACAAACACACACACACACACGACTCATGGCTCATGTAAGTTGGAGTAACAGGTCGCAGTGCTGTGATACTGATGTTATATCAGCCCTGGGCGGAATTCGTAATCAGACCGCCGGAGTAGCGATTGCGAACGCTCCCACTACGACGTTGAGCCGTGTAGCTGTGTGTGTGTGTGTGTGTGTGTGTGTGTGTGTGTGTGTGTGTGTGTGTGTGTGTGTGTGTGTGTGTGTGTGTGTGTGTGTGTGTGTGTGTGTGTGTGTGTGTGTGTGTGTGTGTGTGTGTGTGTGTCTGTGTGTTTGCGTGCATGCGTGCAAGTGCTAGGTCATGGTATTACCTATAGATCGGGCCACATGAGCTATGGACCTCTCATCCAGGAAGGTAATAGCTCTTGATCACGAGTCCAGCCCAGCACGTGATCCAAGGCCAAGGCGAATCAAACACATGCACGGCTTGTTGTAGAGACTAGCGACTTGATATTTCAAGCTAGAAGGCCTAATTTCGAGCCCCGATCGACCTTCGCTAACACTGTAAGCTGTTACTGTCTCCCCTTCAACAGGGGGATGATATATGTATATATATATATATATATATATCAAATCAAATCAAATCAGCCATCCTGAGTCCACTGCTGAACAAAGGCCTCCTTCATAGCATTCCATGATTCACACGACCGTGCCACCCTCTGCCACGTCACTCCCGCAAACCTCTCGATCTCGTCTCTCCACCTTCTGTCTGGTCTCCCTCTTCCACGCTTCCTATTTCGCGGCGTCCATTCAGTAACACACTTGCTCCATCGCTCATCAGTCGTTCGCACCAACTTACCTGCCCAATTCCACTTCCTCTCTTTTACTGCTTCCACAATATCTTTCACTCTAGTCTGCTCTCTCACCCAACTTGCTCTCTTTCGGTCTCTCAGTGTTATTCCCATCATTGATCTCTCCATTCTCCTCTGTGCAGTCCTTAGCTTTGTTTCCATCGCCCTCGTCAGCTTCCAAGTCTCACATCCGTAGATTATTGCTGGTAGAATGCATTGGTTGTAAACTTTACGTTTCAAACATAGAGGTAGAGAGCCTCTCAGGATTTTACTATACTTACCAAACATTTTCCAACCAATTGTAATGCTTCTTTTTATCTCATTATCATGATCTTTCGTCACCTTCACCATCTGACCTAAATAATTATACTCTTCAACTTCCTCAAGACTCTCATCATCAATTACAATCTCTTTACTTTGAACTTTCGTGTTGAACATTACTTTGGTTTTACTCTTATTCATTTTTAAACCTACTTTGATACTTTCTTTGTTTAGATCGCTCAGCATATTTTGCAAGTCGTCTGCTCTTTCTGAAATAAGAATGATGTCATCTGCAAATCTTAGGTGGTTCAAATATTCGCCATTAATCTTCAAACCTTTCTTTTCCCAACTCAACCTTCTGAAAATATCTTCTAAACAAGCTGTAAATAGTTTGGGTGAAATTGTATCGCCTTGCCGTACTCCTTTCTCAATTTTGATCTTTTCTGTGTCTTTATGTAGTCGAACTATAGCGGTACCTTTCGAATAAATCTTTTCTAAAACTCTTACGATCTGTTCGTTTGTACCTTGTTTGCGTAGCGAGTTTAGTATTGCTATTTGTTCTACTGAATCAAAGGCCTTCTCGTAATCTACAAAAGCTAAACACAGAGGTATATTATATTCTGTCGTTTTCTCGATTAGTTGGTTTATCGCCTGCAAATGGTTTAGAGTTAGAGTTGAATATCCGCTTCTAAAACCTGCCTGTTCTCTCGGTTGGTTTCCATCTAAAACTTGACTCAGTCTATTTGTGAGGATCTTGGAGAATAATTTATATACGTTTGATATACGGTCGATAGTTACTAAGGTCCTTCTGGTCTCCTTTTTTATGAAGCAAAATCACTATAGCATTGCACCACGCATTCGGAACTATTTATTGACTTAAGCACTGGGTGTACAACTCAGCTAATTTAATATGAACTAATTTACCAGCGTCTTTCAATAGATCTATTGATATACCATCTTCCCCAGGTGCTTTTCCTCTTTTCATAGTTTTTAGAGCAAATTCTACTTCTTCCTTTGTAATGTCTGGTACACTACTAACGTCTACACATGAATTTACTGGCTCAACTACGGCCTTCGAAGAGTAAAGCTCTTGGTAAAATTCTTCTACTCTTTTTACCATTTTGTCTATACATTTAATTATTTCTCCATTTCTATCTTTCAATCATATCATCTCCTGTCTTCCTAAAGCATGTTTACGCTCGGTCACTTTAATACTTTTACCTTTCCGAACTTCATAGCCAACATGAATATGAATAGCACAATCAAAAGAAAACCGGGCGTTCCTGTTGGATCATCGTCTCCTAAAGGTCCAACCGCATTGCCTTGTGTGCTTACGGGCAGTGTGCCACCGAATGTGAGTAAGCACTGTCCAAGCAGATCCAAGTCTTGGACATTAAACAACATGAAGAAAATGAAGATCTATACTTACAACGTAAGAAGTCTCTCAGAAGACCACAGACTGGAGAGTTTAATGGAAGAACTAGACAACATCAAATGGGACATCGTAGGACTGAGCGAAGTCCGAAGAACGGAAGAAAAGCTGATACAATTACAAGATGGTCACCACCTGTTCTACTATAGAGGTAAGGACAAAGAAAGATCTAATGGAGAAGGGTTCTTGATCAACCGAGAGGTTGCGGGTAAGTAATCAAATTCAGTAGTTTATCGGACAGGGTAGCTTGGATTGTGATTAGGCTTTGTAAAAGGTACACTCTAAAAATAGTTCAGGTCTATGCACCAACTTCACAGAGTTCAGACGAGGAAATTGAGTCCTTCTATGATGATTTAAGTCAAGTAATGGATCAAGAAAAAAGTAAGTACACTTTGGTAATAGGAGACTTTAATGCTAAAGTAGGGAAGAAGATGGGAGATGAGACGTGCATTGGGAAGTTTGGAGTAGGTGAAAGAAATGACAGAGGTGAGATGTTAGTCAATTTTGCAGAGAACTACAATATGGGGATAATGAACACTTTCTTTCAAAAGCGTGTAGGTCGTAAATGGACGTGGAGAAGTCCAAATGGAACAACAAAAAACGAAATAGACTTCATATTAGGAGATGAGAGCAAAAGCGTTAGCAATGTTACGGTGATAAATAAAGTCAACATAAGGAGTGACCATAGAATGGTAGGATGCACAGCTAAATTCAACTTCAGAGCCGAGAGAAATAAACTAGTTTTAAAAAGGAAAATAAGCCTTGCAAAGGTTAAGGATAATAAAAAGAAATTTCAGTTAGAAATTAAAAATAGATTCGAAGCTCTAAGAACTAACGAGGACAGCGTGGAAGATATCAATGTGAATTTAGTGAATATCATTAAGGAATCAGCAGAGAAAGTAGGAAGTACAAAAAACATTAGAGAAAACAAATACCCTAAAACTACAAATGACCTAATTAAAAGAAGAAGGAACATGCAGATTAAAAACAGTAGAGACGAAATAGAAAGAGTATAACTAAACAAGCTTATCAACAAAAGGCAGAGATTAAAGAAAAGAAAGAGAAACATGGACGAAAAAAGAAAGAAAAAAAAAATATATATATATATATATATATATATATATATATATATATATATATATATGTATAACGTAGAAACCACTGTTGGAGTAGAAAAGACTGGAAACGGGGAATCTATATATTTCGATTGCAAACTGCAATCCTCTTCAGTAGATACAAATAAGAGAGGGCGTGCTGTTTATGTAGCACCC
>NC_134801.1:24983342-24988342 GCF_046742065.1 Oratosquilla oratoria
GAACATCAAATTACAGTCACATGCCCAATTGGAATAGTTTATAAATATTACATAAGGTACCGAAAGGATGACACGGAAGACCTTAGAAGTAGCTATATAAACATAGAAAACGACCGATCACAAGAAAGGATTTATCAACACAGCAGGATTGGTCATTACAAACACTTGGAAAGGTTCAAGATGTCCTGCAAGATGACCCAAATGAGTATACATATGTCGTCTGATAACTTGCCTGTATTATACTCCCTGGAGGAGACTGTCGAAAAGTAAGAGAATAAAAGCACTTCTGCGACATTTTGGATTTTTCTCTACACCACTCTCCTCAACTATATACACAGACATGACAAAATTGAATAGACACCAAGAAAAATGAATTTCTGCTCTTATATAAAGCTTAATGTTATTCAAATTTACCTAATATGTTATATCTACCTAAATTTATGTTTCAGAGTATATACAAGATTAATCAAACATGCCATGAACCAAAGGAAGCAGTAGGCCTATCTGAATTTCAGCGAGGTCGTATTGTGGGTCAACATGAAGGTGGACTTAGTCAATGCTAAATATCTGAAAATCTATCAATACTCCTTTCTACTGTTAATAGAGTGATCGTACAATTCACCAGAGAGGGCAAGAAGGGCACAAAAACTCATTCCGGTTGTCCCGGGCCCTCAGAAAGAACCTTACGTCTTGTCAAAAGAAACGTCGAAGAGGATCCACGTTGCAAGGCCTCTGACATAGCAACACAAGCTGATTTCAGTCCCAGAACAGCTGTCAGGTATCTCCACAAGCTGGGTTACTATGGCAGAGCTGCAAGAAGGAAACCACTCCTTCGTCCAGCTAATATCAAGCGCAGAAAGGATTGGGCTGTTGAGGTGGTGGAGAGACCTGTGGCCTTTTGGAGCACTGTCATTTTCTCTGATGAGTCACGATTCGCATTATTTTCTGACAGTGGAAGATTGTGGGTCTGGAGACTGTAGTCAAGAGTTTGACCTCGAAAGACTACAGCCAACAGTGAAACATGCGGACATTTCAATAATGGTTTGGGGTGCAATTTGGAGTGATGATCGATCAGAGATTATGGAGTGTCAAGGAAACATCAGTTCAGGCAAATATGTTTCCATATTAAAGAAAGGACTTATTCCAATATTCTCCAGTGGTAGAATGAGTAAAAATGTCATCCTATTTATGGAAGATGGAGCTCCTGGTCAAACTGCTCAAGCAACACAAAATTGGTTGAGCCAAAATAGGATCAGGAAACTTCCATGGCAAAGTCAGTCTCCGGATATGAACCCTATTGAACACCTCTGGGGCATATTAGACCGACAACTTCGCAAAAAGAACAGGAAGCCATCTTCAAAGCCCGAACTCTCAGGATTACTACGGGAAACATGGCAAGAAATCCCTCAAGATGATATTTGTGAACTAATCTCTAGCATGCCTAGAAGGGTCCTCGCATTGAAAAAATGCAAAGGGAATGTCAACCAAGTATTAGTTGTTCACATTGTGACCATTTATAAATACTTTAATTGTATCAATTGCTTGTTTGATAACTTAAACGATTTCTCTTGGTGTCTATTCAATTCTGTCATGTCTGTATATATATATATATATATATATATATATATATATATATATATATATATATATATATATATATATATATATATATACTAGAAGGAACAAGGGAGTTATGATTGACAAGGAAATCATTAGTGGGTGATTTTCGGGACCAGAAACGGAACATCGTCTACATACCTGAACCAGACAACTTGTTTCTCTTTAACAGATTTTAGCAAAACTTGTTGAAATTCCACTTTCCCCTGTTCTTGCTAACATTTACATGGAATATTTTGAAGAATTTTTGCTAAAATCTCTAAGAGAGAAACATGTGTTGTTCAAGTATGCAGACGATGTTCTATGTGTGCTAGATAAGAGAAATCGGTGTTTTAGTTTGAAAGAGAAACACATCAATAGAAATAAAGAATAAAAAGAATAATTATAGAATGGCAAGGAGGTTGTCACTGTAGCCACGTAAAAATAATGAAGAAGAAAATAATGAAGAAGCGTTTAGGTTATGTAGAACGTGTAGATGCAGTCACGGCTAATGGAAATTAGAAGACAAGGACAACTTCTTCCAAGAATGTTGGGATAAGAAGAGATACAAAGGAGGAAGAAGGAGCAAAAATAAAGGAGCTAGTCAAAAAAGCTAAAGAAAAATGATCTCAGGACGTAGCCAAAAACGAAACTTGACTAGCAACAGATAATGTATCTGAGAGAAGTTCATAAAAAACAGACTCTGAAATAGTCGTATACATGGCAGAGAACAGAGAGAATATAAAGAACAACAAACAAAATGTTACCCTGCCTTCATAATTCATTATTAAAAAAAACGATGCAAGAAAGGTGACGCGATTGCCGTGTTCAGAACTATAATGGGAATGGACAATATTGATAAAGAGATCTTCTTTCATGTGTCAAGAGAACAACGAGGGGACATGATAAGAAACTGAAGAAGGCATAATCTTTAAAGAATATAAGAAAAAAAATCCGTACAGATTCATTGTCTTGCGAAGTAGTCTGGATGAAAAAATAGTCTAATAGAAAATATAGATTAATTTAAAGTCAGGTTTGACCAATGGAAACACAGAAACGATATCCAACGGGAGTAACTCTTTCTCCTCTACATTGTAATCAGATAAATACACACATAAAAAAAATCGCGCAAAAACCCATGACACAACCACAACGACCGGAGGCCCCCAAGGGTCGACTGAATGACATGGGAAGTCGGGAGTGGAGGTGAAGGGGGCTACAGGAGTGGGCGGAGCAAGATGCTCGGGTGGGCGGGGCCTGTGCCAGAACGTGTCTAGAGTCGGGTCAGCAGCGTGAGTTAGTTTAGTCGCGGACAGGGGCACAACAAGGTTAAATACGCATTGAGCCTTCCGCTCGTTCTCTTCGTTGTGCGAAAACAACATTTCTTCGTGACGAACAAGCCCAACTTATAACCGACTCGCCTCGCAGAATCAATAAGCAAACCGGTGGGAGTGGGGTGTATACGCGGGTGACTTCGCCGTGCGTTTACTGTAAACACACATATATGCATACATGCTTATCAGCCGAGCTATGGCTTTGCCGAGCGCTGTTGTCATTTTCTGGTGGCACTTCCGTCACACAGCGAGAAACCTCATGGCCGCCCAGGCTCACCGTCATGCAGTGAGACTGGCCTCGACCCCTCGTGAGGCCGAGGTCGATGTTGCATCGGTGGTGAAGGATGACCCATCTGCCGGACAAGGTGGAACTACTTCAGAGTACCAGAAGGAGCGCTGCTACCCACGGCCGTACCAGGAGATCCCCTCGCCCTACCACCGTCCGCTCCTAGGTACCATCCCCGACCTGCTGGCCATGGGAGGCACTGCTCACCTGCACGAGTACATCGCGGCCCGCCACCGGGAACTCGGAGCTATATTCCGAGAACGGCTGGGTGGAGGGCCCGAGCTGATCTTCGCCGCTGAGGCGACCACAGTCCAGCAGGTGTATTCGTCGGAAGGACGGTACCCATCCCACTTCGTGCCTGAGGCCTGGACGCTCTACAACAAGGACCACGGGGCCTCCAGGGGACTTTTCTTCATGTGAGTGACTAACACGCTCTCCTAATTTATCTGTCGCCGTCTCCCTCCTTCAGGAGTCGTAGTAACTTGTCACAGCTTCCATTTACGTGACGTTATACTCGGTTATAGCCAGCAACAGGCGATTTTATTGAATAGGATACAGACCTACAGCTGCATGCCCATCCAGTTTGGCCACCACGTCACGTCATTCGAATGTTCTCTTTCTCCCTTGACTTGTTCTGTATCTCAAATAGGCAACCCCATGAGGCTGCTCTCTGACTAGCTCCCTTCCTCCTCCTCATCCTCCTCCTCCTCCTCCCCTACAAGCCCTGATATCCTCCGGTGCATTCCAACCTCAGTGTTTTCAGGATAAATAATCGGACAACCTTTGTGCGGGGTCATTTATCTCCGAGCAGAAAGACCTGCTCTAAAAAAAAAAAAATAGTTTACACCGCTTTATATCGAACCGGGCTGAAGGTGGGCTTGGCAAAAAGTTGATGGCGCAGTGGTTAGTCACTGTTACTTTGATACGTCTGATCTGAGGTTCGAGCCCTTGGTGTCACTTCGTATCAGTTTCCGTATATGTCGCCGTCGAGCGCATTGTCAGTCTCGTTCGTGATGACATGGAATTAAAAGTAAAAAGTTAATGCGGTTGAAAAAAGACTAATATCTGCACTGGGGACCACATGGAATTAAAAGTAAAAAGTTAATGCGGTTGAAAAAAAAGACTAATATCTGCACTGGGGACCATATATATATATATATATATATATATATATATATATATATATATATATATATATATATATATATATATATATATATATGTATATATATATATAATATATATATATATATATATATATAAACACACTAGATGTGAGTAATTTTTACTCTACTTGTGATTTTCTTGGTTGTGGTAAGGATTAGGTATATTAGAAATGGTAAGGTTATATTAATTTGACAAGGTGCTAAAACGGAAATAAAAAAGAGTGAGTAAAGGGTAACTCTTATTTTTACTAGGTAAGGTATTACCCCTATTAGCCTAGGGCTCTGTCAGACTAGTTGCCTTATCAAATGTAAGAGTAATTGTGATGTAATTTAGCAACGCGTATATTTCATTGGCATCACGTATTATTTCTGTTTTATACTAATGGGTCTTTCTATTATTCATTTCGAGGGCTATGATGGGTAAAAGATCTAGAACATCAACAATTCAGTGTCTTCGGCTCCCCACTTCCAGAACTTCCTCATTTGAGTCCCCAACAAAACAACAGGTTGGAAGATATATTCAGTATGCAAAAGACGATAAATACAAGAGCAACAAGGATGCTATTCCAGAAGTATCCGAGGCTCTTACTGAGATTTGGAAAAAGGCCAGAATTCCAG
>NC_134801.1:25013342-25018342 GCF_046742065.1 Oratosquilla oratoria
TATGTATACATATGCACACTGTAGAATATATGGAATAAAGTGGATATATAGAAAATATATGATATATAGAACATATGTAATATATAGAATATATGGTATGTATACAATATATTGAATTCATAAAAAATTTCCACGTGAGCCGTACAAGGCCCTGTGGCAAACACACACACAAAAAAAATTGAAATTAAGAATCTGTAGGACTGATGTTTATCTTAGTGGAAAAAATATAGTCTCATCAGGTCCATGATTTGAATTACGTCATAATTCTTGAAAAGTCACGAAATCTGAGAATGAGGATTTTACAAAATAATTCATAAAGCCCGCAAGAATTTTTTACTTTACAGAAGGTGTCAGTGATATATTGTAAATTTCAGCTCCCTCACCAATTCCGGGCCACGCGAGTAAGCTGCCCGGGCTCAGGAACTTAATCAAAACTCGGGAATCATATACAGTAAGAGTTGTATTTCTACCCACGTGAGATCTCTACGGACCAGAGTTACGCAGTAATCCTTTAAGACCTCAATTTCATTTACTGTCTTATATCCCCGTTCTTCTATCCCTTTAGAATTCTGTACCACTTCTATGATTCCACTTCCTCGGAGTGAAATTGTCTCTAGGGTCTATCCCTTAGGACAGTTTCGCTGGTTAAAGCTGACTGAATACTAGTACATTTGAGTTGATTTTCTTGGGCTGAAACGCTGTTGTAAAGCTGACTGAATACTAGTACATTTGAATTTATTTTCTTGGGCTGAAACGCTCTTGTTTTCTGTCCGCCAGGGACGGCGACGAGTGGCTCGAGAACCGTCGCATTCTTAATCGTCGACTTCTTCGTCCCTCGGGTCTGTCCCCGCACCTGGAGGGCATCCAGGCCGTGACCGATGACCTCATCCAGTCCTGGACGGACAACTCGGAGGACTGCTGCATCCTTGACCTCGAGAGACAGATGTACAAGTGGTCCATCGAGTGTAAGTCGAGTGACCTTGAAAATATAAAGTAATTTAGCTATCTAACGTTTTCTTTTGACGTTAAGAGTACTAAAGACTTTCTGGATAATGTTTGAGTGATAATATAATATTTTCCTAAACATATTCATTCTATATTTTAGTTCCTTAGCTTGTCACATAATAACTCTTTCTGCACACAGTGATACTTAAAGAGCACCATGCCTAGATAATATTGCGTTTTTTTGTTTTTTGTTTTGTTTTTTCGTAATATTATTAATCTCTATGAGAACCATTAAAATATCTTATCTCAAAAGTAGTGTTTGATGGACTTTTTGACGAAAAAAAATTGTCGTATGTTAATTTGCATTCTAAAATATAGCATACAGCGCCATCTCTTGGTAATAATTCTGATGACGTCACAATGGATACCAACCCAAGCCATCTCAATGGGACCTTTCGCAGTCAGGCTCGTAGATTCCTATTAGCGCTAGAATTTTCAATTGTCTCGGATTTCACGAGGCAAAGGGGTGACTTAGCTAATTTGGAAACCGATACTTAAAAAAATACGACATAAATTGCTGCATAAGTATATTCAAAATTAAAAACATGACTCTTAACGTTATAATTTTTACTTACCGGTGTGTGATAAGGCTTGGTTAATTTAATTATAAGATAAAACTAAAAATAGGTAATTATATTTACTGAAGTATGAGCAGTAAAAATAAGAGAATGTTGATTTCGGTTTGTGCATTTTATCCTAGAGTGTTGGAAAATAATGGATACCACTGTAACGTCCTGTAAATGAAGATAATCAGTGAGATAAAAGATGATAACAGTGGTGGCGGACGTACGAGGTGACCAACGTTTGTGTAAACAATAGCCTCTTAGATCTGCTGGGAGCTATTTTCAAACAAATATGACTAATTTAACGTGTGCCGTGGCAGACTGTACGTCAGATTCAAGAAAAAGTAAGAGATAGAGAAATGTTAATTGTACCGGAAAAATTAAGTCTTCGATGCAAAATTATATTTTCTATACATCACATGGATTTGCCTATTGCTTGGTGCATTCAAATGAAAGCATATATCAGTATACGGCCATTGAAGTCGGTAGAAAATGACAAATTGCTTGGCTTGATACAATTATAGGCTGTTTTACGAATATCTGTAATTATAAATAGAGGCTCAAACAATGTTATATGCCGTTTGCAATCATGAAATTAATTGACTTAACTTTCAGACACAATAATGTACAACGATACACCTCTGTAAACTTATAAAACTTGCCCAAAAAAGTGTTTACAAAATCTGGCGGTCCCATTACCAATAACGTCTTTTAGCGAAACAGATGATTCCTTCGATAATATTGAGAATTTTTCATCGTCTTTTCAAAGTAGTCTCGACTCCGTAAATATCCCTGACAACAAGCAAGATGCATGTGGATAGACGAGATAGTTATGAGCTATCATTTGGAACCGAAATATCTCCCCAAAGAATTTTTCATATTGGTACATCATTGGTGCTTACCTGTGTTCATATTATTTCTTCAATGCTGTCTTTGGGTATTCAAAAAAGCAAGGGTTATATACGCGACGCATTATTTTGAAATGTGCTGCAAGACAAGCCTGCATTACGCTCAGATCACGACTTTTGGATGCTTTGGAGACAATGATGTCTACAACGTAATACAGATATTTTTCATCTAGGCCCTAGAGTGCCAGTAAAAATGTTTATTGTTATAATTTGTTACTACTAGATAAAACTAATTATTATTTACACGGCAAGTTAGACACATTATTCAAGATTGTTTACACTGCTTGAAAACGAAAATTTCACTGCAAGTATCGCTAAGAACATATTAATCCTTTCCGACAAATGCCAAGTGCTTTTCTTATTTATTCCTATAATGCACGCCCTTTCTTTGTTATTCAGTTATCATTTCTCCTGGTTATATGTACCTAAGCTTATCTATCTGACAAAACTAATAAAAGATTCCAAAAACAATACCTCTTATCATCTGTTTTGCATAAAACTTTATAAAAAAAAAAAGTCATTCAATACGATTGCAAGAGAATCTAACCCCATTATTTAGCTCCCGTATATGTTCGATACGGTTATCATAAGCTTTCTTCTCCTGCCTTTCTGAGTTCTATATGTTATTAATATATTATTCTCCGCCTCTTTTTTTTTCCTCAATCGTGCATTTTCCTCAGTTGTTCTTTCTTCTTTTTCATAATTCCTAAATTTGATGTCAAATAGCCTGCGGCACTCGACACGATCACTATTCGTCAAACATAATGACGATCCATGAAAAATTAATAGAATTTCTGGTGTCACTGCAAAGCAGATAGCCCCACAGGTAGGTTTTACGAAAATGAATTTAGCAGACGATTTTTTTTTTTTTTTTTTTTTTTTTTTGTAGCGGACGACGTGATTTCAAATTGCAATAAATAGAAACAAAAGAGTTTTAGTGTAATTTATTTAGTTATGATTAACTCTGATAAGTACTAGACACATATTCCAGTAAAATTAGACATCTTCAATTTTCATAGCGGTTACACTGCCCTTGTCACATACACGACTCAAATGAGTTTGAGTAGAAACGACTTAAGTTACATTTATTTTTCGAATCTCCAAATGTCAAATCACTTTTGCGTCATATACTGATCAGCTGAATGACGAACTAAGAGAAATTAAATCTATAAGAATATTAGACACATTGATTAATTGTCCTTGGCAAAATCTAGAATACTGTACGCAAAGTCGTCGTCTAGCTCTTCAAATTCACAACATTTGACGAGCACAATGTGTGGCGGGAACTTTAGTCACTATTTTATTCATCTGGTCGCGGACTTAATAAAACGATAAATGAACATAAAAATGACGTAAAAGCCCAGACTGGAACAACACAACCGTATTAAATAAAGGATCATCCAAGAAACTAAGGAAGACAATTGAGGCAGCATATATCAACACTAATAACAACATTAACCATAGAGAAGGCTTTATATGTTTAGCAAAAGCCACAAGCTTATTAATAATAAAAGAATACGCAAATAAAATAACAAGCTCTCCGAAGCGTCTCAGTAAGATGACCTGTCCGTGTATAAAATATCCTGTTACGTTTGAGTTGTTAGCTTTGTGATCAAGACCCTGCGGGTCGAAACGTTAAGGCGTGAAATTCTCCCATTACTCCTCGTCTACTTCTTTCACCTTCAATCTTATATACATATATATATATATATATATATATATATATATATATATATATATATATAAATATATACACCGAGGGCCTTTTCTTCCTTACCAGAGAGGTAGCCAAGTCAAAAGGTATATACCCACTCCCACCCATTTCATTCCCACCCATTCCACTTTCACCCAGCACCCTCTCCCCCCATCCATCTTGGCTCCTAATGAATGACGGTCTTCCCTGTATTCCACCCACTACCCTGGGTCAGAAGCAATGTAGAATATATGTACACAAAAAATTACGTCATCTTTAAAAACAAATGCAACAACGTATGAATCATTGAACACTGTAATATCTTACTAGACCATGAACACACTTCTCTGCAACATAGATTACAGGCTACTAAAAACTAAGGAGAGCATAGAGTGCATACACACAAAAATCATAAAAATAGGACAACTTTAGATACATATATGATACCAAGGAACACGAAAATGCAGTTCGTTATATGGATGAGAAAATGATGCAAGAATAAAAAACCTCTGACCCGGCCCCAAATTGGACTATGAAGCAGTAGTGAGCACACACACACACACACGCACGCACGCACACACACACACACACACACACACACACACACACACAGTACTGGTCACCCAGTACCAAAAAGAATATAAAGACAATAAAAAGAATCCAGAGAGCAGCCACAAAAATGGCACCTGCACTTGCAAACTTACCATATGAGGAGAGATTGGCTAAACCGGAGTTACCGACTCTGGAGCAAAGAAGAGAGAGAGGTGACCTACTGACCATCTACAGAATCATGAAGGGCACAGAAATACTCGATAGAGAGGACTTGTTAAA
>NC_134801.1:25023342-25028342 GCF_046742065.1 Oratosquilla oratoria
TTACACAGATATATAAGAAGGCTTTAGGAAAAGGTAAGGATGTTTTTGGGGCCTTCATGGATTTGGAAAAGGCTTATGACAAGGTAGACAGGAAGGCACTGTGGGAGGTATGGCAGATATGTGGGATAGGAGGAAAGTTGTTAGGAGCTGTCACGAGCTTTTACGAGAGTAGTAAAGCCTGTGTTAGAATCAGAAATGGAGAGAGTGGTTTGAGGTAAAGGTGGGATTTCACCAGGGATGTGTATGTCGCCCTGGCTGTTCAATTTATACATGGATGGGGTGGTGCGAGAGATAAACGCAAGGGTAATGGTTCAGGGATTGAAGATGGTTAAACAAAATGGAGAAAAATTGGAGATAAGCCAGTTGTTGTTTGCTGACGACACTGCGCTTGTAGCAGGATCAGAGGGGGGATTGATGAAGTTGGTGACGGAGTTTGGGAGGGTGTGCGAAAGAAGGAAATTTAAGATAAATGTGGGTAAAAGAAAGGTGATGAGATATACAAGGGGAGAAAGTGGCAGCAAACTGGAAGTGAGTATCAAGGGAGAAAGACTGGAGGAAGTGGATAGTTTTAGGGACTTGGGTGCGAATGTGGCAGGAAAGGGAGAAGTAGACGTGGAGGTAGAATGTAGATTGAGAGAAGCAAGTAAATGCCTTGGTGGATTATATAGTGTTTGAGATGAGGTTTCTGAGATGTATGATAGGCGTTACTAGGCTGGATAGAGTGAGAAATGAGGAGGTGAAGAAGAGAACGGGGATGGAAAGGGAGTTGAGAGATAGGGTTGATGAAAGAGTATTGGAATGGTTTGGACACATGGAAAGAATGAATGTAGAGAGATTGGTAAAAGAGGTGTGGAAGGCAGAGGTGGAAGGAGTGAACATGAGGGGGCGACCAAAGATGAGATGGATGGGGCAAAAAGGACATTGGGTAAGAGGGGAACGTTTGTTGAGGAAGGACGGGAGAGGACAGAAGAAAGGGGGGAATGGAAATGGTTGTGTATGGATGATGCTGTGATGCATGGAAGGGAATGGTGGGGGATGGGGGGTGAGGGAGTGTATAAAAAAATAAAATTGGCGCAGCCCGAAGGGATTTCTTCCCGTCTTCTCTTTTTCTGCATGAGGGGACGGAGAGGGGGGTCGCCGATTAAATGAAGCGGCCTTGCTGTGAATGTGTTGTGTCTTGCGACACTGCTTCTGACTCATGGCAGTGGGCGAGATGCAGAGACGACCCGTCATCCAGGAGGAGACAAGATAAGAGGGAGGGAAGAGGGTGAATGGGGATGGAAAATGTAGGTATGGAATGGGTGGGAGTTTATTCTTTGCCTTTGTTTTTGGGCTACCTCCCTTGTAAGGGGGAAAAAGCCTTTAGTATATATATATATGTATTATTATTATCATAATTACCATCATTATTAATATTGTTGTTATTGTTATTCTATATATCATCATTAATAGTAGTAGTATTTAAGTGATGCCTTACTATCATCAAGTGCTTTTATTCACCTGAGGATAAACTCTTCACTCTCAATACCAAAAAGTATTTATTTTTTTTATGTTTTTCCTGGTGTTGGAAGGTAAATGTTAAGCATTTTACTCCGTGGTACACTTGTTTTGTTTTCGTTAATGCAAGAATTATTTTGTTTAACGTTAGCTGACAGAAGACAAATTGGACCTGAGAAGAAGCGGACAAAATGATCGATCGAGATTTCGTCTTGGTTCCATGGAGGCCTATCAAGCTAAACAAAACCGCCTTGTATGAGACAAAACAAAAATCTAAATAGTTTGCAATACTGGCAAAGGGATTAAAGTCGCGTGTGACACCCGCTTTGAAACATGATACGAGTCTTGACGTGAGCACGAATATTTCGTAAACAAAGAGACGGGCGTGAGAGAGAACACCATGTAATTTGATATATTCTATATTTTTCTGTGCTGGATGACACTTGCCCTTCTACACTAGCTGTCGCTGCTGGGCTCTGATTTTCTCCGTGGTGCCACCTCGGTGGTGAAAGGGCCATAACCTATCAAGGATAAAATATGCATACGTATATATATATATATATATATATATATATATATATATATATATATATATATATATATATATATATATATATAAATATATATATATAACAGTTCCAGTATACTTAATTTTAATTATTCTTTGTATGTTTTGACAACTAGACTTGGAACCATCTTGGTTGCTGCTTTTTAAACACACACACACACACACACACACACACACACACACACACACACACACACATATATATATATATATATATATATATATATATATATATATATATGTATATATATGTATGTATATATATATGTATATATATGTATGTATATATATATGTATATATATATGTATATATATATATATATATATATATGTATATGTATATATATATATACTCATATATATATATACATATATACAGTAGTGGGATTCAAATTTTTCGTCAGCCGGTTCTGTTATAGTCGGTGTATTTCCATCTGACACTAATTTGCAACCACTTCTTAGCCACATTTTCTTTATATTATTTTTATCAATTAAATATTCTAACTAGAAATATGGAAAACTAACAATATTATATTTAAAATGCATCTCTGGCTGCCAAACGTGAAAAATATTCAAATATTTACATACGAAAAACCTGAAAAATTGTCAGGTGGAAAAAAAATGGGGTATAGACCTGGGTGCCAACCTATAGTTAGTCTCGTGATCAAAAAATTCGATTTGGGCAACCTAGTGCAGGTGTATTTATTTTTTTACGGACGCATGTTTGTGTGGGGGTAGTGTGTGCATGTGTAGGCTATGTATGTGCTTACACGTGTGTACATGTACATGAGTATGTGTGTGCATGTGTGCAATGCATTTGTGTTATTTATAAACAAACATGTTTGTGTGGGTAGGCCTAAGGAGTGTGTATGAGAGTGTGTGTATGTATGTATGTCCATAATTATAATAAAATGTAGTTTAATAACACAAATATACAGAGAAACCAAGCACTATATACATGAAAAAAACTGGTAACCACTTGTGTAAATAAACTATGCAATAAATCACTAACGAAAGTTACGAAACATACCGTCCCGGTACTTATCGGATGAGATGCAGAAGACCACTGACCAGCTGAGCAACTAGTCGGTTCGCCAGTTAGCCGGTTCGCCGAACTGACAAATTTGCGTGAGCCGGTTCTAGCGAATAGGTAAGAACCGGCTGAATCCCACTACTGCATATACATATATACATATATATACATATATACATATACATATATATATATATATATACATATACATATATATATACATATACATATATATATACATATATATATATAACAGTTCCAGTATACTTAGTTTTCATTATTTTTCGTATGTTTTGTCAAATAGGCTTGGAACCATCTTGGTTGCTGTTTTTTAAACACACACACACACACACACACACACACACACACACACACACACACACACACACACACACACACACACACACACACACATACATACACACACACTCACATATATATATATATATACATAATATATATATATGTATATATACTTATATATATATATATACTCATATATATATATATATAAATATATATTATATAATGTATACATATATATATATATATATATATATATATATATATATAGATGTGTGTGTGTGTATATATATACATATATGTATATATATATATATTTATATATATACATATATATATATATATATATGTATGTATATATATATATATATGTTCATTGTATATATGGGCAGGAGATTTTCTCTCAAGCATGTATGGTTAAACTTAATGGCAAGATTATTATTGCAGAGTTTTTTATCTGCCTTTTCTCTTTCTCTGAGAATCTTTTTCCCTTCCACGGGAAGTTGTCTTATAATGTCACCATATGACATTATTTTGTCAGTTACTTTGGGCATGGCTTTACCAAAGTGAGAAACTGGCCAGAACGCGTTTTCACACTACTTAGTGCTTCATCAGTGGCTAGACTGTGAATATATATATATATATATATATATATGTATATATATATATATATATATATATATATATATTACAATCATTTCCAAGTATCTTCCTCCTTTGTTTTTGTAACTGCTTCGTTTCCTCGTTTCCTGTTGTAACCATTCCAGGGCAATTATAGAACTTAGTTCTACATAATCTGAACTGTAAAACATAGAAAAATAAGTACAGCAACCAAAAATAGGTTCATAGCGAGCTCATGCACCTAAATCTCGTTAGGGGGAATCAAATAGCCCTTACTTATACTTCAAAGTTTCGTTTAGAGAGAGTCACACCGAAGGTCCCTATACGATTTGTTTATTAGTATGACCCCAAAAGAAATTAATTCTAATGTGTTTTTATTTGTGAATACTGAACTTAATTGTTTAAGAATGCTCATATACCTTCATTTCAACGTTCATGTTAATCTTTGGTAGATATTAGTGAGCCAGTATGTTTCCTGATCACCTTATCATCCCTAATGTAACTGTAGAATGGGTCAGGATTTTATCTGGATTTATCAGTGAGTATCATTTCTGTTTATTTTCGCTTCTCTTCAAATGAAACATTATTATGTCTCAGTTTATCTGAACCACTTCTTTTTATTTTTGCAGTACTTTGTTTAATTTTCAAACCATCTTAGAAGAGACAGATTAAGGCAACATCTTCCCCTAGATGGAATGTAGGTATGGATTATCTCATTAAAAGCGTTTTGAAATATCTACCACATCTGATCCACAGGAGTTTCACCTATTCTTGTTGTAGTTAGAAAATTTTATTTTTATCAAGTCAAGTATTACTGATATGGAACTGTTTATCCTAAAATAGCCGTGTGGGGCTGTCGTGTTGCAATGAGTACTAAGCTCACTCAAGAGGTACGAACGTGGATCTTTGTTCGATCTTTGCCGAATGGCGATGTCTCCAGTTTTCGCCTTAGATGGCAGAGCACAAGCAGAAACAAAG
>NC_134801.1:25035842-25048342 GCF_046742065.1 Oratosquilla oratoria
TCTAGCTAATGCTAAACGATTTTATACCCCTTGAGGGATCAGATGGGGTCTTGATCCATGAAGACTCCATTTTCCCTCGCGCATACACACACGCGCGCGCGCAGCTCGCTTGCGCAATCCTATCGCGCTCGGCCATTCAGCGATCTGGGTTCGAGTGGCCGCCCAGGACTGAACAATATCACAACACTGCAAGACGGTACCACAACTCTGGTATGCAAGAATATGTGTTTGTGTGTGTGTATTTACCTAGTTGTACCTAGTTGTATTTTACGGGAAGGGGAGCTATGCTCGTAGGGTCCCGTCTTCATTTCTCATTTTATCTAAACAATTTTTAAATTCATGTATTGTTTTTGCACACACCACTTTCTCATCTAACTTGTTCCAACTGTCTATTACTCTGTGAGGAAAGCTGTTCTTTTTCAAATCTCTTCTATAGCTGTCTTTTTTTATTTTCTTTCCGTGTCCTCTTGTATTTCTGTCATCCCATTTTATCAGATTCTCTCTATCGGTAATTTCTATGCCTTTCATGATTCTGTAAATAGCTATCAAATCTCCTCTCTCTCTTCTTTGCTCTAGTGTCTGTAGTTCAAGTTTTTGTAGTCTCTCTTCATATGATAGTTTTGAGAGTGTTGGTGCCAGTTTTGTAATTGCTCTTTGTATTCTTTCAAGTTTTTTTATACATTTTTTTGTACTTGGTGACCATATCGTTGCTGCATATTCCAATCTTGGTCTTATCAGGGTGATTAGGATTTTCCTCACCATTTCTTCATCCAGGTATGTAAATGCCACTTTGATTGTTCTTATTAAATTATAAGTTTCTCCAAAAAGCTTATTTATATGTTTCTCAGGTGACATATTATTCATAACAATGACTCCCAGGTCCATTTTTTACTTCTTTTATTCCTTCTTCTCCCAAATTATATGATCCTGTTATTCTGTTTTTGCTTTTTCCAAATTCCATTATACTACACTTTTTTGTATTGAACTCCATCTCCCACTTCCTACTCCATTCCTGTACTTTATTTAGATCTCTCTGTAGTGATTCACAATCTTCTTCAGTTTTCACTCTTTTCAGTAGTTTTGCATCATCTGCAAAGAAGCTCATATAGCTTTCAATTCCTTCATCCATATCATTAATATATATAGCAAACATTATTGGGGCCAGAACTGTTCCCTGCGGAACACCGCTTATTACTTCATTCCATTTTGAGTGCTGGTTTCTTATCACTACTCTCATTTTTCTTTCTTGCAAAAAGTCTTCCATCCAATTTAGTAATTTACCTTGTATTCCTCCTTCAGATTCTAGTTTCTTAAGCAACTTCTTATGTGGTACTTTGTCAAAAGCTTTTTTTAGGTCTAGAAATGCACAATCAGCCCATCCATCTCTTTCTTGTATTATATCTATTAGCCTTGAATAGAAACATATTAAATTGGTGACGCATGATCGTCCTTGTCTGAATCCAAATTGCCTTGGATTTAGTACGTTGTTTTTTTCCAAGTATTTTACCCATCTATTTTTGATCATTCTTTCACAAATTTTTGCTATTGTACTTGTTAGAGAGACTGGTCTATAGTTGGTAGGTTCTTCTTTATTTCCTCCTTTATATATAGGTACTATATTTGCTTTTTTCCAATCTTCTGGAACTTTTCCTTCTTTCAAGGAACTGCTTATTATGCTATGTATTTTGTCTGCCAGTTCATTCCTGCATTCTTTCAGAATCCAGTTTGCTATTTCATCTGGTCCATACGATTTTCTGACATCAAGATTACTCAAGTGTATCAATATTTCATTCTTTGATACTTCTACTTCTTCTATAGGGGGGACTTTCTCTTTCCATTCAATCTCTTCAGGTTGTATGTTCTCCCTTGTAAACACTGATTTAAAATGTTTGTTCATAATTTCCGCCATTTCCATTTCCTCAGTGTATTCAACTCCCCCTTGTCTTAATTTCTCCAAGTCCTGTTTGTTTTTCAGTTTATTGTTTACAAATCTGTAGAATAGTTTTGGTTGATCTTTACATTTTTCTATGACATCTTTTTCATATTTTCTCTTTTCCTCTCTGCACGTTTGTACATATTCATTTCTATAACCGGTATATATTTTCCATTTTTCAGGTCTTCTGTCTTTTTTCCATCTGGTCCAGGCTTTGTCTCTTTTGTCTTTTAACTCCCTACAACTTTTGTTGTACCAGCATTTTACATATTCTTTTTCTTGTTTTTGTCTTGGGACATACTTTTCCACTCCTTTTTTGTAAATTTTTGTCAAAATATTCCATTTCTTTTCCACTGATGTTTCTTCTTTGTATATTTCTTCCCAGTTTTCTTGTTGAAAGAATTCTCTTATTTTATCAAAGTTTGTTTTTTCATACATCATTCTTCCTTTTCTATATTGTTCATTTCTTTTCATATATTTTTCTTGATTAAGTTCCAGTTCAATCAATATGTGGTCACTTTTACCTATTGGTGTTTTATATTCAATCTTGTCCACTATTCTAGGTTCAGGTGTAATTAATAAGTCTAGTCTCGATTCTTCTTCTTCATTTCTATACCTAGTGTTCTCCTGTATCCATTGTGTCATTGTGTGGTCAATAATCATCTCAAGTAGAGCGTTTCCCCATGAGTCGTCTCCACCCTTTACTGTCATTTCTTCCCAGCAGATTTCTTTGCAATTAAAGTCGCCCATCATAACTATTCTTCCTCCATCTTCCATTATTTTATTTAATGTTATCTTTGTGTCCTCTAACATACTTTTATGTTCACTCTCCTCCCATGAGGCTGTTTTTGGAGGCACATAATTTACTACAAATTTTCTGCTCTTCTTATCTCTGTCTTCCACTTCTATCATAATCATCTCTACTGTATTCTTTCCATATATGACACCTTTCACGTTTATATCCTTCTTAGTCAGGAACATAACTCCACCCCCTTGCTTTTTCTCTCTGTTTCTAATCCAATAATTGTATGCATCATGTCCTACACTGTTGGGTGGTAGTGGGCCTTTTAATTTTGTTTCTACAATTCCCATTATGTCTGGTTCTTTTTCCTTCAAATAATCATTCAGCTCATTCAATCCTGTTATTAATCCATCTATATTTGTGTAAGACACTCTTAGTTTTCTGCCACTTCCATTGTGTTCTCTGTTTCCCTTATGTTTTTCTTTTGTATGTCGAACTTCCTTAGTTTCATGTTCACTACTCTCCAATAGAATCTCTCTTTCTCTGACTCCGTTCTGTTCTCGTTTTTTTTTTTTTGCCTTAGCTTCCAGTCTTTTCTGCTTTTCTTCCTCTCTTTCCTCTTTATTCATTTCCCTTTTTATCCATATCTTTTTATATTGTTCACTTGTTGCTAGTTTCCCTGTTTTGGATAAGATATTCTCTGCCGTTGTTTGTGACTTGAATTTAATCTTAATTGGTCTGGTCTTGTCTGTGCTATACTTTCCGAGTCTAAATTTCTCTTCGATTTGTTTCATAATTTCTGGTTCATCTTCCTGAACTGATTCTAGTAATTGGCTTACTTTTTCATTTTCCTCTTTGATTCTTGTGGTTCTATCTGTGTTGTGTTTCTCTTCCATTCCTAATATAATTATACATTTCTTCTTGTCTGCTAAATCTCTTACTATATTCTCCTTTTGTCTCATCACTTTAATAACTAAGTCTTCAGTATGTTCTTTCAATTGCTGTTTGACTATGTCAGTGAATGAAACCTTATTTCCTTCTTGGGTTGTTTTCCAATTCTTAGTTTCTTTAGCTATTGTCTCTCTGTTTTCTTTGCTATTCTTCTTCAATTCCTCATTCTCCACCTTTACTTCTCTTAACTGTCTTTTTAGGTCTTCTATTTCATCAGTTAAGTTTTTATTCGCCTTTTCTAGTTCTTCCAATCTTTCAACCCTTTGTAAAATGGTGTTCATATGACCTAACCTACTCTCCAAGTCCTCGATCACCTTATCAACCTTCTCCTCTAGTCTTGTCAGTCGGGGGGGGGGGGGGGGGGGGTTGTGTCCCCCCCACCCTCTTTAAATCCCTGGAAAATATTCTCATCATTTTCTACTGTATTGCTCTTATCTATACTCCTAATCTTTACATTTTTATTAGACATTTCGTCGTCGGGGGGAGGGCTTTTGTTTACCTTTCGCCTGTCTGCCTGGGCCAAGTCTACTCCTTCCTCATTTCCTTCCATTTCCCTCAGTAATCCCTCCCCCTTTCCTCTTTCCCTACTTTCCTACTACTCCACGAGCAATTTCCCCCCACCCTGTAAAAACAATAGGCACTTCTCTTTGCGTTGGGATCCACAAACTTCAATTTTCTTCAGAACGTCTTCTAAGCCGTCCATTCGTTGAAGTGTGTGTGTGTGTGTGTGTGTGTGTGTGTGTGTGTGTGTGTGTGTGTGTGTGTGTGTGTGTGTGTGTGTGTGTGTGTGTGTGTGTGTGTGTGTGTGTGTATTTACCTAGTTGTATTTTACGGGAAGGGGAGCTATGCTCGTAGGGTCCCATCTTCATATCTCATTTTATCTAAACTATTTTTAAATTCATGTATTGTTTTTGCACACACCACTTTCTCATCTAACTTGTTCCAACTGTCTATTACTCTGTGTGGAAAGCTGTTCTTTTTCAGATCTCTTCTATAGCTGTCTTTCTTGATTTTCTTTCCGTGTCCTCTTGTATTTCTATCATCCCATTTTATCAGATTCTCTCTATCAATAATTTCTATGCCTTTCATGATTCTGTAAATAGCTATCAAATCTCCTCTCTCTCTTCTTTGCTCTAGTGTCTGTAGCTCAAGTTTTGTTAATCTCTCTTCATATGATAGATTTGAGAGTGTTGGTGCCAATTTTGTAATTGCTCTTTGTATTCTTTCAAGTTTTTTTATACATTTTTTTGTACTTGGTGACCACATCGTTGCTGCATATTCCAATCTTGGTCTTATCAGAGTGATTAGAATTTTCTTCACCATTTCTTCATCCAGGTATGTAAATGCCACTTTGATTGTTCTTATTAAATTATAAGTTTCTCCAAAAATCTTATTTATATGTTTCTCAGGTGACATATTATTCATAACAATGACTCCCAGGTCCTTCTCATTTTCTACTTTTTTTATTCCTTCTTCTCCCAATTTATATGATCCTGTTATTCTGTGTTTGCTTTTTCCAAATTCCATTATACTACACTTTTTAGTATTGAACTCCATCTCCCACTTCCTACTCCATTCCCATACTTTATTTAGATCACTCTGTAGTGACTCACAATCTTCTTCCGTGTTCACTTTTTTTAATAGTTTTGCATCATCTGCAAAGAAGCTCATATAGCTTTCAATTCCTTCATCCATATCATTAATATATATAGCAAACATTATTGGGGCCAAAACTGTTCCTTGTGGAACACCACTTATTACTTCATCCCATTTTAAGTGTTGGTCTCTTATCACTACTCTCATTTTTCTTTCTTGCAAAAAGTCTTCCATCCATTTAAGCAGTTTGCCCTGTATTCCTCCTTCAGTTTCTAATTTCTTAAGCAACTTCTTATGTGTTACTTTGTCAAAAGCTTTTTTTAGGTCTAGAAATACACAATCAGCCCATCCATCTCTTTCTTGTATTATATCTATTAGCCTTGAATAGAAACATATTAAATTGGTGACGCATGATCGTCCTTGTCTGAATCCAAATTACCTTGGATTTAGCACGTTTTTTTTTTTTTCTAAGTATTTTACCCATCTACTTTTGATCATTCTTTCACAAATTTTTGCTATTGTACTTGTTAGAGAGACTGGTCTATAGTTGGTAGGGTCTTCTTTATTTCCCCCTTTATATATAGGTACTATATTTGCTTTTTTCCAATCTTTTGGAACTTTTCCTTCTTTCAAGGAACTGTTTATTATGCTATGTATTTTGTCTGCCAGTTCATTCCTGCATTCTTTCAAAATCCAGTTTGCTATTTCATCTGGTCGTGTGTGTGTGCGTGTGTGCGTGTGTGTGTGTGTGTGTGTGTGTGTGTGTGTGTGTGTGTGTGTGTGTGTGTGTGTGTGTGTGTGTGTGTGTGTGTGTGTGTGTGTGTGTCTTTACCTAATTGCAATTCACAGGATAGGGTAAACACTTGTGAGGTCCCGTCTCCTAATCTGTGTGTATTTACCTAATTAGTCTAATTAACTGTCGTACATATGAAAAGAGTAGTATTCATGAGGTCCCTAGTTGTATTCTACGGGAAGGGGAGCTATGCTTGTGGTGTCCCGTCTTTGTATTTCACAACATCTAATTTGTTCTTAGATTCATGTATGGTATTTGCAAACACTATTGTTTCGTCCAATTTGCTCCAAACATCCACCACTGTGTGGAAAGCTTTTTTTCAGATCTCTTCTATAACTGTCCTTTTTTTAGTTTCTTTTCATGTCCCCTTGTTTTTCTTCTATCCCAATTTGATAAGTCTTCTCTATCAAGGACTTCCATGCCTTTCTTAATTCTATAAATGGCCAACAGATCACCATTTTCTCTTCTTTGTTCCAGGGTTGGTAGTTCCAGTTTAGACAATCTTTGCTCATATATCAGTTCTGAAAGTGTTAGTGCCAAATTTGTCGTTGCTCTTTGGATTCTTCCTATTTTCCTCATATTATTTTATGTACAGGGTGTCTATAGTGTCGCTGCGTACTCCAGTCTTGGTCTTATCAGTGTAACTAGTATTTTCTTTACCATTTCCTCATCCAAGTAATTAAAAGCCAACTTTAATGATCTTAGTAAATTGTAGGTTTCTCCGACTATTTTGTTTATCGTGTTGTTCGTTAGAAGCGTTGGGTTTGTTTTCGTTGTATTGTTTATATCAACGTTTGTTTAATTGGAAAACGTTTATCTCGTTGCCAAGTGAACAAGGCTTTACTGCCTAATATACATTTGTGTAAATGTACTCTTCTTTTTTACACCAATGTCGCATTTCAGTTCACTGGTACCGCGCTCGCCAGCAACTCGACGGTCTGAGTTCGGTACCCGCCCAGGGCTGAAAAAAAAACATTGCAAGACTGTGTGTGTGTGTGTGTGTGTGTGTGTGATTCACCATGGTCTTGGATCACGTGTTGGACTCGTGATCGACAGTTATTAACCTCCTGGATAAAGCTCAGAGTTTTTATGACCGATCTATGGGTAATACTGTCACCTTACACGCACACACACACACACACACAACTCCCCGCCCATGAGAGTTGGATTAACACCCCGCAGCGAAGCGATACTGAATTATATCAGCCCTGGGCGGGAGTCGAACCCGGACCGCCGTAGTGGCAGGCGAGAACTCTAACCATAGCGCCACGAGGTAGATAGGTAGGTGTGTGTGTGTGTGTGTAAAGTTCAGTTCATAGGACTACGTCAGGAGCTTCAGCTTACAGATTGGGAGGCAAAATTAAACGAAAGACCTATAGATCAGATGTGGGAAATCTTTCAAAATACGCTCACTAAGATGATTCAAACTTACATTCCTTTTAAGCACAGACGTCCCCCAAA
This sequence comes from Oratosquilla oratoria, assembly GCF_046742065.1. Lineage (NCBI taxonomy): Eukaryota > Metazoa > Arthropoda > Malacostraca > Stomatopoda > Squillidae > Oratosquilla > Oratosquilla oratoria. Next base: position 25,043,319 of record NC_134801.1, read on the forward strand.
TCAGGCTCGCCCAAAGTGGCTCGACAAAGAAACTGAAAAAAGTATTGCTAAAAAGAGACAGGCTTATAAGAAATATAAGTGCTCGGGTGCATCTAATGACTATCAAAGTTATGTATCAATACAGAGAGATTTAAAAAAGACAATAAGAAAAAGAAAACGACAATACGAAATGAACATCGCTGAGAAATCCAAAGAGAATCCCAAAGAATTCTATAGTTACATTAGAGATAAAAAGGTTGTTAGGAATCACATTGGTCCACTATTATCTGCTGACGGTCAACTTGAATATTCAAATGAAGGAATGTGTAATACCTTAAACAATTATTTTAGCTCGGTATTCGTAAACGAAACACCTCAAGGTGAATTCCAAACTGAAACCTGTGAAAAGTCTAGGGTAAACTTACTCACTACGGTAAATATAACAAAAGAAAAAATTAAAAGGTGTATAGACAAACTCAAAGTTAATAAAACACCAGGGCCTGACGGTTGGCATCCGAGAATCTTAAAGGAAATGAAAAATGAGATTGTTGTTCCATTAGAAATTATTTTCAAGAAATCCATCATATCCGGAGATGTCCCAAGAGAATGGAAGCTAGCTAACGTTACTCCCATATTCAAAAAAGGTGACAAAAAGAAACCAAATAACTATAGGCCTATAAGTTTGACTTCAATCGTAGGAAAAATAATGGAAACTATCATCAGAGATGCTATCGAACATCATTTAGAAAGTAACCGTTTGATAAATGATAGCCAACATGGTTTCAGACGGAAACGTTCTTGCGTGACTAACTTACTCGAATTCTACAACACAGTTATCTCGAATTATGACAAAAGAAACAATATAGATTTAGTATATCTAGACTTTGCAAAAGCTTTTGATACCGTCCCACACGAAAGACTACTTACTAAATTAGCTTTGCATGGAATAAGTGGTAGCCTATTAGGTTGGACTAGTAATTGGTTGAATGGTCGAAAACAGAAAGTTGTTTTAAATGGAAAAACTTCTGGATGGAAAAGTGTTGCAAGTGGAGTTCCTCAGGGTTCCGTTCTTGGGCCACTTCTATTCATAGTGTATATAAATGATATAGACCATGGACTAAAATCTACTGTTTCCAAATTTGCTGATGATACAAAACTGTGCGGAGTGGCAAATGATCACTCAAACCAATTAGATATTCAAGAAGATTTAGATCAATTACAGCAATGGTCTGAAAAGTGGCTAATGAAATTTAACACAAGTAAATGCAAGGTAATGCACATAGGTAAAAAATAACAGTAAGTACGATTACAAGTTATTTGGAAATTCGTTAACAAAAGTGGATAGTGAAAAAGATCTCGGCGTAATTATCAGTAACGACCTCAAATCATCCAAGCAGTGTATTTCAGCCTCTGAGAAAGCAAATAAGATTCTGGGACTGATTGCGCGATCTTTTGATTTCAAAAGTCCATCACTCATTAACAAGCTATATAAATCGTTAGTTCGTCCACATTTGGAATATGCTGTTTCCGTATGGTCACCGAATCTCATTAAAGACATTGACAGACTGGAAAAAGTACAACGGCGAGCCACAAAACTGATTCCAAATATCAAAAATAAATCATACGAAAATCGACTAAAACATATGAATCTGTTTTCCCTAAAAAAGCGTAGACTCAGAGGTGACTTGATACAGGTCTTTAAAATTCTAAAGAGAATTGACAACATCAAAAGTGACAAAATTTTTACATTGAATGAGAATCAGACAAGAAACAATGGTCTCAAACTGTCCGGAAATAGATTCAATTTGGAAGTAGGTAGAAACAACTTTGCCAACCGTGTAGTTAATGAATGGAATAAACTTCCTGCACAGGTAGTGCAATGTAGTTCAGTTCGAGGCTTTAAGAATCATTTAGATAAATACCTAAGTAAGATGCTGTAATGATTATAATTTATCTTATATTATTTGTTTTTGTTTTGTTATCATTTGTCTCTGATTTTAATTTATCATTATATGTCAATTTATTATTATTTACTATTTACCTGTTTGATTATTATTTAACTATACCTATGCATTTATTTATGTATTTTATTTGTTATTTACATTATCACAGTTTGTTTTATTATTTTATTATTAGTATGATTTTTTTTTCGCATCCGACCTAGATATGAATCAAAAGGTCTCCTGTCGGCATGCTCCGCCTTTGTAATCCTTTGTGTGTGTGTGTGTATTCACCTCGGATCTGCTGCAGCCTCTTTTCGAGACAGCCAGACACCACCCTACGGCAGTGAGCTCAGAGCTCATTATTAGCAGATCTCTGGGTAGGTCTGAGACCACTCACACTCCACACACCGGGAATGCAAGGTCACAACTCCTTGACTAACGTCCCGTACCTACTCGCTGCTAGGTGAACAGGGGCTACACGTGAAAGGAGACAAACCCAACTTGTCTCCGCCCGACCGGGGAATCGAACCCCGGTTCTCCGGCTTGTGAGGCCAGTGCCTTACCAATCCGCCACCGGGCCGTGTTGTGTGTGTGTGTGTGTGTGTGTGTGTGTGTGTGTGTGTGTGTGTGTGTGTGTGTGTGTGTGTGTGTGTGTGTGTGTGTGTGTGTGTGTGTGTGTGTGTTTATCTAATTGTATTTACTTAATTGTAGTATTCAGGAAAGGAGAAACTTTCGTTGGGTTTTATCTCCTACTTTCCAATTTTATCCTACCTAACCTCAAATTCATGTACAGTTCCAACTTAATCTATATCTTTGATTTCCAATTATCTTGTCTAGATTTGAATTCATGCATTGTTTGAGCTTGGCCTATATCACCTTCAAAGCTATTCCAAGTATTTATCCATTTCTATGGAAAAAATTATTTCTTCACGTCCTTTAGACAAGTGGTCATTCTTAATTTGTTCCCAAAGCCTACTAAAGCCCTCCCATGTTTAACCAAGAGATCTCTTCTATCAGTGCAATCTATGCCTACTTCTCTCAGTCCTCTTGCATTATTTATTGTCTTATCTTGTTTCGACATAAATCATTCTCATCTTTGATCACGGTGCTGTTTGTGATATTTGATCTAATTTTAGAACTTGCTCCACGCGATCTTCTTACCACGCGTTCTGAGGGTTCACATTACATCTTACATTTAACATGCAATAAGCTGTCCATCATGAGTCCAGCACGTGATCCAAGATCGTGGTGAATCATTTCACCATTATGATCAAGATGATGGCGTTGGTGTAAGCCAATAGGGAATGAACACCATCCATCTCCTTTTCCTCCGCTGTAGAGATATTAAAAAAAAAAAAAAAAAAAAAAAATCCCGACATTCACATAAGTACAAATCACCGACTAGGATTATTTACTACTACTTGTGTTATCCTCAGCAGTTGTAATTGATATTTCGAACTATGTGTTCTTTTAATCATCTGTACTTCATATATATTGATTCAATACCAAATAATTTGGATGATGGAGAACATAAACACAGGGGAAGGCTCGGAACCCTAAACACTCTAACGTTTCGTTCGCGTAGAACTTCTTCAGAGAGTGTATGTAGAACTGCAATTGAAGTTTATGTACTAACTCTAATTATCTTTTCGGACACTTGGGAAAGGTCGTTTTTCTGGCGTGCTTTAGAATTAAAATACTAGTTTCTTTAGCTAAATTGATAAACCCTCCTCGATGATTCGATGAATTATTAGTTGAAATATATGCTGATTCAACAATTCTTCTAGTGAATTTATCAAAACCTTTATGTAGCACTTCAGCTTCTCTCCAGTTTGGTAAATGATCGAATTTTTCCGCATGAACTACTAAAGAATTAGATGTCCTATGTGCTTTTATGTCGTTTTTATGTTCATAAATTCTTTTTTCTAATCCTCTTGACGATTCGCCAAAATAAGCCATTGCAATAGTTGCTCAATGGCTTATTTTGGCGAATCGTCAAGAGGATTAGAAAAAAGAATTTATGAACATAAAAACGACATAAAAGCACATAGGACATCTAATTCTTTAGTAGTTCATGCGGAAAAATTCGATCATTTACCAAACTGGAGAGAAGCTGAAGTGCTACATAAAGGTTTTGATAAATTCACTAGAAGAATTGTTGAATCAGCATATATTTCAACTAATAATTCATCGAATCATCGAGGAGGGTATATCAATTTAGCTAAAGAAACTAGTATTTTAATTCTAAAACACGCCAGAAAAACGACCTTTCCCAAGTGTCCGAAAAGATAATTAGATTTAGTACATAAACTTCAATTGCAGTTCTACATACACTCTCTGAAGAAGTTCTACGCGAACGAAACGTTAGTGTGTTTAGGGTTCCAAGCCTTCCCTGTGTTTATGTTCTCCATCATCCAAATAATTTGTCTAAAATACTTATCAATACCAAATAACATTATTATTATTATTATTATTATTATTATTATTATTATTATTATTATTATTATTATTATTATTATTATTATTATTATTATTATTATTATTATTATCATTATCATTATCATTATTATTATTATTTATTATCTTATTATTACTACTATTATTACTATTATTAGTATCTTATTATTAATACTATTATTATTATTATTATCATTATCATTATCATTATCATTATTATTATTATTATTATTATTATTATTATTATTATTATTATTATTATTATTATTATTATTATTATTATTATTACTATTATTATGATAATAATAATAATAATATACATGCAAGGATCAATAGGTTTATTGCTGTTCGTTTGTCCATGTATCTCCTCTTCTTCCTCCCCTTGCATTCACAGTAGCGCGAGCGTCCCCAAGTCTCGTGTTTCTGATTTTTTAACGCTTTCAACCGTCGCCGTCAACATCGTTGTCGTCGTCACCATCACCATCATCATTATCATCACTGTCATCATCATCATCATCATCATCATCATCATCATCATCATCATCATCATCATCATCATCATCATCATCATCATTATCATCAGCATCATCATCATCATCATCATTATCCATCATCATCATCACCATCACATCATCATTAGTAGTA
>NC_134801.1:25050842-25153342 GCF_046742065.1 Oratosquilla oratoria
ATATATATATATATATGTATATATAAATATATATGTATATATATAGATATATTCATACATATGCATCTTTGGTATGGTCCCTACATAGAGTGTACGATATAGATAAGATCGAGAAGATACAAAAAGCAGTGACCAAATTGGTTCCCAACCTGGCAGATAACGTTTACAAGCAACTAAAATCATTAGAACTGCTGCCATCGTTATCGAGGAGAAAGAGGTAACTTGATCTATGTTCAGGACGCTAACGGTGATAGACTACATGAACAGAAAATACCTCCTGATTAGGAATAAGATAGCTTCACGAAATCATGAGAACAATCTGAGAAAGAATAAATATCTGAAGGATGTGAAGAAATAATTCCATTCAGATGCATATATGAACTTGAATTAATGTATGACATCTGGAAATAAGATGACAGCCAATGTTGAAGCTATGCATGGATTTTAAGCTCCATATGTCAATTTATTATTATTTACTATTTACCTCTTTGTTTATTATTTAACTATACCTATGCATTTATTCGTGTATTTTATTTGTTATTTACATTATTATAGTTCTTATTTATCATTTTATCATTATTATGATTTTTTTCGCATCCGACCTAGATATGGACCAAAAGGTCTCCTGTCGGCATGCTCCGCCTTTGTAATCCTTTGTAATCTGGTAATTAGAGGGTATGAGACAGGACCTCGCGAGTGTTATTTCTTTCCTGGGTACTATAATATGGAAACCACGATTAGATAAATACATAAACGCACAATATCCTGGATTGCGGCAGTCTTTCATGGTTCAATCACACTCCGTCCAATTTTTCCTCGTTCTACCTGAATTCTCCCTCCCTGCGCTCTGTTCCTCTGAGAGCCCCGACCGACCTTGTGACATACCAGTTGTACAATCTTAACTTTCTCTTCTTTGAAAGTGGACAGAAGATCCCGGAAGAAGTATGTAGCAGAATAGCGGGACCAAGGTCAACGCTTCGACCAGAGGAGATTCTTCTCAAATGAATAAAATCGTCACGTGAAACAGGGCTTACGTACTGTATACTGTACGTCGAAGGAAAATATTGAACCCATCAACTACAATTTTTGTTCGTGAATTATCCATTTCTGTCCATCCACTCTGTGTGTGTGTGTGGGGGGGTGTATGATTCACCACGGTCTTGGATCACGTTTTGGACTCGTGACTGGCAGCTATTTCCCTCCCGAAAGAGAGCTCAGAGCTCGTGTATGACCGATTTATGGTAATGTCGTGACCTTACACGCACACACACACACACACACACCTCCCTGCCCACGAGAGTTGGAGTAATGACTCGCATCGCAGCGATACTGAAATTATTTCAGCCCAGGGCGGGATTCGAACCCGAACCGCCGTAGTGGCGGCCGCGGACGCTACCACTGCGCCATGCGAGTCGTGTGTGTGTGTGTGTGTGTGTGTGTGTGTGTGTGTGTGTGTGTGTGTGTGTGTGTGTGTGTGTGTGTGTGTGTGTGTGTGTGTGTGTGTGTGTGTGTGTGTGTGTGTGTGTGTGTGTGTGTGTGTGTGTGTGTGTGTGTGAATGTATGTGTGTGTGTGTGAATGTGTGTTTGTGAATGTATTTGTGTGTGTGTGTGTGTGCGTGTGTGTGTGTGAATGTGCGTATGTTTGTGTTTGTGTGATTCACCATTCACCATGGTCTTGGGTCACGTATTGGACTCTTGATCGACAGCTATTTCCCTCCCGGATGAGAGCTCAGAACTCATATGACCGATCTATGGGTAATACTGTGACCTTACACGCACACACGCACCCAACTCCCCATCCACGAGAGTTGGAGTAACACCCCGGAACGCAGCGAAACTGAAATTATTTCAGCCCTAGGCGGGAGTCGAACCCGGACCGCCGTAGTGGCAGGCGAGAACTGTGTGTGTGTGTGTGTGTGTGTGTGTGTGTGTGTGTGTGTGTGTGTGTGTGTGTGTGTGTGTGTGTGTGTGTGTGTGTGTGTGTGTGTGTGTGTGTGTGTGTGTGTGTGTGTGTGTGTGTGTGTGTGTGTGTGTGTGTGTGTGTGTGAGTCCCGTCTCTATATCTCCACTGATCAAACTTAGCCTTAGATTCATTAATGATTTTGTTCTATATTTCACCTTTCAACTTATTCCACAGATAAACGGATACGTGTGCCTCCTAATATGTGTTAAGCAACTTCTTTTACTCTTGTTTTTTTTCTTCCATACCAACAAACCTTCTTTGCTATAGATATTATATCACCTTTTTTCGCCCTTCCATTATAGGAAGTCCCACTCTCTCTCTCTCTCTCTCTCTCTCTCTCTCTCTCTCTCTCTCTCTCTCTCTCTCTCTCTCTCTCTCTCTCTCTCTCTCTCTCTCTCTCTCTCTTTCTCTCTCTCTCTCTCTCTCTATATATATATATATATATATATATATATATGTGTGTGTGTGTGTGTGTGTGTGTGTGTGTGTGTGTGTGTGTGTGTGTGTGTGTGTGTGTGTGTGTGTGTGTGTGTGTGTGTATGTGTGTGTGTAAATATATGTATGTGTGTGTGTAAATATATGTATGTGTGTGTGTATGTGTGACAATGATGAATGAGGAAAATGGAGGAGTATTAAGGAAAGATGAGTTGAAAGCAGTTGTTGAGAGCAGGTAAAGCACCTAGATTGGATGGCTGTCATTCGGAGTGTCTAAAAGAGGGAGGTAACGGCGTTGGGAAAGAGGGAATGTCTGTTGAGGAATAAAGGGAGAAGACAGAAGATAAGGGTGAGTTGAGAATGGTTGTGTATGGATGATGCTGTGATGCATGGACGGGAGTGGGTGGGGGTGGGGGGAGTATGTGTGAATGATATTTTGACAGAGCCCAAAGGGATTTTCCCTGCCTTCTCTTTTCTTGCATGAGGGACGGAGAGGGGGGGGGGTCGCCGATTAAATAAAGCGGACTTGCTGTGGATGTACTTTGTCTTGCTACACTGCTTCTGACCCAGGGCAGTGGACAAGATGCAGGGATGACACGTTATCTAGGAGGAGCCAAGCAGGACCGTTTCTAGTTCATCAGGCGCCCCAGGCAAGAATTCGTTATGGCGCCCCCCCCCCTCCCTCCCTCCTTCCCCACTCCGGGCTGGAAATAATAACCTAAAAAATTTCGAACATAACTAGCATCACAAGTTCCACAACAAAAACAACATACTTTATCTATTTGAATTATTCACGTAAAAGAAAATACTTGTCTCTCATTTATTTATATATCAATTTTGGATGGCAATTTGGCGCCCCCCCCCCCCCCCAGCAAATGGCGCCCCAAGCGACCGCCAGTGTCGCCTGTGCCTAGAAACGGCCCTGGAGCCAAGATAAGAGGGAGGGAGGAGGGTGAATGGGGGTTGATTATGTGGGGATGGAATGGGTAGGATTGGATTTTATGCCTTTGTTTTAGGCTACCTCCCTTATATGGAGTAAAAAGCCGTTGGTATATGTATGTATGTATATATACATATACATATTTTTGCATATATATATATATACACACACACACATATATATATATATATATATATATATATATATATATACATGTGTTTGTGCGTGTATTCACTTGGTCTTTGGATCACGTGTTGGACTCGTGATCGACAGCTATTTCCCTCCTGGAAGAGAGCTCAGAGCTCGTAGGTCCGATCTATGGGTAATGCTATGACCTTGCACACACACACACCCCCAACTCCCCGCCCACGAGAGTTGGAGTAACACCCCTCAGCGCTGCGATACTGATATTATTTCAGCCCCGGGCGAGGGTCGAACCCGGACCTCCGTAGTGGCAGGCCAGAGCTCTAACCACAGCGCCATGAGAGGTGTGTGTGTGTGTGTGTGTGTGTGTGTGTGTGTGTGTGTGTGTGTGTGTGTGTGTGTGTGTGTGTGTGTGTGTGTGTGTGTGTGTGTGTGTGTAAGAATTAGTTTTAATTTTTGAAAAGCTTGCTAAACAATGTTCTGTCCAAACGGGCTTCCGCTCTTTTCTCAACAAATCTGTCATTGGTTCTCCAATATCAGAGAAATTTGGACAGATTTTTCTGTAGTAGCCTACCGTTCCTAGGAATCGTCTGATCTCTCTTCTATTCGTGGGTGTGACGAGGTCTCTAATGGCTTGAATTTTAGCTGCCAAGGGGGATATTTCAGAATTACCTACTTTGAAACCCAAGTAAGATTATTGGACTCGTGATCGACAGCTATTTCCCTCCCGGAAGAGAGCTCAGATCTCGTATGACCGATCTATGGGTAATGCTATGACCTTATACGCGCACACACACACACACACACACACACACACACACACACACACACACACATCTCCCCGCCCACAAGAGTTGGAGTAACGACTCGAAGCGTATCGATACTGAAATTATTTCAGCCCTGTGCAGGATTCGAACCCGGACCGCCGTAGTGACAGTCGGGGACTTTACCAACCGCGCCACCGAGTCGTGTGTGTATGTGTGTGTGTGTGTGTGTGTGTGTGTGTGTGTGTGTGTGTGTGTGTGTGTGTGTGTGTGTGTGTGTGTGTGTGTGTGTGTGTGTGTGTGTGTGTGTGTGTGTGTGTGTGTGTGTGTGTGTGTGTGCGTGCGTGCGTGCGTGTGAGATACTTCAAGATAATTACCCACTTTTCCTCATTAGCAAAGCCTCATGCCAGACGTCCTCTCTCTGCAGACATCCCACACGGTTATCTGGGCACTCTATCTGCTCGGGACGAATAGAAATGTGGCCGAGAGGGCGCGACAGGAGGTCTGGAAAGTCCTGGAAATAAGCGGAGTTCCAGACCCCGGCGACTACAGAAACATCAAGGGTCACCACCTCGCTTCTCTCCCGTACCTGAAGGCGGTCGTCAAAGAGGTCATGAGGCTGTATCCAGTGGCGCCCTTCCTCACCAGGGCGCTGCCTCGGGACACCGTCCTCAATGGCTACGCAGTTCCTGCAGGGGTAAGGTATACCTAGTAACGCATGCATGCCAAGAGTGCAGTGTATGTGGAAAATTGCGTAAGACCCAATGAAACCTAACTTGACCTAATTCAGTGGAACAAAGCCAAACTTAATTGCGTCACATTAAGTTATGTTATGTAATAATGCCTTTTTTTTTCAACTTATACATGGATGGGGTGGTGCGAGAGGTAAATGTAAGGGTAGTGGGTCAGGGATTGGAGATGGTTAAAGAAAATGGAGAAAAGTGGGAGGTGAGCCAGCTGTTGTTTACGGACGACACTGCGCTTGTGGCAGGATCGGAGGAGGGATTGAGGAAGTTGGTGGCAGAGTTTGGGAGAGTATGTGATAGAAGAAAGCTAAAGATAAATGTGGGTAAAAGTAAGGTGATGAGATGTACAAGGGGTGAAAGTGGCAGTAGACTGGAAGTGAGCATTAAGGGAGAGCGACTGGAGGAAGTGGATAGTTTTAGATATTTGGGTGCAAATGTGGCAGGAAAAGGTGAAGTAAAGGTGGAGGTAGAATGTAGATTGAGAGAAGCGAGTAAATGCCTTGGTGGATTAAAGAGTGTAATGAGGAATAGACATTTGGGAATGGATGCTAAGAGGAGACTGTATGAAGGAGTGATTGTGCCAACAGCACTGTATGGGGCAAACATAGAACATAAGAGAAGAAGAGAGGAGTTTGAATGTGTTTGAGATGAAGTGTCTGAGAAGTATGATGGAGGTTACTAGGCTAGATAGAGTGAGAAATGAGGTGAGGAGGAGGAGAACAGGGGTGGAAAAGGAGCTGGGAGATAGGGTTGATGAAAGAATATTAGGATGGTTTGGACACATGGAAAGAATGAGTGAAGAAAGATGTGGAGGGAGTGAACATGAGGGGACGTCCTAGGATGAGATGGATGGATGGGGTGAAGGGGGCTTTGAGGAAGAGGGGAATGTCTGTTGAGGAAGGACGGGAGAGGACAGAAGACAGGGGTGAATGGAGAATGGTTGTATATGGATGATGTTGTGATTGCATGAGGTGGAATGGGCGGGGGATGGGGGGTGAGGTAGTATGTGTGAGCAAAATTTGACGCAGCCCGAAGGGATTTCTCCCCGTCTTCTCCTTTTATGCAATGGGGGGACGGAGAGTGGGGGGGGTCGTCGATTTAATGAAGCAGCCTTGCTGTGGATGTGCTGTGTCTTGCAACACTGCTTCTGACCCAGGGCAGTGGACAAGGTGCAGGGATGACCCGTCATCCGGGAGGTGCTAAAATAAGAGGGAGGGTGGAGGGGTGTGGAGTGTATTCAGGGATGGAATGGGTGGAAATTATTTTATGCCTTTTCCTTTTTGGCTACCTCCCTTGTAAGGGGGAAAAAGCCTTGGTATATGTATGTATGTAGATCTTTAATTTACATTCTTTTAGCACTCTTGGAAAAAATTCATCTGGACCCGGGAATTTTGTGACTTTGAGTATATCAATCTCTTTTATTACTTCTTCCTTGTTGATGCTGATGCTAATTAATCTACTTCCCTCATCTCCTCTAAATATTTGTATACACTCAGGTACCATAACTATTCTCTCCTTTGTAAATGCTGAGAGAAAATGTTTATTAAACGCCTCGTTCATTTTTCTCCTGAATCGATGAAGATATTCTTGTCAGATTTTATCGGGCTTACCCATTCCTTATTCTTAGTTCTGTAGAGATGAAAGAAGCCCTTTGGGTTAGATCCTGCTTGTCTGGCAACATTGATTTCGTAGTTGCGTTTCGTTGTGTGCGTGTTCTTTTTTAAACAGTCTAGCCATTTTGTTATACCAATACCCAAGGTGTATTTCTCCATTTTTCATTCTAACATAAAACCAACTTTTTTATTCCGATCCTATTTTTCAGCACACAAAATCCTAGCTGTTAGGTTATTGCAAATTTCATATATACCTATGGTATCGTTATTGACATCCGGGCCAGGTCCAGACCTCCCCCCCCCCCTTGTATTACTTCTAATATATATGTATATATATATATATATATATATATATATGTATATAATGTATATATATGTATATATATGCATATATATATATATATATATATATATATGTATATATATATATATGTATATATATATGTATATATATATATATGTATATATATATATATATATATATATATATATACAAATATATAAAGCATGTCCTGATCTATTGAATTTACCCAACCATCGTCTTTATAGTTAAAACCTTCCATGATCACATTGTACTGGGATGCTCTGCAAATTTATTAAAACGGGGGTTCTGTCCTAAATTATGGTTAATGATCTGTATACTCGTAGAACTCCGATAATTAAGTTTCTCTTTCTTCTCTATAATCTCCACCCAAGTAGATTCTTTGCTTGCCTCTTCCTTACTCAAGTTGCTGATAATACATGTTGCCATGTTTTACTGTTCTGCTCATCCCCCCTTCCTGCTTGTGAATTAGCCTATATATCCCTTTACTTCGATTTCCAGAAGGAAATGTCTATCTGCCATACTGATCCAGGATTTAGCAGTAACTATGATATCAAATCCATCTATGCATGCTATACCTCTCAACAAACAAATTTATTCATTACTCTTTACAATGAATTTTCCCATGCAATATATTCTGGAATATCTCAACTCAGCTCGTCTTTCCACCCATCATGTTTACTTAGCGGTAACCAGAATTTGCAAAAATAAATAAATAAAAAATAAACAAACAAACAAATAAATAAAATAATAATAGAATAAAGAGAAAAATTATTCATCCATGGTCTGATATCCTTCACCTCATCCTACTGAATGGCATTTTTTTGTCTTTATTCTGGCTGCCATGAAGCTGTTTCATTCATTTCCGTGGCAGCTTTGTGGTGACAGCGGCAACTATTATAGTAAATTTCCTGGAATTCATCTTGAGTATCTCAACACAATGTCGATACAATACAGAGCACCATAAATAAAAAATAAATAAAAAAGACTGCTAGATATTATACTGTTTTCTTTAGCTGAAAAAGACGCCTGTCAGAACACGTCATCGTAACGAAAGAGTTAATACCGGTATTTGTTTTACTCACTTCGTTACGATCACGGTCCCTTAGGTGAATAAAGTCGTCTGACGCTAACCATACTAAATTTGGTAGAGTACGTCCTATACATCCGGGGCCTGAACAGGGTTTCGATTGAAGAAGACCCTGCCTATGCCAGAAGTCCACCCCTCAACTGAATGAAATGGCCTGGTGTCTGCCCAAACAGAACCTGTGTGATGCGCCTTGATACTAAAAAATGTTAACTTTCCATTGCAGACAATGGTGATTCTGTCTGTATTCAGTACAGGCCGTGACCCTCGGTACTTCCCGAATCCAAGTGATTTCCGGCCCGAGCGGTGGCTTCGTGGCAGCAGCAGCAGCAACAGTAAATACAGAAAGTCCTCGGCTGCGAGAAGAACTGAAGACTCCGCAAAGTCCGAAAGCTCCCCGGTGGATTCAAGTGCCGCAGATGTCGAGACGTCAAGTTCACTTACAAAGAATGAAAATACAAATCAAAGCTCAAACTACTCCCTTGCCAACACTGATGGTGACGAGCCTTGGGAAGAGGTTGTCGAGCTGCAGGGAGGCAGAGAGTCCCCGAAGAGACCTAAAACACAATGCACTAGAGACCAGAAGATCCACTCACACGCTTTTATTCCCTTCGGCAAAGGTGCCCGGTCCTGCATCGGGAAGAGAGTGGCAGAGAATGAAATGCACCTCCTTCTCGCCAAGGTCCTCCTCCAGTTTGATCTGGAGGTGCTCAACAAAGTCACCATGGTCATGAGGATGGTGGGTGTGACTTCAGAGCCACTGAAGCTCAAAGTCACGCCTCGGACGTGAGAACGATGATGAAAAATAAGGGAATTGTCATCTATTATGGCAGAGCAGGCAGTATTTCATCTTCGTGCTACTTGTAAATTTGTTTCATAACTCTTTTAAACTGATTATGGGTCAATTTATATTTCATTCTCCATCTTCAATTCAAGCCCTTCAGCTTGGTATGTATTCAATAAATTTTATTTTGACAAACATAAAGCTGTTTTATTCACACTTTCACTAATAAATTCACTTCATATTAATGTGAACAAAGCTTGCAGAATACGTCACGGAACTGAAGGTGATAACTAAGAAGGTCCCCAACCCTAACTCTTCAGGGCTGCATAGATACTGTCATATATTACAAATTATTTTATATATCAGTTTTCCCATTCTATCTGCTTAACAGATAAGTGATAAGTAGATAGTGATGAGCAAACTTATAATGCTGATTATCATCTAAATTACTTTTCAACAACAAAAAATATATCACCCTAGTGAGCTTCAACAAAGTTTAGGTATAGTGAAACAGATTTTTTGTTAGTTAACAATGGTGAACTAAACATAGTGAAGGTGTAGCCTTAATTAGGATATATCACTTGCTTAAGTGCAAAAGGAAGTGTACCTCAAGACTCCAAAGAGAAAAAGGTCTGCTCACTATGGATCAAACAGTTACCCCAGTTAATACATAAGAGCCTCTGACTCAGGTAACCATTAGTGGGGGATAAAGAAATATAAGTTAATCATAGGATCCAACAGAAGACTTAAACTTTTAGATGGTATCCACTTAGGTGTGCATCGCCTGATACTGTTTGGATCTTGGTGTCAATTATGACAATACAATAGCCTTCTGTCCTTTATTTATGAAGCTTTGAATATTTAAAAAGAAGAAGTGTTCAATATTCTTCAATTTATTTTTCTACAAAGAAAGTAAGGTAATGTTAGCAATTAACAGACATATTATGGTGATAGAAACAAGAAAACTAAACTGAAAACTAGACCCACATATGACAATGTCATGATGGTTGGCTCATTAGTCCAATCCTTACTGTGTGGGTGGCTCTTGAGTCCATTCACCACGGTGAATAACTCCATCTTATGGAATTATGCCTGGATGGTAACAATAGAGATTATTGCCTCGAGTTTTACTGACTGAAAACCCACAGCCCCACAGTGGCTGGCAGCGGCCCTTGGGACCTCCCATAGACCTCTCTGGGAAGGGAGCAACCACCCATTGTCAGCTCTCCTTGTGTGAAAAGGTGAATGAAGTGCAGTTGAAGTTGATAGAGATCTTGGGCCCAGTTCTCAGACCAAGTGTCAGCCCCTCCAGAAGATAAGGATGTTGACAGGTTTTAAAGACAGACGACAAGGAGATAATTCTGACATATGTCTTGCATGTCCACAGCTTACAGGTACTCATCCATCAATTGTCCCACATGAGAGTTTAAGAAGAGGCATCCTCATGGCAGCCATATAAACATTCACATTACCGAGACTTTGCCCATAATTCCAAAGCCTGTTCATTAAAGGTGTGAGCAGTGATGATGATTAGAAGAATGTTTCTAGTATAAACACAGGATGTGAACATAGTTATATTATTGCTTACCATATATGACAAAATGTGTAAAAGTAGCATATGTTCTTAGCAAAAAAAAAATTAATGTTAACAATTTAGTAGATACCATGAGGATGCAGTCCCACCTTTACCTTAAACCCCTCACTCTCTCCATTTCCCATTCTGACACAGGCTCTACTACTCTCGTAAAAACTCCTAACTGCCCTTAACAGCTTTCCCCTAATCCCATATATCTGCAATACCTCCCACAGTGTCTTTCTGTCTACCATCATAAGCCTTTTCCAAATCCATAAAAGCACAAAAAACATCCTTACCTTTTCCTAAAGTTTTCTCATATATGTCATACCACAAAAATCTGATCCATGCAACCCCACCTTTCCTAAACCCACACTGTTCCTCTCCTAATCCTCTCAATCAAAACCCTCCTATAAGCCTTCTCAACTACTCAACAAATTGATCCCTCAGAAACTCCTACACTCACATTTGTCTTATATCTCTCCTTTTAAAACAGAACTATACAGGTATTTATCCAGTCCTCCAGTACTCTACCCTCCCTTAGACACACATTAAACAACCTCACCAGCCAGTCTATTACTGTACATCCCTTCTTCAGGCACTCTGCACAATACCCATCTAACCCAGGTGCCTTACCTGAAACAAAATTAGGCACATGCACACACATTCACCTGAAATGCTATACCTGCTCTCCCCATCTAAGCCAAATGGAAAGTGTTATGCCCTATGGTAATTGACAATTGACTAGACTCCAGGTGTACAGAAGTAATTCCCAGTTAAAACCACCCAATTTAGAATTTAATGCGAAGTAATCATATCCAAGACCAAATAATATACTAGAAGATCAAATATATCTCTGGTTACTACTAAAGGTTTATGAGATTAAGAAAACAATATAATAATTTATTATGATTGAACATATGCCATTAAATAATAATAAGAAAGGAAACAACAAGGAAGAAAAACCAGCAAGCTTACAGGTAAGCAAATGAAATCCTTTTACAACTATATAATAATTTGGCATATAAATATATCTATATCTAGTTGTGTAGCTCTATATAAAAATGGAACAATACTCAAGTGATACAGGATACTGATGAATGAAGAGTCGCCATGAATACAACCAGTACTTCCTCTGTCAAGGTCAAATCTGAGTGCCCATAGCACCAGTCAGTCCCACTAGACCTTTCTCCGTTCTAGACTCCCATTTCATCATATACAGATTTTAACAATAAACAATCCAAAATGCAATTTACATATTTAGTCAATTTCAATATAACTGAAATAGTTAAGTTTAATAAAAGTTGCCATCTTGACATACGATAATGCTATAACTACAATAATACAAAAATAGCATGAATCAACAAAAGAAAATGGAATTGGGGTTGGCATTTCAAGTCTCAACTATACAATTCCACAACAGAAAATACTGCAATTCTCATCGGCTCAGTCATCTCACCACTATCACTTACACTCCACACCATTCTCCAGGTCACTGTAGCCATTTTCTCCCTATATCACCCAATAACCTTCTATTATCTATAACCCCCCATTAGAAAGCATTACTCCAGAAACCCTATCAGACCTCCTTACCTGACTAAAATCATCCCTCAGTATCTTCTACTAGGAAACTTTAAAACAAAACACCCCCTTTGCGGAGACACCATTACCATTCCACAAGGCAAACGAATATCTCCCTTCTAACAACTTACTTCCTGTCATTGTACAACACAAACAACACAATGACCCATCTCTATACACACCAGATCTTTTCCTAGACTATGAATGGTCAGTAGTACCAGAACTACACCATAGTGACCATTTTCCACTTCGCACACTCCTTACAGGCTCCCTTCCCACCTCCACAACCTTGATGGGCCCCTTTCCTGGAAAAAAAATTCAAATAGCAACATATACAACCCTGCCAGTAGAAGATTTACTAGCAATCGATGCAACACCAATTTAACTCACACCCAACATAACATCTGCAACACTTCCTTCAAAATAAAAAAATAAATAAATGAAAAAAAAAATAAAATAAAGTCACCTATATCACAACACATAGTTCCCTGGTGGGATCCAGACTGCACCACTGCTAATGGAGCAAAGAAAATATGGCCTTCCACCCCTTTCAAGAACACCTTGAGAACCCCATAGTATAGAAAATAGATTGAAAGAAAGGAAAAAGCAGGAGCTCAAGCCAAGTGTGACAAAAGTCATGGCAAAATTATAATTCAATAATCACTTCCCAAATCCCTATCTCAAAAATATGGAATATGTATATATATATATATATATATATATATATATAATATATATATATAATATATATATATATATATATATATATATATATATATATATATATGCATGTATTCATCCATGGGTAGCTAAGATGAGAATAGATATGTGCTTTTTAACTTTGGCAACCTCACTGGAAGGGGAGAAAAAGCCCTTGGTATATAGATAGATGTTTAGTGTACATTTGTGTTGTGATGTGTTTGAAGGTTGTTTTGTGTTGATTACAGCTCCATTGTTTTGTGCTTATGTTGTATATTTTAGGTGAAACCATTTGTGACAAGTGCGGCATTTAATGGACGCATGAGCATAATTGATGTTTTCAGTGTAGGTGGGGCATGTATTTGGGACTGGGTTGGTTTCTATGTCACTGGCTAATAAGATAAGTGGGAGGGTATGCACTAGTGTACTGATCTCCTTATGTGAAAAAATTTGTTTATAAAAGAGGGCAATTTTTTTACAGTGTGAGAATGTAATAAATGCCTCTCTGGCCCAGTCTGAAGGCTAGGTGCTGGCTCCCTGGGGCCACACCCCTCAAGAGGGATGGAGGTGTGTCCACTTATAGGATACATCAGATAACTCCAGTGCTGTTGACATCTGATGATATCTTGTGCACCTCGTTGTCCAGTTATGCTTCAGCAATACAGCCTCTTGCAGGCCAGAGACAGCAGCACCGACACTTGCCCATTCTCAAAACCTATCACCTCCATCAGGAGGTGTAGACACTGTCTTCAGGCTGGGCCCAGAATCCCTATCAACTTCAATTGTTTTTCTTATACTTTTTCACACATGGAGATCTGACAACTGGGAACTGCTCTCCTTTCACTACCACTTTGAGCCAGCAAGATATAAAAAAAAGTCTCATATTGATACAACACAGACAGCAGTCCAAAGTCTCTTCCCAGAGAGATCTGTGGAAGGTTCTGAGGACCAATACCAGCCACTGTGGGACTACAGGTTTTCAATTTAGTGAAACTCAAGGCATCAACTGATTGAATATTCTAAGGATTTAAATTATATCTATATGGACTAGAGTCATTCACCATTTCCACAGATTTCTCTCATAAGAAACTTCAAACTGTTCTGTGTTTTATTAGTGTGGGACTTTCTATGTCACCAGCTGAAGTTGATGAGGGAAGGAGAGTAGTCACTGGTTGTCAGTTCTCCATGTGTGAAAAAATGTAAGAATACAGTTAAAGTTAATTGAAAGATCCTGGGACCAGTTGAAAGACTTACCAGCCCCTTAGTGATGCACTTTGTAATGGGCACCTTTGCAGTCCACTGTATCCTTACTAACCATTATATGTATCACATGCCTGATATGTAATCCACATGCATACAAGGAGGTACCCAATAGGCACTAGCTTCAGCAATACCTCCTATCTTGCTGACCTCAACATTTCCTAATCATAAACACCTGACTCATACATCACACCACCACCCAACAAGTACCTAATGTCACTAGACAGATCAATAACCATTTCCTTAAACCTACCAAGCTATATAATTGTAACTCCAAACCATACACCATTTCATAACACATTAACCAATATTACTAAACCCAATGCAATGAATCTAACACAAAAATGATAGTATAAATCCCAATCTTAAGATCTACTGTAAATCCCATGTCATACATACTTAGATAGGTATATTCTCCTATATATGCAACAACTGCATCACCAGAGAGGAGACTAGGGAAGACACTCTCCCTTAGACTCTGTAGGGTATTATATCCCAAGCTGTAAATATCATCTCACCAAATAAACTAAGAAAGTCCAAAGAGGCTATATCTTTCCCTGTTCACCCACTTGTGTAACCAAACCAACAGCTACACCACTTTGCAGGACTGCCACCACATGCAGGCACCCATCATTGGTCCCTTCCCTTCTATATGTATACCAGCAATTTCTCAATCAAGAATTCTGTTTTACTTGATCTTTCCCTCTGTGTACTTCTATTGCAGAATAGATAGTGACTTGTATCTTGTAGTTGCATGAGCTTTCCTTACTCCCTTCAGACCTCACTCAACCTCACATTTTTCTTCAGGATGTTTAATGTCCAAGACTTAGATCTGTTTGGAGAGTGCTTGCTCACATTTGGTGGCACACAGCTTGTAAGCACAAGAGGCAATATGATTGGACCTTTAGGGGAATCCATGAGGAATGCCTGCAATAATATTGGTTGTGATCTCCATGATGCATTGGGAGGTTGTGATGGTAATCTCACCTCTTTGCCCCAAAGTTTCTAGCAATATACATTTTTTGTGCCACCTTGTTCAATATGTTGTGGAGCCCTATATACCTTTAGAATGTTCAATTGTCCAAATCATCATTATTACAGTACCCCATATATCTTTGGAAACAAGAGTTCATTCTTGATGTATGAATAGTTTGCCAGCTACAATTTACAGGCATTTAATTAGCTGCAAGCACAGGATAAAACTGTAAAAAATAAGTTTGCTTTACAGAAATATTTGGCCTTTTTATGTTCCATTGAAGTTCTAGCAATATTACAAAAGGTGCCAAGGACTTACTAGTATTAAGGAAACAGCCAGTCAATAATCAGCAAAAACTTGAAAATGGGTGGGATATCAAGGAGTATCATGGTAGTTTTTCCACAACCATCCTAAGGCTTCATCATATGCTGTACAGTAAACTCTTGTAATACCAAACCTTGTTACACTGAATTTTGTACCTGGGCATGGTAGTTACCCTTTAAGGGCACATGTAGTAGGGAATGTAGTGGAGGTAAACTGTAGAGTGAAGGAAACCAGCAAATGTCTTGGGGGAATGAAAAGTGCCATGAGAAATGTGTATCTGACACTGTACAGGACAGACATGGGACATAAAGGAGGCAAAAAAGGAATTCAATTGTGCTTTGAGATGAAGTTTCAGTACGGTAGTGGTTATAAGGATGGACTGAATGAGAAATGAGATCAGGGAGAGAGCAGGGGTGGAATGGGAGCTAACAGATAGAGCTGATCAAAGAATACTAGTGTGGTTTGGGCACACGGAAAGAGTGAGGAACAACTAGCAAAAAATGTGTGGAGGCAGTGGTGGATGGAATGAACTTCAGGGGAAAACCAAAAATGAGATGCATGGATATGGTAAAGGGAGCCTTGGGTTAAACAATATCTGATGAGCAGATAAACGAGAGCAAAAGATGGGTGTGAATTAAAAATGTTTGTGAATGGATGATAAATTGACATGGCTCAAAGGGATTTCTCCTTGCATTTTTTTTATCACATGTGAGTGGACAAGTAGGGAGGGTCACCACATCAATGAAGCAGTGGAGCTTTGGCTGTTGTTGTTGTTGTCGTTCCCTAGACTGTCTGTCCGAGCAGTCCCGTCTCCCCAAGGAATGCCATACTGCTGTGATGCTATCTTGCTGCACTGCTTCTGCCCCCAGCAGCGGGCAGTGGGTGGGGAGCAGGAATGACCCTTCATCTACAAAGAACCAAGACAGAAGGGAAAACAAATAGGTGATGGATGAGATGGGTGATGGGTGGGTGGATGCCTTGGCTGGCTACCTCTCTTATAAGAGGGAAGAGGCCTTATGGTATATAGATAGATGCATAAACAGGGAATGGATGCTAAGAGGAGACTATATGACGGAGTGATTGTGCCAACAGCACTGTATGGGGCAGAAGCATGGAACATGAGAGAAGGAGTTTGAATGTGTTTGAGATGAGGTGTCTGAGAAGTATGATGGGGGTTACTAGGCTAGATAGAGTGAGAAATGAGGAGGTGAGGAGAACAGGGGTGGAAAAGGAACTGGGAGATAGGGTTGATGAAAGAATATTAGGATGGTTTGGACGCATGGAAAGAATGAATGAAGAAAGACTAGTAAAAGAGGTATGGAAGGCAGATGTGGAGGGAGTGAACATGAGGGGACGTCCTAGGATGAGGTGGATGGATGGGGTGAAGAGGGCTTTGGGGAAGAGGGGAATGTCTGTTGAGGAAGGACGGGAGAGGACAGAAGACAGGGGTGAATGGAGAATGGTTGTATATGGATGATGTTGTGATTGCATGAGGTGGAATGGATGAGATGGGTGATAAATTGACATGGCTCAAAGGTGAGGTAGTATGTGTGAGCAAAATTTGACGCAGCCTGAAGGGATTTCTCCCCGTCTTCTCCTTTTATGCAATGAGGGGACGGAGAGGGGGGGTCGCCGATTAATGAAGCGGCCTTGCTGTGGGTGTGCTGTGTCTTGCAACACTGCTTCTGACCCAGGGCAGTGGACAAGGTGCAGGGATGACCCGTCATCCAGGAGGTGCTAAAATAAGAGGGAGGGTGGAGGGGTGTGGAGTGTATTCAGGGATGGAATGGGTGGAAATGATTTTATGCCTTTTCCTTTTTGGCAACCTCGCTTGTAAGGGGGAGAAAACCTTGGTATATGTATGAAGTGAAATGAGTGGGAGGAGTGGAAAGGGGCAATGAAGGAAGTGGCTTAGGATTCACATGGTATAAATATGGTGGGGGTAACATAGATGGATAGTGTGAGTAATGTGAAGGTAGGCAAAAAGTAATGATGGAAAGCTGGTAGACAGAGTTGATCTAATGATGGAATGGTTTGGCATATGGAAAGAATGAACAAGGAAAGACCGGCAAAAATAGTATGAAAACCTGAAATGGATGGAAGGAACTTGAAGGGATGATTAAGAATGAAGTGGATGGACAGAACCAAAAGTAGAAAATTAATTCAATTTCCAGAAAATACAAAGTACTGTAAATGTAACTCATATACTGTAATTACATTATTCAATGGGATCTGAAAAAAATTACCAAGGCAAAGGAAGTGAAAGATATGTTTTTAAAAGAAAACCTGTCACCTGACAACAGTTCAAATGAAGGGGACTTAAGAAAGTGGCTTTTCATTATATAGGTGAAAAAATGAGGATAAATATCAGAAGCACTAATCCATCCCACACTTGAATGTGTAGTAGTATCATGGTACCTCCACGAAGCCAAAATAAGAGAATACAAAGAGCAGTGACTATGATCATTCCCAACATTATAGATAATCTGTATAAGGAACAATTAGAAGTACTAGACCTGATGACTGAAGAGAGGTAACCTGATTGTGGGCAGACCAAAGAAAAGGTAAAAAGACAAGTGAGTGAAACTAAGAACTTGTGGTCAGGATTTCATACAAGTGAAAATATGCATGAATGACACATGGAGCAGAATATACTATACAGACTAAGGTAACTCATTCCATGAAAGGGGTGCACTGGGGATAAAATGATACATATAATAATTTACCCTTTATTCTTTTTTATTTGTACATTTGGTCCTTAAGAGATTTGAACAATATAATGAATAACATGCTTGCATGTTCTGTGGTCCATTATATTCACATAGTAAAAACATTACTCTATCTAAATCCACTCTAAAACTACAGCTAACAAGACTTGTAAATTTTCATACACAAAATTACATAAATACTGGATCTTTACTTTGCACTTTTACAAAGTCTTCAACAGTTTGATCTCAATTTGTCAAAGTAGTCCTAATTTGTGGGTCTTTTAGTTTGAAAACAATTCTACGAATAATTCGCTTGTACACCTTCCCAATTAGGCGGTTACATTCCTTATATACTTCTCTTTCAATATATTCTGCTAGACCTTCTAAAGAATTAAGATTATCAATATCTACATCTTTTGATTGTTTAGTGTTCTCCAATTTTGCATTTTTTCTTCTACCTGTATCATCAATGACACTGTTAGTGTCCTTTTTACTACTATTTCCACATTCCTCTGTTGAGATCTGGCTACTAGTCTCAGACTTCACACAATTTTTCGAGTCTCCTTGCAAAGAATTTCTAATCCATTTTCTTGCTGTGTTCCTAAAATTCTGTGTCTTGTCATCATAGGCAACTTCAATGGATGGTTTACCTACTTTACTTACAATATTTTCCTTCCATTTCTTATAGACTTTATTAGCTGCTGCTGCAAGCTTTTTGTCTTCATGCTTGCAAAGTTTATGAACTGTTTTACCTGCAAAAATAAAAATGGTGATAAGATATTGTGGCTGGTAGTATAGTACTATAAAAGTACTGAGGCATAATTTAAAAAGCTCAGCACTAGTGATATTCCCAATAGTCTGGCATGAGCCACAATAAAATATGCAAAGGGTGTCAAGTTCTTTATATTTAAAGGAAAAAGAAGTGGGAGACCTATACCTGGTAAAGATGAGACTAATCAAGGTTATTAAGAACTAAAACACACACAACTCAGTATTCCTCTCTGAATGGAAATTAATAACATACATCACAAGGGGCCCTTCCTCCTCTTTTATGGGGAAGTCAAAGCATACAACTACACATTTACTCTGAACTTTTTCCTCTTATACCCTCTCAGACTTTGCCATCAATTGTTTTTGTCTCTACTTTGATTCAGGCACAAACACAATGTCATCCAAAAACAACTGGCTCACATCCCACTTCTCTCCACTCTCACTAACCATCATCAAATCTCTACCTAGCACTCTCATGTATCACAGAGCCAAGCTAGGGTCACCAATGCTAGAAACAGAATGATGGAAAATTTCATAACTTGGGCAGGAAACTGACCACATAGTCCTTGTGGTCAGGCTAGCCAGACTGGTCATCTTATGCCCAAGTAGGCTCTGGATGCCACACCAGAAAGGCAGGAAATTGGATGCCTACCATGTGGTCATTTCCCTAGATGTGGCACTGAACCCCTCTGCACATGCACTGCAAACAGGTTATTTCAGCCAAGGTGGAGAGAAAGGAGTGACCATTTCATTTTTCCCCTTTCCCCAAGCGAGACTGCAGAAACCCTCCTCCCTACTTTTAGTGTCCTGGAGTGTTATTGTAGATCTACTGCCACAGGTTGCCGCTAGTTAGATATTCTTAAATATCATTGTGTATACATCTCTCTGGAGATGGTCATTGTATAGTTATACATACATGTGACTGTATTCAATAAAGTGCATTTAAATAAAACACCCATATATTGTTGTCCCCTGGTTAACTACGGTTGTTACATTCTTTAAGTAACACATGTTTACCTCCCTTACCATACCATTCACATATATGTTGAACAACCATAGCAACATCAAACAAATCTGATACAGCCACACCTGCATCTCAAACCACTCACTCTCTCCATTCCCATCCCTCACACATGCTGTCAAAAAAAAATTCAACCACCCTACAACACTCCACAATGCTTGTCATATAACTTCTCCAAATCCATGAAACTCCAAGATATCTCTATCCCTAGCTAATTGTTATTTGTATATATTTTATTGTAGACATTTATCTATGTACCCTCTTCCCCTCCTAGACACCACACTCCTCTTCCCCAATTACTCCCTCTGTTCCCCTCCTAATCCTTTCAATTAACACCTTCTGACATGCCTTACTGACTACACTTAACAGACTGTTCCCACTAAAACAACTATATTCATATTTGGTCCCTTTTCCCTTGTACAATGGAACTATACAGGCACACCCCCAATCCACTTCTTTCGCTTAGATACATGTTAGACATCTCAAACATTTCACTTAAAGTAATTCTATAATTCTTCCTCTCCTAAACCCATGTTGCTCTTCCCAAATTCTTCCTTCCTAATCCTCTCAATTAACCCCTTCTGAAATGCATTACTTACTACACTTCAATGATCCCTCAACTACATCCACATTTGCCCTCTTTTCCCATGTATAGTAAATACATGCACTTCTCTATTCCACAAACACCCATCCTTCCCTCAGAAAATATTGAACCATTTCATCAACAATTTCACTATAATCACTCCACCCTTTGTCAGACATTCCACATAACAACCATTTAGCCCAGATGACTTTCCAGTTCCCATGTGTTCCAATGCTCATGTATCTTCTTTCGCTACAGCCTTTTAATTCTTTTCGCCTATTAGTCATTTTCCCGACATCTACTAATACAATCAAAACCTCAAAGCCTCAGTCACATTTAACAAATTGAAACACTGTATCAAAACTGAATAATCCTCATTAAAAACAGTTACAAAATTTGTAATCCAATAAATAAAAATCACAATTACTGGCTATAAAAAAGGTCAAATTAGTAGTATCCTATACACTTCAACTTAATAACAAATATGATTCACCATGATCTTGGATCATGTGATGAACTCATGATTGACAACCTTTGCCTTCCTTAGTACATTCTTACAATACTCACCAATTTTAGTTTTTATCAGGATATCTTTACCGGGATTCTTGCAACCAATCTTTTCTAATGTATCAACTTTGAGATCAATGGGAGTATCATCTCTTTCCAACACAACCCTGGCCCTCTCAAGGTCCTCGATCACCACAACTCCCTAGACAGAGAAAAACATAATAATTACAAGTTATACAAAATTACAACCTTTTTCTGAAATAGTTTTATTTGAATAATAACATGTGTGAAAGTGTAATATGAAATAGCAAGCTAAGTTTGCACACAATCTATTAATTATACATTCACAAGCATAATAAAAAGTATGGGCAATTTGCTCTTCCGGTGGGGATCAGCAATGAAAGGCCTTTGTCCTTTTGCAGAGACTGTTCCTGGTAAGCTTGCCTCAGTGCAACCTCATCTTATACTGCCCTACTCTAGCTTTACCCAGATAACAACATGATCTCCTCTACAAGTGCCTGTTGCTAGTTAACTATGAATATTCCAACCTCACCTCACTGCACACCATGTGGACAGCTCATCCAACCTCACAATATCCCGCATCTTCCCTTGGGAGGTCACCGCTGCTCTTTGTCGCTGGCTGACATGACCCAACTCAATACATTTGTTCACTGCAGGTAGCTCACCTACCAGCAGTATAAATACAAGCCTCAGGTCACATAGAAATTAGTTCCAGCTCACCAAATAAAGGATTCCCTAGCCTCTCTTGTCTGTTGTCTCCATAGCCTAAACATGATACACCAGTGACAACCCAGAGCAACAAAATTGACCCATCTATTGTTGCTGCTGCCCCACCACCATTGCTTGTGCAGGTAGTCTCCCATGCACTGCAGTTGTCCCAAAAATGGCTGTGTTTTCCATCTGATCTACACTGAATATTACTCTCGTTCATGGCAACGTAGTACTTGTCTTCTTTCACACCCCTGGGAACGTATTTAGACACTGGGGTGGATGCACTGGATAGGGGCGTCACATCTTCATTCACATGAAGAAAGCAGGATTGGTCTTGCTTCCCCAAGAGAAAATCTGCCATTGCAACCTCTAACCAGCTCAGGCAGAATACTTATGGTGTTATGTTCCATGATCCATGTTCCGAATCTTCCGAATCAATATTTTCTACTGCGTCATCAAGATGTATTTCTGGTTGTGTTTCTTCTTTGGCATCAAGACTTATTTTAGGCTGAGTATCTTCTTCAACATAAAGACTTAGTTTGGACTGTGTCTCTCCTTCAGCATCAAGACTTATTTTATATTGTGGGGATAGGGCCGCAATATCTTCAGAGAATGAGATGGTGTAGTATTTTCTGGTTGTTAGCGATTTGATCTTGACAATGTATTTGATTTTCTTGGATCTCAGCACATGTGATTCTACAGATGCATCCAAAACTAGCTTCCTGCTGCTCTCATCCTCCAAGGGTGCAGAGGGCCAAACGGGACTGCAGTCAAAGCCATTCACATTTTGTCATGATTCTGAAGATGTCACATGAAGCATATCTTCCCTCTAGTCTGGGGTGGATCTTTCCTGTGCTCACCTGAACAAATTACATTTGATAAGATGGGCACAAATTGTGAAGGTTCCATCCACAAAATTGATTTATTTTTTTTTGTAAAATTCCAGAATCATACAAACATGGATATTTAACATGAAACATCTTACATTATCCAATAGCTCTACCCTAACTATTCCATAGAAAAAATAGACATTTCAAATGCAAAAAAGGAAGAACTGAAAAATGTGTTTAAACGAGTTACGATACTGGATTACAACCCAAATTTTGGTAAAATTTTACTTTCGACCATTGTAGGAATATAGCAATACAAAATTAAATAGTAATTTTGTAAATTAAAATGTGTGAACGTAATATGCAATTTCGTGTGCAGAAATGAAAATAAAAAAAGTTGCTAAAACAGATTTCAGTAACGAAGTCGTGTACTACGAATGGTACGCCATGTTTGTTATCATAGATGGCGACGTCGGAGAAATGAAAGGACGATAAATTTGTCTAAACTTAAGTAAACTAAACTAAACTAAACTAAACTAAACTAACCTAACCGATAAAATTTTACTTTCGACCATTGGAGGAATATAGCCATACAAAAGCTGAGAGAGTGGTTGAAAAGCCCGCCAACGTCTCTCACGACGACGACGACGAGGACCAGCCGGATATCTAATTTGCAGGTAATGATTTATTAAACACAGGTTAGGTTAGGTTAGGTTAGATTAGGTTAGGTTAGGTTAGTTTAGTTTAGACAAATTTATCGTCCTTTCATTTCTCCGACGTCGGCATCTACCATAACAAACATGGCGTACCATTCGTCGTACACGACTTCGTTACAGAAATCTGGCAACTTTTTTATTTTCATTTCCGCACACAAAATTGCATATTTCGTTCATACATTTTAATTTACAAAATTACTATTTAATTTTGTATTGCTATATTCCTACAATGGTCGAAAGTAAAATTTTACCCACATTTTTCCTCCACCTCCCCAAATTATCTGTCATCCTGTACATCTACCTATCAAATACATTACTGGCAAATAGCCAATACCAACAATTGTAAGTATTGATACAGATTGTAGTATCAATTGAGCGCTCTGCTTAGTATAGCAACGGCTATTCTGTAAAAAAAAATACATACATATATATATATATTAATAATAACTTACTTTTAGTGTTTCTATTGTTGCCTGTCTGAAGAACTTAGGTGCTTTTCTGGGACTTGAACTTGGGGACACCTTGGGAGATCTTACGACGTATCTATCCATGACAGGTGATAATCTTTCGTGCCACTACACACGTTAGTTCAGGTATCAAAACTAAAGATCAAGTATATTATGCACTAGTTAAGAATAAAAACATCCTTGAAATATCCTCACACTATCGGTAGTTTGTTTACATTCTCCGAGTCTATGCACGCTTGTTACGATACCTTGGAGAACTTCGTTCAAAACTTGCTCACCGCGAACTTTACGCGCCAACCTTGGGTCTGCGTGAAGGCCCCACTAGTTACTACAGGGGTGTGCAACCTTTTTTCCCAAAGGGCCACTAGACACGACTCTGTTGGTATGGAGGGCCACATAACCTTATTATTTCATGTTATTTACTACGATCGAAGACATATTATGTGAGATTATACTGATAAAGATAAATAATTAGTTTGTTACTGATTTTATTTAAATTGGGATCACTAAAATAAGAATTGTCCGAAACAAATGTATTTTCCTTACTATAAATGAGCAAATGAAAGGCTACCGTACCTAATTATTGTAATGTACATGAATAATTACTTAATATTGGTTAACTGGGATCATTAACATAAGAATGATCAAACACAGACATTTTCCTGACCATTAATTAGCAAATGAAAGGCTACCCTAGTGAGATGGTTGATGTTGCATGATTTGGGACACCAACTCATCAATATCAAGTAATATGTTATTTTCTGTTCTAAAATAATTAAAATCTGTACTTTAGTGGACAAGATAGAAAAATATGGTGAAATTGGTACACAGGAATATTAATTTAGTCAAACTTTCGGTGGGCTCTAGTTGGTAACACACACACACACACTCGTCGGATGGACGGCGAAGATTGGAGTTCTGAAGAAAAAGTGAAATTTTCGTGGATCTCAACGCAAAGGAAGTACCTTATTGCATTTACAGGGAAGGGGAAAGCTCGTGGTGTAGTGGTAAAGTGAGGAAAAGGAGAAGGGGAGGGATTACTGAGGGAAATGGAAGGAAATGAGGAAGGGGAGGACTTGGTCCAGGAGACCAGGCGTCTTGTAAACAAGAGAAGGAACGATGATTTTGGTGAAGGGATTAACAAAAATGTAAAGATTAGAAATATAGCTAAGAGCAGCACAATGGAAGGTGAGGATAATAATTTCCAGGGATTTAATAAGGGGGGGGGCGGATACCAACCTCCCCCGATTAGCAAGATTAGATGAAAAAATTGAACAAATGACCGCAAAACTGATTCCAAATATCAAAAATAAATCATACGAAAATCGACTTAAGCACATGAATCTGTTTTCCCTAAAAAAGCGTAGACTCAGAGGTGACTTGATACAGGTCTTTAAGATTTTAAAGGGAATTGACAACATCAAAAGTGACCAAATTTTCACATTGAATGAGAATCAGACAAGAAACAATGGTCTCAAACTGTCCGGAAATAGATTCAATTTGGAAGTAGGTAGAAACAACTTTGCCAACCGTGTAGTTAATGAATGGAATAAACTTCCTGCACAGGTAGTGCAATGTAGTTCAGTTCGAAGCTTTAAGAATCATTTAGATAAATACCTAAGTAAGATGCTGTAATTATTGTAATTTATGTTATATTATTTGTTTTTGTTTTGTTATAATTTGTCTGTCTGATTTTCATTTATTATTAGTTATATGTCAATTTATTACCATTTACTATTTACCTGTTTGTTTGTTATTCAACTATACCAATGCATTTATTTATGTATTTTAATTGTTATTTACATTGTTATAGTTTTAATTTATTATTAATATGATTTTTTTTTTTTTCATCCGACCTAGATATGGATCAAAAGGTCTCCTGTCGGCATGCTTTGCCTTTGTAATCCTTTGTATAGGTTCGGTAACATAGCAAAGATTTCGCAGAGAGTTGAAAAATTGGAAGAACTAGAGAAGGTGAACAAAAACTTATCTAAAGAAATAGAAGAATTAAAAAGACATTTAAAAGAAGTAAAAGAGGAGAATGAAGAATTAAAAAGGAATAATAAAGACAATAAAGAGGCCATAGCAAAAGAAGCACAGGGTTGAAAAAAATCCAAGAAAACAGTAAAGTTGCATTTACTGACATAATTAAACAGCAAATGAAAGAACAAACTAAAGACTCAGTTATCAAAGTGATGAGACAGAAGGAGAATAGACTTAGCAGATAAAAAGAAATGTATAATTATACTAGGAATGGAAGAGAAACATAACCTAAATAGAACGACAAGAATCAACAAGGAAAAAGAAAAAGTAAGCAGTTTACTAGAATTAGTTCAGGAAGATGAACCTGAAATCATAAAACAAATTGAAGAGATGTATAGCCTCGGGAAGTATAGTACAGATAAGACCAGACCAGTTAAGATTAAATTCAGGTCACAAACGACGGCAGAGAATATCTTAGCAAAAACAGGGAAACTAGCTGCAAGTGAACAATATAAAAAGGTATGGATAAAAAGAGAAATGAATAGAGAGGAAAAAAATTAAAAGACATGAAGCTAAGGAAAAAAACGAGAAAAGAACAGAGTCAGAAAAAGAGAAGTTCTATTGGAGAGTAACTCAGAGTAGTGAATATGAAAGTAAGGAAATACGACATACTAGAGAAAAACAAAAGGGAAACAGAGAATACAATGGAAGTGGCAGAAAACTAAGAGTGTCTTACACAAATATAGATGGATTAATAACAGGATTGAATGAGCTGAATGATTATCTGAAGGAAAAAGAACCGGGCATAATGGGAATTGTAGAAACGAAATTAAAAGGTCCACTACCACCCAACAGTATAGGACATAATGCATATAATTATTGGATTAGAAACAGAGACAAAACAAGGGGGTGGAGTTATGTTCCTGACTAAGAAGGATATAAACGTGAGGTGTGTCACATATGGAAAGAATACAGTAGAGATGATTATGATCGAAGTGGAAGACAGAGATAAGAAGAGCAGAAAGTTTGTGATAACTTATGTGCCTCCAAAATCAGCCTCGTGGGAAGAGAGTGAACATAAAAGTATGTTAGAAGGCACAAAGATAACATTAAATAAGATAATGGAAAATGGAGGAAGAATAGTTATGATGGGCGACTTTAATCGCAAAGAAGTCTGCTGGGAAAAGATGACAGTAAAGGGTGGAGACGGCTCATGGGGAAATGTTCTACTTGAGATGATTATTGACCATACAATGACACAATGGATACAGGAGAACACTAGGTATAGAAATGAAGAAGAACCATCGAGACTAGACCTAATAATCACATCTGAACCTAGAATAGTGGAAAAGATTGAATATAAAACACCAATAAGTAAAAGTGACCACATATTGATTGAACTGGAACTAAATGAGGAAAAATACATGAAAAGAAATGAACAATATAGAAAAGGAAGAATGATGTATGAAAAAACAAACTTTGATAAAATAAGAGAATTCTTTCAAAAAGAAAACTGGGAAGGAATATACAAAGAAGAAACAACAGTGGAAGAGAAATGGAATATTTTGACAAAAAATTATAAAAAAGGAGTGGAAAAGTATGTCCCAAGACAAAAACAAGAAAAAGAATATGTAAAGTGCTGGTACAACAAAAGTTGTAGGGAGTTAAAAGACAAAAGAGATAAAGCTTGGACCAAATTGAAGAAACACAAAAGACCTGAAAAATGGAAAATATATACTTGTTATAGAAATGAATATGTACAAGCGTGCAGAGAGGAGAAGAGAAAATATGAAAAAGATGTCATAGAAAAATGTAAGAATCAACCAAAATTATTTTACAGATTTGTAAACAACAAACTTAAAAACAAACAAGATTTGGAGAAATTAAGACAAGGAGGAGTTGAATACACAGAGGAAATAGAAATGGTGGAAATTATGAACAAGCATTTTAAATCAGTGTTTACAAGGGAGAACATACAACCGGAAGAGATTGAATGGAAAGAGACCAGATGAAATAGCAAACTGGATTTTGAAAGAATACAGGAATGAACTGGCAGACAAAATACATAGCATAATAAACAGTTCCTTGAAAGAAGGAAAAGTTCCAGAAGATTGGAAAAAAAACATAGTACCTATATATAAAGGGGGAAATAAAGAAGACCCTACCAACTATAGACCAGTCTCTCTAACAAGTACAATAGCAAAAATTTGTGAAAGAAATGTCAAAAGTAGATGGGTAAAATATTTAGAAAAAACAGCGTGCTAAATTCAAGGCAATTTGAATTCAGACAAGGACGATCATGTGTCACCAATTTAATATGTTTCTATTCAAGGCTAATACATATAATACAAGAAAGAGATGGATGGGCTGACTGTGCATTTCTAGACCTAAAAAAAGCTTTTGACAAAGTACCACATGTGAAGTTGCTTAAGAAATTAGAAACCGAAGGAGGAATACAGGGCAAACTGCTTAAATGGATGGAAGACTTTTTGCAAGAAAGAAAAATGAGAGTGGTGATAAGAGACAAACACTCAAATTGGGATGAAGTAATAAGTGGTGTTCCACAAGGAACAGTTCTGGCCCCAATAATGTTTGCTATATATATTAATGATATGGATGAAGAAATTTAAAGTTATATGAGCTTCTTTGGAGGTGATGCAAAACTATTAAAAAAAGTGAACATGGAAGAAGATTGTGAATCACTACAGAGTGATCTAAATAAAGTCTGGGAGTGGAGTAGGAAGTGGGAGATGGAGTTCAACACTAAAAAGTGTAGTATAATGGAATTTGGAAAAAGCAAAAACAGAATAACAGGATCATATAAATTGGGAGAAGAAGGAATAAAAAAAAAGTTGAAAATGAGAAGGACCTGGGAGTCATTGTTATGAATAATATGTCACCTGAGAAACATATAAATAAGATTTTTGGAGAAACTTATAATTTAATAAGAACAATCAAAGTGGCATTTACATACCTGGATGAAGAAATGGTGAAGAAAATACTAATCACTCTGATAAGACCAAGATTGGAATATGCAGCAACGATGTGGTCACCAAGTACAAAAAAATGTATAAAAAAAACTTGAAAGAATACAAAGAGCAATTACAAAATTGGCACCAACACTCTCAAAACTATCATATGAAGAGAGACTAGAAAAACTTGAGCTACAGACACTACCTGTAGAGCAAAGAAGAGAGAGAGGAGATTTGATAGCAATTTACAGAATCATGAGAAGCATAGAAATTATTGATAGAGAGGATCTAATAAAATGGGATGACAGAAATACAAGAGGACACGGAAAGAAAATCAAGAAAAACAGCTATAGAAGAGATCTGAAAAAGAATAGCTTTCCTCACAGAGTAATAGACAGTTGGAACAAGTTAGATGAGAGAGTGGTGTGTGCAAAAACAATACATGAATTTAAAAATAGTTTAGAGAAAATGAGATATGAAGACGGGACACCATGAGCATAGCTCCCCTTCCCGTAAAATACAACTAGGTAAATACACTCTCTCTCTCTCTCTCTCTCTCTCTCTCTCTCTCTCTCTCTCTCTCTCTCTCTCTCTCTCTCTCTCTCTCTCTCTCTCTCTCTCTCTCTCCCTCTGAGGGCCGCACTATAGCTTATTTATTTTTAGGAGAAAGGGCCGCAATGAAAGGGCCCTTGGGCCGCAGGTTGCACAGGGCTGCCCTACATGTTACATTGGAGGGTAACATCGGGAAGTCCCTTGGGGGGACTCAATGTACCTAATTATAATGTCATGTCATTATTATATATATTATGGCTAATGTACTTTTATTTTTGTTTCTAGTTTATAAGCATGTACTGACTTTATCAGAAAAATAATCTTATAGATAGGTAGTCAGCAAAGTAGTGATCGATTTCCTATTTTGCAGATATGCAAAGACCCGGAGTAGTAGATCCAACTCGCCCCATCAACTCGTCCCATAGTTATCAACTCGTCCCATAATTACCAACTCGCCCGCTGGCCGATTGTGTCGTTACCAACTCGCCCGCTGTCGATACCACTCGCACCTATTAGAATTAAACTCAAATGACAGATCTTGGACTAAGGAATTAAACTGACACATGCCCAATTTCTCTTAGGACAAAAAATAAATAAATAGATAAATAAGAGAGCTGTGGAGTGACAGCAGGAAGGAGCAGGTTGAGCAGATATAATTTTCCCACGTCAGTTGAATCATAGAGGATTTATACTGACATCAGACTGCGTAACTTATTTTTACGTTCGCGAAGGAAATTCCCCACGCTGGAAAAAGATTCATCAATGTACAGTATACCGCCAGCTTCATCCAGGAGTATTATTCCTCTGAAGAAGCTCTAAGCGAAACCGGTCAGTAACATTAAACTCGGTCCTAGACCCGTGTCTCATCCTTCCACCTTTCTCATATACATATATATACTGTATATACATACATACATACATACATATATATATATATATATATATATATATATATATATATATATATATATATATATATAT
Organism: Oratosquilla oratoria; assembly: GCF_046742065.1. NCBI lineage: Eukaryota > Metazoa > Arthropoda > Malacostraca > Stomatopoda > Squillidae > Oratosquilla > Oratosquilla oratoria. The sequence goes on from NC_134801.1 coordinate 25,080,877, forward strand.
GTATTTACCTAGTTGTATTTACCTAGTTGTATTTTACGGGAAGGGGAGCTATGCTCGTGGGGTCCCGTCTTCATATCTCATTTTATCTAAACTATTTTTAAATTCATGTATTGTTTTTGCACACACCACTTTCTCATCTAACTTGTTCCAACTGTCTATTACTCTGTGAGGAAAGCTGTTCTTTTTCAAATCTCTTCTATAGCTGTCTTTTTTTATTTTCTTTCCGTGTCCTCTTGTATTTCTGTCATCCCATTTTATCAGATTCTCTCTATCAGTAATTTCTATGCCTTTCATGATTCTGTAAATAGCTATCAAATCTCCTCTCTCTCTTCTTTGCTCTAGTGTCTGTAGTTTAAGTTTTTGTAGTCTCTCTTCATATGATAGTTTTGAGAGTGTTGGTGCCAGTTTTGTGATTGCTCTTTGTATTCTTTCAAGTTTTTTTATACATTTTTTTTGTACTTGGTGACCATATCGTTGCTGCATATTCTAATCTTGGTCTTATCAGGGTGATTAGGATTTTCCTCACCATTTCTTCATCCAGGTATGTAAATGCCACTTTGATTGTTCTTATTAAATTATATGTTTCTCCAAAAATCTTATTTATATGTTTCTCATGTGACATATTATTCATAACAATGACTCCCAGGTCCTTCTCATTTTCTACTTTTTTTATTCCTTCTTCTCCCAAATTATATGATCCTGTTATTCTATTTTTGCTTTTTCCAAATTCCATTATACTACACTTTTTTGTATTGAACTCCATCTCCCACTTCCTACTCCATTCTTGTACTTTATTTAGATCTCTCTGTAGTGATTCACAATCTTCTTCAGTTTTCACTCTTTTCAGTAATTTTGCATCATCTGCAAAGAAGCTCATATAGCTTTCAATTCCTTCATCCATATCATTAATATATATAGCAAACATTATTGGGGCCAGAACTGTTCCCTGCGGGACACCGCTTATTACTTCATTCCATTTTGAGTGCTGATCTCTTATCACTACTCTCATTTTTCTTTCTTGCAAAAAGTCTTCCATCCAATTTAGCAATTTACCTTGTATTCCTCCTTCATATTCTAATTTCTTAAGCAACTTCTTATGTGGTACTTTGTCAAAAGCTTTTTTTAGGTCTAGAAATGCACAATCAGCCCATCCATCTCTTTCTTGTATTATATCTATTAGCCTTGAATAGAAACATATTAAATTGGTGACGCATGACCGTCCTTGTCTGAATCCAAATTGCCTTGGATTTAGTACGTTGTTTTTTTTCCAAGTATTTTACCCATCTACTTTTGATAATTCTTTCACAAATTTTTGCTATTGTACTTGTTAGAGAGACTGGTCTATAGTTGGTAGGTTCTTCTTTATTTCCTCCTTTATATATAGGTACTATATTTGCTTTTTTCCAATCTTCTGGAACTTTTCCTTCTTTTAAGGAACTGCTTATTATGCTATGTATTTTGTCTGCCAGTTCATTCCTGCATTCTTTCAGAATCCAGTTTGCTATTTCATCTGGCCCATGCGATTTTCTGACATCAAAATTACCCAAGTGTGTCAATATTTCATTCTTTGTTACTTCTATTTCTTCCATAGGGGGGACTTTTTCTTTCCACTCAATCTCTTCAGGTTGTATATTTTCCCTTGTAAACACTGATTTAAAATGTTTGTTCATAATTTCTGCCATTTCCATTTCCTCAGTGTATTCAACTCCTCCTTGTCTCAATTTCTCTAAGTCTTGTTTGTTTTTCAGTTTATTGTTTACAAATCTGTAGAATAGTTTTGGTTGATCTTTACACTTTTCTATAACATCTTTTTCATATTTTCTTTTTTTCTCTCTGCACTTTTGTACATATTCATTTCTATAACCAGTATATATTTTCCATTTTTCAGGTCTTCTGTCTTTTTTCCATCTGTTCCAGGCTTTGTCTCTTTTGTCTTTTAACTCCCTACAACTTTTGTTGTACCAGCATTTTACATATTCTTTTTCTTGTTTTTGTCTTGGGACATACTTTTCCACTCCTTTTTTGTAAATTTTTGTCAAAATATTCCATTTCTCTTCCACTGTTGTTTCTTCTTTGTATATTTCTTCCCAGTTTTCTTGTTGGAAGAATTCTCTTATTTTATCAAAGTTTGTTTTTTCATACATCATTCTTCCTTTTCTATATTGTTCATTTCTTTTCATATATTTTTCTTCATTAAGTTCCAGTTCAATCAATATGTGGTCACTTTTACCTATTGGTGTTTTATATTCAATCTTGTCCACTATTCTAGGTTCAGATGTAATTATTAAGTCTAGCCTCGATGGTTCTTCTTCATTTCTATACCTAGTGTTCTCTTGTATCCATTGTGTCATTGAATGGTCAGTAATCATCTCAAGTAGAGCATTTCCCCATGAGTCATCACCACTCTTTACTGTCATTTCTTCCCAGCAGATTTCTTTGCAATTAAAGTCGCCCATCATAACTATTCTTCCTCCGTCTTCCATTATTTTAGTTAATGCTATCTTTGTGTCCTCTAACATACTTTTATGTTCACTCTCCTCCCATGAGGCTGTTTTCGGAGGCACATAATTGATCACAAATTTTCTGCTCTTCTTATCTCGGTCTTCCACTTCTATCATAATCATCTCTACTGTATTCTTTCCATATATGACACCTTTCACGTTTATATCCTTCTTAGTCAGGAACATAACTCCACCCCCTTGTTTTTTCTCTCTGTTTCTAATCCAATAATTGTATGTATCATGTCCTACACTGTTGGGTGGTAGTGGGCCTTTTAATTTTGTTTCTACAATTCCCATTATGTCCGGTTCTTTTTCTTTCAAATAATCATTCAGTTCATTCAATCCTGTTATCAATCCATCTATATTTGTGTAAGACACTCTTAGTTTTCTGCCACTTCCATTGTATTCTCTGTTTCCCTTATGTTTTTCTTTTGTATGTCGAACTGCTTTATTTTCATGTTCACTACTCTCCAATAGAATCTCTCTTTCTCTGACTCCGTTCTGTTCTCGTTTTTTGCCTTAGCTTCAATTCTTTTCTGCTTTTCTGCCTCTCTTTCCTCTTTATTCATTTCCCTTTTTATCCATACCTTTTTATATTGATCATTTGTTGCTAGTTTCCCTGTCTTGAATAAGATATTCTCTGCCGTTGTTTGTGACCTGAATTTAATCTTAATTGGTCTGGTCTTATCTGTACTATATTTTCCGAGTCTGAATTTTTCCTCAATTTGTTTCATAATTTCTGGTTCATCTTCCTGGACTAATTTTAATAAACTGCTTACTCTTTCATTTTCCTCCTTGATTCTTGCAGTTCTATCTGGGTTATGTTTCTCTTCCATTCCTAATATAATTATACATTTCTTCTTGTCAGCTAATTCTCTTACTATATTCTCCTTCTGTCTCATCACTTTAATAACTGAGTCTTCATTATGTTCTTTCAATTGCTGTTTGACTATGTCAGTGAATGAAACCTTATTTCCTTCTTGGGTTTGCTTCCAATTTTTACTTTCTTTAGCTATTGTTTCTCTGTTTTCTTTACTATTCTTCTTCAATTCCTCATTCTCCCCCTTTACATTTCCTAACTGTCTTTTTAGGTCCTCTATTTCTTCAGTTAAGTTTCTGTTAGCCTTCTCTAGTTGTTCCAACCTTTCAATTCTTTGAAAAATGGAGTCATATGACCTAACTTACGCTCCAAGTCCTCGATCACCTTATCAACCTTCTCCTCTAGTCTTGTCAGTCGGGGGGGGTTTGTGTCCCCCCCACTCTCTTTAAATCCCTGGAACATATTCTCGTCACTTTCTTCTGTATTGCTCCTCTCTATACTTCTAATCTTTACATTTTTATTAGACATTTGATCATCCAACTCGTCTTGGGGTCTTTTGTTTACCTTACGGCGGCTGGTCAGGGCCATTTCCTCCACCTCCTCATTTCCTTCCATTTCCCTCAGCAATCCCTCCCCCCTTCCTCTTTCCCGACGTTCCCACTACCCCACGAGCAATTTCCCCCCCCCCCAGCAAAAACAAAAAGGCACTTCTATTTGGGTTGGTATCCACAATCTGCACTTTTCTTCAGAACGTCTTCTAAGCCGTCCATTCGTTGAAGTGTGTGTGTGTGTGTGTGTGTGTGTGTGTGTGTGTGTGTGTGTGTGTGTGTTTACCTAGTTGTATTTTGCGGGAAAGGGAGCTACGCTCGTAGGATCCCGCCTTTGTATCTCGCAGTGTCTAGTTTGCTCTTAAATTCATGTGTGTGTGTGTGTGATTCACCTTGGTCTTTGGAACACGTGTTGGACGCGTGATCGACAACTATTTCTCTCCCAGAAGAGACCTCAGAGCCCGTATGACTGATCTATGGTTAATGCTTTGACCTTACACGCACACACACACCCAACCCCCCGCCCACGAGAGTTGGAGTAACGACTCGAAGCGCAGCGATGCTGAAATTAGTTTCAGCCCTAGGCAGGATTCGAACCCGGACCACCATGGTGACAGTCTCTACCAACCGCGCCACCGAGTCGTGGATAATCGCAATTAACGCTTTAAGGGGTTTAATAGAATTTTGTGTCATGGCTCAAGAGACATGGACAAGAGACCTGGAATTCGAGGCCTGCTTCACTAATGGTGAGGGAATTCGTTTTTGGGAATATTATCTAGGATCTTAACCATCAAAGTTAGGAAAGGAGCTGGAGAGTAAGTCATAGGGACAGTCAGAAAGATGGAAAGATTTTAGGAGAAGATAAAATGGAATGAGAAGATGCACTAGGAGAGAAAGTTAGAAATGAAATTAATTTCAGCAGGAGAGAAAACATATGTAGATGTTTGTGCGTGTGGTCGTGTTTCATGATTGCTATGTGTTCGTGTGTGTGTGCCTCTATGTGTGTGTACGTATATGGGAATATACAGATGGTATAATATTATGTATAATATAGTATAATGTGTCACCTGCGTAGGCGTACTGTTGTGTAACCTTGTGTAAACACTAACCACTATACCCAGGGTGACCAGACGTCCCGTATTATACGGGATCGTCCTGTATTTAAAGCATTTGTCCCGTATCGACCCTCCCCGGGAGGCGGTTTTTTTTTCGTACTTTCAAGGTTTTAAACACTTCGCATGAAAATTTGAAAAAAAAAAAAATACATTTCACAGGTATATTAATGCGAAAGCGACAATATCTGATTGAAATTCTATGCATATGAGCACCGAGCGGATCTGGTAGAATTTACCACATATGCCCAAACCAAACTTCAATTCTTGAAAGCAGTTGCATCAAGTGCAAAACATGACAATTTAAAATAACCAACTAGCCACAAAAGATTTAATCTTTCTAAAATGTGATTTTTTTTTTCATCATCTGCATTTTTCTGCAATAAACTCAATATATCACTGTAAGTCACTTTTACTTTTACAATCCTTTTAAACCTGTAAAATATACATTATTGCAAAGTTGTAATGTTTCAACATGTGTAATATATTGGTGTTTGAAACAAAATATACAAAGGACACATCCTTTTCAAGCAAGAAAAAAGTATAAGTCAATGAAGCATTTTCCATATATGTCTCCAATTTAGGTGTTTAGTATTCCAGTTTTCAAAATCTGATCACTCTGACTATACCAATTACGCACTTACGCCAATGCATCAATGCCATATCTTACAATGTATTTTATGTATCCCTGTATATGTGTCATCTATAAGCATCTTAGCATACAGATGCCCTATATATGTGTGTTTATACCTATATCCTATATATGTGTTTATACTTATAATACAGCTCTCTCTTTCTCTCTCTCTCTCTCTATATATATATATATATATATATATGTGTGTGTGTGTGTATATATGTATATATATATATATATATATATATATATATATATATATGTATGTATGTATGTATGTATGTATTGAAGTATGGAGGACAAATGAGTGGAAGGGTGGTGAGCTAAACACAGAGAATAGTTGGAGTTTTATTCACTGCCGTTTCGTCCTTACCAGGACATTCTCAAATTACATACAATCTCAGAAAATAAACAGATTTTATACTTCATCCTTGCCATGTTCCTCTCCCTCCATACCCTCATCCGTTCTCAATAATTCCTAGGTGACTCGGACCATGCCGCTTCTCCCTCCGTTCTCAATCGTCCTCTTGACCTCCTTGATTATTAAAGTGCTTGCTGCTCCTACTAATTTTATAAACCCATCCCTATGGTTGATGCAGGAGCGGGAAGTGATGTAGGCTGCCTCCACTGTTTTACTTTTCTTTTTCCCTAGACCTTTGTGGAGCACTTCTATCCTGTTCCAATCTGGAAGATGACCACATTGGTTTAAATGAACCACTAGCAAGTTGGAGGTTCTGTGAGCTATGACGTCATTTTTGTGTTCGCATGTCCGTAACTCTATTGATCTTCCCGTCTCTCCATACGTTTTACTGTGTTGTTTTTATTCTTGCTCCTGACAACCTCTCCTAATTTCGTACACACATACATACATACATACTTACTTATACCAAGGCTTTTTTCCCCTTACAAGGGAGGTAGCCAAAAAGGAAAAGGCATGAAATAATTCCCACCCATTCCATCCCTGAATACACTCCACACCCCTCCACCCTCCCTCTTATCTTAGCACCTAATTTCGTACCCGTGGAAAAAAAACAGTGCTCACACCCGCTTTGGTGAGAACATGTTCCAACTCCGCGGACTTTGAGTTGGGGACGGACAAAATCCCAGCCCTGTCCTCTCCGGACCGGTTGTCCTTCTTCCTTCTCATTATTACCGTTACTGTCTCAATCTGTGCAGTATTCCTTCCGAGTATCTGAGTTTCGTGAACACTTTGAATATACATTTAATTTCAACCACTAAAAATTCTTCGCTGCAAATACGGTACGACCTTAAGAAAAAAACAAACTATAACCATTTCGTTTTTTATTTTGTTACTATGTGCTGAGTAGAAATGAATCACATCTTTATTGGTACTGGTACTTTTTATGTAGACCGAGAATGACACCTTATACCACCTCTCCTCCAAATCACCGGATCCAAGAAAGCTAGTTTGTTATCCATCTCGTGTTGGATAGTAAACTGGATGTTCTGTTCAACATGATTAAGTTTACTCAACTTCTCATCTAATTGGATCTCTTTCTGAGCGACGACGAAGACGTCGTCCACATACCTCAGACAAAGCGTGTCTTTACCCATTATCCTTCTGAAATAATCTGTCTCTAAAACTTCCATATACAATGAGGCCAGAACCGCACTGAGGGGACTACCCGTTGCAAGTCTTCGGTGTTGTCTATTCTTCCCCGTTGAACAAGAAAGTACCATACACAGAGAGACACTGATTTTAAGTAATCACTTTTCCCCACTGGTAAATCATCCTCATCCAAACTATCTACGACCTTTGCCGCTGCCAACATCCCTTCTACCTCGACATTCGTATGAATACGTGTATCACACGTGTGTATGTCACATATATAGTAAATATACGTCAATAAACTTCAGTACATTGTAGTTGAATTGAATTGAATTTTATTCGGATACAATCATACATACAATAAGTACAATACATACAAGACTCAATATTATACACAGTATATATAATTGTACATCCGAGGATGGCACAGAAAGTCAAAAGACTTATTTCCACTGTGGTCCTCATAAGTGATATTTGACAAATCAACACTTCTAGTTATGTTGAGTATATTATTTACAAATATTTATGTTTCGACTCCTCATTAAACATAATTTAGGTTAAAAATAAGTGGCGGCAATACTTGATTTTTTCTCCTTCTTGGAAAATTGAAAAGAGCCACCCTACTTAAATTTTGAGGGGTTTGAATAATTTTACAGGTCTAGGTTCTGTAGGTTCTGATGGCAAATTTTGATATTGGCGGTTAGAGGTTAACTTTCATCCTTTATATACTGCTACATCCAACCCATCGTTTTAAAAATAAAAAAACACGATGTCTTGGCTGTAGTTAAACTTAGTTCATAATAAATTTGAGACAGAAAGGATTTTAATGTAAAACATTGTCATGATTTCGCCTATACCCTAATCAGTGTCTGAGTGTGTACTTGTACCTCAAAATAAAAATTATTTCTTTTCTTTTTTTTGTGGGGAGTTGAATATGTCATTTACTTTGGTTCAACGGTTTGATTACAGTATGTTTCATTTCTGTTGGAATTAGTGGTGGGTGCAGCCCTACTTGTATTCGATTAAATATATATGCTCTTACATACACAGAGTATATTGAATTTAGCGGTGTGTGTTCGTCCAAGTAAACACTGTTGTTGTTCTGCGCCTGAGTCAGCAGAGTGAGTAAGGAAGAAGCAGATTTCGTCACACGAATTGGTAAATTTGTATGTGGACTGCAGTCGAGGTAATTAAAACAAATTTATTTGTTACTAGTTTATCACACAATTGGTGCATCTCTTAGTCATATATTGTTATACCTTCCAGAAAGATAACCTATATCATTCAGAGGGTTATTGTATCATGATTATAGTGTTTTGATCACTGCGTGTGACCTGGTATAGGAGAGTAATAAAGATATTGGGTAAATTAAGATCACTGTATCACCGTCATGTCTCGAGTATCTTAAATATATAATTAACAAAAGCTGCAGGACAAAAGTTGATACAAATATGTAGGAAAATGGCTTTAGTTTAGGATTTATCCACACCAAATATTGGTAGGTACTAGGTTTTGACTTCGTAATGTACAAGTACGTAATCACAACAAAGCTTCTACATATGATATTGCCACAGAACCACAGACTAGTGAAACTATGGAATGCAATCAGCAGTGGCTCGTGCCAATGAAATTGGAGGACTGCAAACATGTACAACAAAGGAATTTGTGGAGATTCATCTTGCCCACTATTTTTTCATGAAACATGTTTTTCTCCTCATTCTTAATCATTCAAACAACTCACCTAACATAACATCCATCCTTGCAAGTTGCTGTGGAAGTGGGTGAGACAAAAATTTACTAATACCCACAATATGAGTATGAGCACTGAAGTTCTCTTCTTGTGCATCCCATGAAAGTAATCATTATTATTATATCTAGAGAACCTTACATGGGGAATGATGTATAAATGAATTGATGCTGGGTCAAATAGCAGAGGTTCAGGCACATTATCTCAGAGTCCCAGGCTCCTCAAAGTTGTCCTGGACAACGAGGATACTAAATGGACTATGTTGAAGGCCAGCAGGAACTTAAAAGAGCACGGGAACCTAAAACACATTACCATCATGCCAGACAGAACCCTGAACGAGAGAAAGAAACATGCAGACCTTGTGAAAGTAAGAGATTTAAAAAAAAAATGACCAGGAACAGGAGCCAGGAAAAAAATGGATAATAAAAAGAGGGAGAGTGATGAGAATCGACGAGAACCAGCCTCCAAGGAGATACTAACCACCCTAAGATGTGTATATACAAACATTGATGGTGTAAATAGTTGTGTGAAAAGTGACTCATTAGCTTTAGTTATAGATCAAGTTAAAGCTCATGTAATTTTTTTAACAGAGACCAAGCTGCAACCATCTGACATATCATCCACTTACTTGAACACAAGTAAGTATAACATATTCAGAAGGGACCGGGATGCAAACGGGGGAGGAGTGGTCATTATGATTCATAAGGCACTCTCATCAGTAGTAGTGGAAGAGAACATATGGGGCCGGTCTCACTAAACGCCGACCAAAGTCGACCAACGCCGACCAAAGCCGACCAAAACCATACAATGACGGTTTTTGCTCAAATGCATAATTTATATATAAAAAATAGCATATGGTTGCATTATTTGACCTATTTTCTTTAAAATGTGTGATTTCCATGTAAAATCATCAAAGAGAAGTTACGTTTTTATCCTCTGCAAAATTACCAACTGGCAACCAACGCCGACCAAACCCAAACAATGACGGCTTTTGCTCAAATTTATAATTTTAAATAAAAATTAGCATATGGTTGCATTATTTGACCTATTTTCTTTAAAATGTGTGATTTCCATGTAAAATCATCAAAGAGAAGTTATGTTTTTATCCTCTGCAAAATTACCAACGTCGACCAAACCACATAATGACGGTTTATGCCCAAATGCATAATTTATATGTAAGAAATAGCATATGGTTGCATTATTTGACCTATTTTCTTTAAAATGTGTGAATTCCATGTAAAATCATCAAAGAGAAGTTACGTTTCTGTTATTTGAGCAAAAGCAGTCTTTGTTTGGGTTTGGTCGACGTTGGTTGCCGGTTGGTAATTTTGCAGAGGATAAAAACGTAACTTCTCTTTGATCATTTTACATGGAAATCACACATTTTTATAGAAAATAGGTCAAATAATGCAACCATATACTATTTTTTATATATAAACTATGCATTTGAGCAAAAACCATCATTGTGTGGTTTTGGTCGGCGTTGGTCGACTTTGGTCGGTGTTTAGTGAGACCCTAAGGGGCAATATTGAGGCAGTTGTCAGCACAGTTCACATCGGGAAAAAGAAACTCCTTCTTGGATGTTTATACAGACCTCCAGGATCCTCAGCAGAGTATAATGCCAGAGTAAGGGAAGCTATTAGAGTGATGAGCAACACAGGTGCACACCAGACACTACTGTGCGGGGACTTTAATTTCAAGGAAATTGATTGGATTAACCACACTATAAATGGGGGACCTGAAAGTGGGCAAATGAAATTTTATGATGCCTGTCAAGATGCATTCTTACACCAGCACATTACTCAGTTTACGCGAGTAAGAGGAAACGACACACCATCCCTCCTTGACCTTGCCTTTTCCAAGAGTGAACTTGAACTAGAGGAGATACATTATAAGGCCCCTATAGGGGCAAGTGATTATGCTGTGATATTGTTTAATTTTAGGTTAGAAAGTGATATTAATGTAGAAGGGACAACCAAATGGAATTACTTACGAGGTAACTATGAAGGAATGAATCAGTACCTGACTAACATTAACTGGAACGAGTTGCTAATGGACAAACCTGTGGAAGTTATGTGGAATACATTTCTCCAAATTTACAAAGAAGCTACTGAAATGTACATACCCAAGTTCCATGTGCAACCATTTTTGAGGAAACCGAAGTGGATGACAGTGTCTTTAAAGAGGAAAATTGAGGCTAAGGAGAAAGCATGGGAAAGATACATAAAGAGGAAGACAACACACAGATACCAACACTATTGCAGAACAAGAAACATTTGCACCACGGCAGTTAGGGAGGCTAAATTCTTATTTGAACAAGACCTTGCTCGGGAAACTAAAACAAACCCTAAAACTTTTTATGCCTATGCTAGGAGCAAAACTACCATAAAGGAGGAGGTAACACAACTAGAAAAGGATGATGCCTCACTCACCGCCACGAACCAAGAAGCTGGAGAACTCTTGAACCGTGAATTCCAGAAGGTTTTTCAACGTGAAGAAGGGAATGTACCCGAGATCACTGCTATTTTTAATGGTACAGAGCTTAGGCTATCCGCATTCTCAGTCAATGATGTCAAAGAAGAAATGAGTAAGCTGAAAAGCCCATCAGCACCAGGCCCTGATGGAGTCCACCCAACTGTCCTAAAGGAATGTTGCGCTAGTCTTGCTTTTCCCCTGTGGTGTATCTTCAGAGAATCTCTCAGGACTGGAAGTGTTCCTACAGACTGGTGTTTAGCAAATATTACTCCAATCTTCAAAAATGGAAGAAAAACTGACCCCCTAAATTACAGACCTGTGAGCCTTACCTCTGTACCCTGCAAAGTCTTAGAAAAGCTAATTCGGAAAGACCTAGTGGAACACCTTGAATCCAACAACATCCTCAGTCAACACCAACATGGTTTTAGGGCGAGAAGATCGTGCCTTACCCAATTATTAGAGTACCTAGAGGAGCTTGAGACTACCATTGATGAACGGGGAAGCGTGGACGTTGTATATTTAGATTGTAGGAAAGCCTTTGATACTGTTCCACACAAAAGACTTATTGCCAAACTACAAGCTCTAGGAATCAGAGGACAATTATGTAACTGAATTAGGGGCTTCTTACAAGATCGAAGACAGAGGGTGGTGGTCAAGGGAGAACTCAGCGGCTGGAGGCAAGTCTGGAGTGGAGTTCCGCAGGGAAGTGTCCTGGGACCTGTTCTTTTCCTAGTTTATGTGAATGACATCCTGGATAATTTGAGATCTAATAGGAAGCTTTTTGCAGACGATGCAAAGATATATTGGAAAATCAGGGCATCAGATGATGCAATAATTCTGCAAGGTGACTTAGAGAAACTGGAGGAGTGGAGTCTCAAGTGGCTTTTAAGTTTTAATGAAAAGAAGTGCGGTGTGATGCATGTAGGAAGGGAAAATCCAGGCCACAGTTACACCTTGGCAGGAGTGCAGTTGAACACCACAACCTCTGAGAAAGACCTGGGAGTAACCATCACAAGTGACCTAAAACCAGGCACTCATGTATCTAAAGTTGCTGCTAAGGCCAACCAGATGCTGGGGAGAATAAGAAGCACATTTACCTATATGAACATTGAAATGTTTAAATCCTTATACCTGGGTCTGGTACGACCACTGATGGAATATGCAGTTCAGGCCTGGTCTCCACAGGGCCGAGGGGACATTGAGAGGCTTGAAAAAATACAACGTCGAGCATTCAAACTTGTCCCCGAACTGAGTGACCTAAGCTATGAAGTGAGACTAGAGAGGCTGGGTCTTACTACACTGGAGGAGAGAAGTAGGGGCGACATGATTGAAGTGTACAAAATACTTAACCATTATGAAAACATAGATGCAGACCAGTTTTTCAAGGTGGCAGCAACTACAACTAATACTCAGGTTCAAACAAGAGGACATCACATGAAGCTTATAAAACCACAGCACCGAACAACGAAAAGGAACAACTTTTTCAACGCCAGAGTGATAAACCAGTGGAATAGCCTTCCTGAAAGTGTAGTTGCCAGTTCAAGTGTAAATGCATTCAAAAATAACTATGACAACTACATGAAAGTTTTTATGAGAAGAGGCAACCTATGAGCCATAGCTCCCTAGCCTCTTAACTATTACTACGAACCATTACTATTACTACGAACCATGATTGATGTTCCACAAATTTCGTCACCACAAGGTGCTAGTATATGTTGTTGATCTATTGAAATAAACACCTCATGAGGATGGAGCCTTTATTAGTATGTTATTTCGCTTGTTACAGTTTTTTCAAATACAAAGTTGTAATACATACACATGATTGAGATTAAGTAAAAGGATTGGGGGATGGAGGGTGAGAGGGAACTCACTGAATACTAGGAAAGGTTAAGGAGAAGGTGGACCAAATGTTTGGGATCAGGAAAGGTGAAGGATAAGATGGAACAATTGACTGGGTGAAGGATATTAGCTCTCAACCAAGGAATAAAAGGAAGAAGAAAATAAGAAGGGTGAGCAATTGTTAGTAAATTTTTAGGAGTGACCTACCCAATATAGCAATAGAAAACTTAATATTAATTACAATACATCAATGTAATACATGTTTTTCTTGGCAGAAATCGATAACAGAAAAAGTTGTTGAAAATGATGTACAAATTAACGTAGCCACTGTGACTTGAAATGCCATTTTTATTTTGGTAGATGCTGAGGTCAGAAATTAAAGTATGATATTTTTCTATGGGCCATTCTCAGTAAGATAGACAAAAAATTAAAATGGACATAATACATCAATGTAATATGAGATTTTCTTGGCAGAAATCAATAACAAAAAATTTAAGACCTATTTACTAATGAACGAAATCGCAGTGGTTGAATGATACGCCATGTTTGTTTTGATAGATATCGAGGTCAAAGAAATGAAAGGATGATAAATTTGTCTAACGTGACCTACCTAACATAACTAACCTAAGTAACCTAACCTATATTTAGTAATTCGGTACCTCAAATTCTAAAGATAATCCGGGTCATCGTCGTCATCACTGATGCTGATGGCCTGATTATTATTGTATCTCGGTCAATTAACAGATGATGGCAGAACCCCGTGTTCTCTCATAAAGTCCAAGGAAGCCATATTGTCTTTGTAACAGTGCTTATTAACATCACCTGGAGTTCGAGAACACCCAGTCCAAAACATGAAAGCCATCATCTAACTACAGTGACTGGACTAGACAGACCAACATGGCATTTGGTCTAGATCTAATATTTTACAACAGAGCCTGAAATAGTGCATAAAGTCCAGTATGAGACACCAATTGGAAAGAGTGACCATGTACTCATCGAAACTATACTAAAGGAAGAAATAGACATAGAGAGGAACGAAAAGCATAGGAAAGGAAGACTGAAGTACAACAAAACAGACTTTTACAAAACTAAAGACATTCTTCCGGAATGCAAACTGGGAAATATTTTACAGGGAAGAAACAGCAGTGGAAGAGAAAATGGAATATATTGATGGAAAACTACAATGAAGGGGTAAACAGGCATGTACCAAGACAAAAGCGAGAGAGAGAGTACATTAAATGTTGGTTCAACAAAAGATGCAGTGAGGCAAAAGACAGAAGGGACAAAGCTTGGAAAAAGTGGAGAAAAGACAAAAAACAAAGCAAATGGCAAATTTATGTTAACTATAGAAATGAGTATGTTAATGTGAGAAGAGAGGAGAAAAGGAACCATGAGAAGGATATTATAGACATATGCAAAGAGCAACCCAAACTATTCTATCGGTATGTGAATGGTAAACTTAAAAACAAACAGGAATTGGTGAAACTATGCCAAGGAAACATAGAATACACAGAAGATTTAGAGATGGCCGAAGTCATGAACAATCACTTTAAATCTGTTTTCACCAGAGAGAAAATACCGAATTGTGACATAGACAAAAACAAGAAATCTCCCCTCATGAATGAGTTTACAGCATCACTAAAGGAAATATCAGAACATTTATCAAGGCTGGATGTCAGAAAATCATATGGCCCGGACGGTATTGCAAATTGGATTCTAAAGGAGTGCAAAGAAGAACTAACAGACAAAATACACATCTTAATAAACAGCTCACTCAAAGAAGGAAAGATACCCGAGGACTGGAAAAACGCTAACATTGTACCAATACACAAAGGAGGAAACAAAGAAGAACCCACCAACTATAGGCCAGTATCACTAACAAGCACCATTGCCAAAATTTGTGAGAAAATAATCAAGAATAGATGGGTAAAACATCTGGAAGACAATGACATATTAAACCCAAGACAATTCGGATTCAGACAAGGAAGATCATGCTCCACAAACTTAATATGCTTTTACTCAAGACTAATAGACATAGTGCAAGAAAAGAAATGGATGGGCTGATTGTGCATTCCTAGACTTGCAAAAAAGCCTTTGACAAAGTACCACACAGAAAACTACTAAAAAAACTGGAACACATAGGAGGAATACAGGGAAACCTACTAAAATGGATAGAGGACTTTCTGACTGGTAGAAAGATGAGAGTAGTGCTCAGAGAAAAATATTCAGACTGGAAAGAGGTGATCAGTGGAGTACCGCAAGGATCTGTGCTGGCACCAATAATGTTTGCTATCTATATGAATGACATGGATGAGGACGTGAACTGCTACATGAGCTTCTTTGCCGATGACGCCAAACTGCTAAGGAAAATAGAAACTGATGAGGACTGTGAAGCACTGCAAGAAGACCTAAATAGGGTATGGAACTGGAGTCAGAAATGGGAAGTGGACTTTAATACTAAGAAGTGTAGCATAATGGAGTTTGGAAAAAGCAAAAACAGAATATCAGGAAAATATACAATTGGAAACCAAAGAAGTAAAGAAAGTAGGATCCGAAAAAGTTTTGGGAGTAATTATCCACGAACGACTTGTCCTATGATATACAGATTAACAAAAATTGTCGGGGAGACTTACAACTTGCTAAGATCAATAAAAGTGGCGTTTACATACTTGGACGAAGACATGATGAAAAAAATATTGGTTACATTGATAAGGCCTAGACTAGAGTATGCAGCGACATTGTGGTCCCCCAGTACCAAAAAGAATATAAAGAAAATAGAAAGAATCCAAAGAGCAGCTACAAAAATGGCACCTGCACTTGCAAACCTATCATACGAAGAGAGATTGGCTAAACTGGAGTTACCGACACTGGAGCAAAGAAGAGAGAGAGGTGACCTATTGACCATCTACAGAATCATGAAAGGCACAGAGGTACTCGATAGTGAGAACTTACTTAACTGGGACAAAAGAAACACAAGAGGACATGGAAAGAAAATCAAAAAACATAGCTATAGAAGAGAACTGAAGAAAAACAGTTTTCCTCATAGAGTTTTGGACACTTGGAACAAACTGGACAATGAAATAGTATGCGCAAAAACCATTCATGAGTTTAAAAACAAACTAGACACTGCAAGATACAAAGGCGGGACAACACGAGCATAGCTCCCCTTCCCCGCAAAATAGAACTAGGTAAATACAACTAGGTAAATATCCTAGTGGCTTCGCTCATTAGAAGATTTGCTTGTAGCAGGGTTTTTTGTTACAGTATTTATTTCCTCCAAGAAAATTGCATATTATGTTCATGTATTATAATTTACAAAATTAATATTTAATTTTCTAATGCTATATTGTGTAGGTGTGCACAACTAAAATAATACCAATTTGAGGTCAAGGTTTGACCACTGGGGTATCAAAATTGAAAGAATTTTGTGGATGAGAAAAATGAAGGCATAAGCCTTGGCTATTAGAATCGGTAAAAAAAATTTTTTTGTTTATGCTAGTATTTTTCATATAATTAACACATAAGTGAGTGCTATATTTATATGTTGTCAGTCAACTGTACATAGTTTTCAGTTATGTGTTAATTATATAAAAAATACTAGCATTAACTTTTTTTTTTATCCAAATAGCCAAAGCATGCCTTCATTTTTTTTTTTTTTTTTTTTTTTTTTTTTTTTTTTCTCTCTCCTTCAATTTTGATACCCCAGGGGTCGAATCTTGACCTCAAATTTTTGCTGAAGTTGGATTTTTTTTTTTTCTTTTCTTTTCCTTCTTTTCTTTCCAACCCAGATTTCTAATACTCTGATATTTGGATTCTGTCTTTTTCTAATTCTAAATATATATACATTTATATAGCTATGACTTATATTACCCTAGTTATTGGTTGCCAAATGTTAGTAACCTCTAATATGACCTCAAAATATCTGACCTTAAAATTTCAGAGATGTGTTTAGAGCTCTAAACTACCCATATACCAAATTTCAGCAAAATCATAGAGATGAGGGTATTAGGTGCTTGTTGATCTGAGAAAGAATCCCCTATTTTAACCAAAAAGTTTTGGGTCTGCCAGCTTTGGAAGATTGAGGAGAAAGAAGTGATATAATTACAGTATTCAGGTTGCTATATTGACAGAAGAGATCTTGATTGGGAATTGGAGGACTGTAAGACATCAAGAGAACAAATTAAGGAGGAGTACATGTCTAAAAGATGTGAAGAAATACCGTTTTCCATATAGACGTATAAGTATTTGGAATAGTTTAGGTGATATAGCCCAAGCTAGAACAAATCTTGAATTCAGATCTAAACTCGATAATTGAAAATTAAGGATATAAACCAAGTTGGAACCATAGGTAGGTATGATAAACTAGGCATGACAAACTGGAAAGTAGGAGACAGAATCCCGTGAGCATGGCTCCTTTCTTTTAAATTACAATTAGGTGACTACTTTCACTTTAGTCTTTATATCCTCTTACCTAATATTATTGCTCATATCCTCATTCTATATGTACAAAATTGCTCTCCTTAGTGAAAAAAGATGTTTAGATTTAATTCATTATTTCAGCTTGAGTTGATGCTTCCTCAAAATTTTTATCCACAATTAGCAGTATGCTTCAATTTAGTTGATAAGCCTGAAGAACAGTTTTGGTTCGTCTCAGTCTTACTGTAATATTGTGTACATATCAGTACTTTATACAGAGCTCAGCTTTGAAACAATTACTTTTATAATTGTAATGTAATGATTGTAATGTGAAGCAAAATCTAATTTTGAACATTTTCTGGTTATGATAAATCGGCCTTTGTTGTTTGATGTTTAAAATTAGATATCATGCAGATCCTTAATTTTATTCACTCTAGAACAAAGAGTGGCTGAGAATCCTCTGTGATATACAATGTATTTTTGATTAGTTTTCATGTGTCATGAATGTAATTGTATTTACCTAGTTGTAATTTACAGAAATAGTACTATTCTTTGATATGTGCATACACTGTAACATTTCATGCAGAGATAATTTTTTTAATTATGTATTTTGTAATTCTTATGTAATGGTTGTGTTAAGTAAAATCAGCTATTAAGCAGTATTAGATTACACTATATTAACCCTTGTGAAGATGGATGAAATGAGGAAAGAGGTGAGGAGAGTGGGTGTGAAAAGGGAGTTAGCAAATAGGGCTGATGAAAGATTATTGGGGTGGTTTGGGCCCATGGCAAGAATGAGTGAGGAAAGATTAGCAAAAAGAGTGTGAAAAGCAATGGTGGATGGATGAACCAGAAGGCGAGATGGATGGGGTGAAAGGGGTATTGAGTAAAAGGGGAATGCCTGTTGAGCAGGGAAGGGAGGAGACAGGATAGGTGTCATATGTGGATAATAATTTGACTCAGCCTTAAAGGATTTCTCCATGTCTTTATTTTTTTGCATGAGGGAATGAGTAGGGAGGGCTGCCATTTAAATGAAGTTGCTGGCCCTGCTGTGGATGTACTGTGTCTTACTGCATTGTTTCTGACCCAGCATTAGGCAGGAAAAGGGGATGACCCTTCACCCATGAGGAGCTAAGAGAAGAGGGACACAAATGAATGATAAATGGGAGTGGAATGGGTGGGGGTAGGTGCATGTCTTAGCTGGCTACCTCTCTTATAAGGGGGAAGAGCTCCTTGTTGTGTATGATAATAATTTAATATTTGTATAGAGGGCCATGCAGTAGCCCAGTCTTGACCTCATGAGCTGGAGGTCATGAGTTCAATCCCCAGGGCCCTTGCTACAGGCTTGGCTTGCTGCATTGCTCTTTGACAACCCTGGCCAGATGGGGAGATGACCCAACATTGGCTCTGCCCTAACAAGGGTTTCTCACTTATCACAGGATGGGAGTGGAATGGTTGATTTTGATTGATATGGTTTAATGTCACACACACACCCCTATCGGGAGGCTAGGACGGTGACTTTTTTTTTTTTTTTTTTTTTCTCTCCATAACGAATATGCAAATCTTTGTTTTTGTTGACAGAACAAAGAATGGCTGACCCAAAGAGAAGCCCTGTTAAGAAGCAGATGTCAAAGACCTCTTTGGAACAAAGCTTAAGTATGATCTCGGCACCTAAACAAGCGCCAATAACCATATATCCTGGCCCTCATAAGGAACTAGCAACATTGTCCAAGGTAGGTTCCCAAGTAATTTCCATCACGATCATTCCCAGTTTTACCAAGAAAAATTCTATTCGTATTTAGTATTATTCAAAATATGAACCAGTCCAATAGGCTTTTATGGATGATAATTTGAGCTCTGAAATGGCTCAGATTGTAGTCTGTTGTTTT
This sequence comes from Oratosquilla oratoria, assembly GCF_046742065.1. Lineage (NCBI taxonomy): Eukaryota > Metazoa > Arthropoda > Malacostraca > Stomatopoda > Squillidae > Oratosquilla > Oratosquilla oratoria. The sequence goes on from NC_134801.1 coordinate 25,100,428, forward strand.
GTACAAGGAATGATGATGGCCTAATTGAACATGAATGTGTTGAATTAGAGGCTTGGAGAAGTGGTTATTTTATTTATCTGGAGTTGTATGTGGCAGAGAATGGAGTAGTGGATGTGGAGTTGATTTGTAGAGAAAAGGGACCAAGTAAATATCTGGGTGAAATGAAAAGTGTCATGAGAAATATGTAATTGGGATGAATGCAAAGATGTCTGGCCAAAGATTCATACTTCCCTAGATGGAACCAGTACACAGAAGGTACATAACATCTCCATTCCCCCACACTAACAATGCCCAGATAGCAACCCAATATCTTTGCTCTTATTGACTTGTGGTCCCACCCAGAGGCTGTAGCCAGTCTTGTGGAGGTCACAGGTGCTAGAGAGATCAACAGCAATGGATGGATTGATTGATTATGATGATAACATTCTCTAGACTGGCTGAGCAGTCCCTTCTTCCAATGGAATGCCACAGTTAGAACGGAGTTTTACATAAATCCCTTATAGAGTATATGTTGTGTTGATGGCATGCATAATTGTGTACAATGTAGACTTCCATAATGTGTTGAATAGTATGGGGTGAAGTGTTACATCCTGGACAGATATCTATGATCTGTTCATCCATCTGCCTTTGGTCATTAGAAGGGCTGGTCGGTGGCTGCACCACAGTCTGGTCAGGTGGACTCTGTCCTCTTGGGAGAGAGAGGATTCCGAGGGATAGATGTTGTCTTTCAGTCTGTCAATGGAGCAGGGAGTAATATGACTATAGATATGCTTCTTGAGGCAGGTATCTGGTGGTTGTGGAGGAAGAGAAGAGGGTATTTGTGTGCGTTTTGATGTTTCCTGGTGTGTATGGGTATTCTGCTCCCAGGGATTTGTACCTCTTCAGGGTGACAAGGGTTTCTTGTAACGGTTTGGCCCCCAACTCCTTCTGGGGGTTTAGGGGTGGTCTTACAACATAAATGCTGCCACACCAGGACCAGATTAATTGATTGATTTCCATGTTTCGTAAAATCCTTCATAAGGAGGCACATCTTAGCTGGATGGGCCTATAAGTCACCCATGGAAGGGATATGTTGTCTGGATAAAGCTAGGGCTGGGCAGTATGAAATGAGGTGTTTTGTGTTTTCTATGTATGATTGAATATGGGGCATTTTGCATGTGTCTTGGCATATTATAGGTTGGTATTGATATACATGCTGTTTTGCGAAGTTGTACAAGGTATGTGTTTGATACTCTCAACATTGCATTTAGTGGTTAAGTAAGCTGAATACATGCATATTAGGTTAGTCCAATAACATATCACATATTGCCAATGAAAACTTAACATTAATTTTGAATGATGACAAAGCCCTCAGCTGTATATATTTTTGTGCTGATTTAATATGTATGTTTAACCTTGTTTTTCCTGTAATAAAGGCAGACCTTGAGATAGCACAGAGACTTGAGAACTTGAAGCAAACCCCTGAAAAGGTTCCTAGTGAAGATGAAATGGCAGCACGCTTGGCCCAGTTAAAGGGGTTACCTCAGAACTCTACACGCATGTCGGCTGCAGCTGCAGCATACTCCCGCCCAGAAACCAGGACTCGGGTAGAGCAGTCAAAGGATTTGCTTACACAGGTGAGAAAAGAGTTGTCACTGTTAATTTGTTGCCCTAGTTCTCTATTGTAGATGACCCTGGGCCACTGGTTCAGCCCATAAGTCACTCGCTTAATAGAGTTTGTTTTAATCTTGAAAGTAGAATACTGCTAAGGCTGTCTTTATGTTGTATATGGTAGACTGTGCCTGTGATATAATGTGAGGAGTGGGTGGGTTTGAAGATTCTGGCATAGAACATTGTGCCTATTGTTCTCATGGAAAATATTTTAGTTTCTGTGTAGATGTTCTGTTTGTATTGCTTAACCCCTTCCATACGGTGCCGCACACGTAGGCGTCATGGACTTAGATCTCAGTGGCAGCAGCCAATGCCAGCCGTACGACGTGTCGTAATAATACTCGCGTCATAAAATATAGTCACCGCTTATATCGATCGTTCTCTCTTCACCCGTGAATTTTGATAACCATAGAAAATGCGACTACAAAAGAATTAGAAAGAATGTCATTATGGAGGGGCGACTACAATAAATATAATCAAGACGCCGATATGGCAGCCTCGCGAATACACTCGCTCCCCATGACGCCTACGTGTGCGGCACCGTATGGAAGGGGTTAAGTGCAGCCTTTTATTATTTTCAAAGCTTTATCTTGTGTTGTCTGTAGGATTATTGATATTTCATCAGCATTTACCAGTACTTTTATCCTTGGGGACTGTTGTAATAAGGAGGTGGGAAAGGTGAGATGGAAGGCAGCAGAACAGGTACCTGTTAGTGATGGTCCTGCAAGATGTCAGAGGGAATCTTATTATCAAAACCTGTCAACAACCTAACCTTCAACAGACAATATATATGCTCAATGTTGATTGATGCAAGCCCTGTGTGGGCCTCAAACCACACTTACACACCACAACACCCTACAGACAATAAAGAACAAAGCCCAAAAGATAATTACAGGCTGCACTTATACAAGGTGATGAGATGTACAAGGGGTGAAAGTGACAGTAAACTGGAAGTGAGCATTAAGGGAGAGCGACTGGAGGAAGTGGATAGTTTTAGATACTTGTGTGCAAATGTGGCAGGAAAAGGTGGAGTGAAGGTGGTGGTAGAATGTAGATTGAGAGAAGCGAGTAAATGCCTTGGTGGATTAAAGAGTGTAATGAGGAATAGACATTTGGGAATGGATGCGAAGAGGAGACTGTATGAAGGAGTGATTGTGCCAACAGCATTGTATGGGGCAGAAACATGGAACATAAGAGAAGAAGAGAGAAGGAGTTTGAATGTGTTTGAGATGAGGTGTCTGAGAAGTATGGTGGGGGTTACTAGGCTAGATACAGTGCTCGACAAAAGTTCGTGGCGCCTCAGCGAATCTAAACAAAAATGCACAAAAATGTTATTAATCATTATATTTATTGGATTTTTACTCACCTAATACTTGGTTGGGAGTCCTTTGCGCTTTAACACAGCCTCAAGACGACGTGGAAGTGAAGCAGCTAGGTTGTGGAGGGTTGTAGGCTCAAAATTATCCCAGATTTCCTGAATGGCTGCCTCGAGCTTGGGTATAGAGCTGACATCTTTGCCTTGTAACCTCTTCTTTATAATGTGCCACAAATTTTCAATTGGGTTCAAATCAGGGCTATTACCTGGCCAGTCCTTTATAAAGTTCGCTTCACAGTCGTTGAGCCAAGTAGTGATGGATTTAGCAGTGTGGCAGGGGGCACCGTCCTGCTGAAAAACTGTGGCACCTGTTTTTTCAAATGATTCAGGTAAATTTTCACACAGAAGCTCCAAGTACACGTTTTGGTTCACTTTTAAGTTCTTGGGTAACACTACTAATGACCCCAAGCCCTTGCCGCTGAAACAGCCCCACACCATTAAAGTATCAGGGAATTTGACAGTACCCTTGACGTACCGAGGGTCAAGCGGGTCACTTCCATGTCGCCGGTACACCTTTGCACCACGGTTACAGGTGACACTGAAGGTGGCCTCGTCAGACCACAAAACGTCAAGCCAGTCGTCCTCAGTCCAGTGAGAGTATTTCTTGGCAAATTCAATCCTTCTGGCTTTCTGCTTCTTGGTGACAAGTGGCTTAGCAACAGGCTGGTGACTCACGTACCCAAGCTCATGCACCCTTTGTGACACTGTCCTCACAGACACCTCACCAAACACCCCAGGGTTTCTGTTCCTTCACTACCCTTGCTGTCTTACGATGAGATGCCTCTAGAGTTCGTTTTATGATGGTATCTGCCCTTGTAGAAGTCTTTCTAGGGCGTCCTGAGCGTGGTTTGTGAGCAGGCAGTGTCTGCGGTACATTTTTTTTTTGGTAGCTCCAATCCTGTGACCTTACCATGGCCGATGCAGCTTATAGAAGCAAGCAGTTAATAGCCCAGATCATTGCTCTACGTAAATCAGGCAAGAAAATGAAGGAAATAAGTGAACAGTTAAGCTGTGCAAAGTCTACAGTGAGGAAGTGGTATGCACGTGCAAGAGATTTGCCAGATGACATTATGCCTGCTCACAAACCACGCTCAGGACGCCCTAGAAAGACTTCTACTTTATAAAGGACTGGCCAGGTAATAGCCCAGTTAATAGCCCTGATTTGAACCCAATTGAAAATTTGTGGCACATTATAAAGAAGAGGTTACAAGGCAAAGATGTCAGCTCTATACCCAAGCTCGAGGCAGCCATTCAGGAAATCTGGGATAATTTTGAGCCTACAACCCTCCACAACCTAGCTGCTTCACTTCCACGTCGTCTTGAGGCTGTGTTAAAGCGCAAAGGACTCCCAACCAAGTATTAGGTGAGTAAAAATCCAATAAATATAATGATTAATAACATTTTTGTTTAGATTCGCTGAGGCGCCGCGAACTTTTGTCGAGCACTGTAGAGTGAGAAATGAGGAGGTGAGGAGGAGAACAGGGGTGGAAAAGGAACTGGGAGATTGGGCTGATGAAAGAATATTAGGATGGTTTGGACACATGGAAAGAATGAGTGAAGAAAGACTAGTAAAAGAGGTATGGAAGGCAGATGTGGAGGGAGTGAACATGAGGGGACATCCTAGGATGAGGTGGATGGATGGGGTGAAGGGGGCTTTGGGGAAGAGGGGAATGTCTGTTGAGGAAGGACGGGAGAGGACAGAAGACAGGAGTGAATGGAGAATGGTTGTATATGGATGATGTTGTGATTGCATGAGGTGGAATGAGCGGGGGGATGGGGGGTGGGGTAGCATGTGTGAGCAAAATTTGACGCAGCCCGAAGGGATTTCTCCCCGTCCTCTCCTTTTATGCAAGGGGGGACGGAGAGGGGGGTCGCCGATTTAATGAAGCGGCTTTGCTGTGGATGTGCTGTGTCTTGCGACACTGCTTCTGACCCAGGGCAGTGGACAAGGTGCAGGGATGACCCATCATCCAGGAGGTGCTCAGATAAGAGGGAGGGTGGGAGGGGTGTGGAGTGTATTCAGGGATGAAATGGGTGGGAGTGATTTTATGCCTTTCCCTTTTTGGCTACCTCCCTTGTAAGGGGGAAAAAGCCTTGGTATATGTATGTATGTACTTATACAATGCCTACAGACCATGTACACCATAAAAGTCCTCAAAGTCAGGAATCATACTGATATAAGAGGCACACAAAAACTTGCCACAGCCTCCACAAACACAGCCCACCCACTGCGTCACATGGCAAAACACCCACACATACCATAAAACATCAAACAACACCCAAATACCTATATTACACACAACTAGTCTCTTCTCTTCCTCCACAACCAACAGATACCAGCCTCCAGAAGCATATCCATAATCATATCACTCATTGCTCCATCAACAGACCAAAAGACCCCACACTACTACATGCCAGACCCCCTCACTTCCATCCCTCTGAATCTCCTCTCCCTTGAGAGGACAGAGTCCACCTTGCCAGGCTGTGGTGTGGCCACCATTCAGCCCTTCCTAGTTACCAGAGGTGAATGGAGGAATGCATCGTGGATATCTGTCCAGGATGTAACACTTCACTCCATACTATTCAACAGATTATGGAAAACTGTACTGTACACAGTTATGCACATCAACAACACAGCAGGTACTCTATGTAGGATTTATGGGAAACCCCTGTTCCATCTATGGCGTTCCTCAGGGAGAAGGGAGTGCTCAGCCAGACAGTTTAAAGATCATCATTATCATCACATTAGCATCGTCATCATCATCATCTTCTTTTCCCCCATACAAGGGGGATGGGCAAATCAAAACATACACCCACTCTACCCCCATTCCACACCCATCCAAAAACACATTTGTTGTCCCTCACATCTTAGCACCTAATGGAGTAAGGGTCATCCCTGTCCTCTAGCACACTGCTGAGGTTAAAGGTACTGAAGCAAGATAGCATTTCCACAGCAGGGCTCTACATCCAGAGCTGCTTTGCTCCCACTGCTTGATTATATGGCTACCCCCCCCCCGTGTAAGGGGAAAAAAGCCTTTGGTATATGTATATATGTATGTATGTATGCTTCACTATATGGTAACCCTCCACCCTCGCCCATCCAAGAAAATTATGAAGCAGATACAAAGACCATTCCTTTGGGCTGCATCATGTCCTCATCCATTTACAATCATTCTTCATCCACTCTTTATCTTTTGTATTCTCTTCCTTGCTCGACAGACATTACTTTTATATCCAGTCCTGCTTCATCCTCTCCATCCACCTCATTCTTGCTCATCTGCTCAAGTTCCTTCCATCTACTTCTATTTTCCATACTCTTTTTGCTAGTCTTTCTTCAGTTTATTCTTTCCATATCCTCAAACCATCTCTGTATTCTTTGATCAACCCTGTCAGCCAGCTCTCATTTCAATTCCTTATTTCTCGCTCTATCCACCCTCATAGTCCTACCATACTTCCTAAACATTTCATCTCAAACACATTTAGGCTCTTCCTTTTAGCATACCTCCAGTTCCAAGTCTCTGCTGGCATAATCACTCCCTCATACAATCTTCTCTTTGTGTTTTACCCCAGATACCCATTTCTCATAACACTTTATTCCCTCCAGATATTTCTTGATTCCCATACTCTTTAATTCACTGATACTTCCATTCCTCCATTCCATGCTTTATGTGATCCTGAATATTTAAAACTTCCCACTTGTACAAGGGGTGAAAGTGGCAGTAATCTGGAAGTGAGCATTAAGGGAGAGCAACTGGAGGAAGTGGATAATTTTAGATACTTGGGTGCAAATGTGGCAGGAAAAGGTGGAGTAAAGGTGGAGGTAGAATGTAGATTGAGAGAAGCGAGTAAATGCCTTGGTGGATTAAAAAGTGTAATGAGGAATAGAAATTTGGGAATGGATGCTAAGAGGAGACTGTATGAAGGAGTGATTGTGCCAACAGCACTGTATGGAGCAGAAACATGGAACATAAGAGAGAAGGAGCTTGAATGTGTTTGAGATGAAGTGTCTTAGAAGTATGATGGGGGTTACTAGGCTAGATAGAGTGAGAAATGAGGAGGTGAGGAGGAGAACAGGGGTGGAAAGGGAGTTGGGAGATAGGGTTGATGAAAGAGTATTAGGATGGTTTGGACACATGGAAAGAATGAGTGAAGAAAGACTAGTAAAGGAGGTATGGAAGGCAGATGTGGAGGGAGTGAACATGAGGGGACGTCCTAGGATGAGATGGATGGATGGGGTGAAGGGGGCTTTGGGGAAGAGGGGAATGTCTGTTGAGGAAGGACGGGAGAGGACAGAAGACGGGTGAATGGAGAATGGTTGTATATGGAAGATGTGATGCATGAGGTGGAATGGACGGGGGGATGGGGGGTGAGGTAGTGTGTGTGAGCAAAATTTTGACGCAGCCCGAAGGGATTTCTCCCCGTCTTCTCCTTTATATGGGGGGACGGAGAAGGGGGGTCGCCGATTTAATGAAGCGGCCTTGCTGTGGATGTGCTGTGTCTTGCAACACTGCTTCTGACCCAGGGCAGTGGACAAGGGGCAGGGATGACCCGTCATCTAGGAGGTGCTAAGATGGGAGGGAGGGTGGAGGGGTGTGGAGTGTTTTCAGGGATGGAATTGGTGGGAATGATTTTATGCCTTTTCCTTTTTGGCTACCTCCCTAGTAAGGGGGGAAAAGCCTTGGTATATGTATGTATGTACTTCCACTAGAATCACTCTCTAACCACATCCCAAGCCCACTGCCACCTTCACTCCATGTACATGTCATCTTACTTTTGCCACATTTCCTTTGAACTTCCTCCTCCCATATACCCTCCTAAACTGCTGCTAACTGTTTTAGTCAATCATCCAACTTAGCTACAAGTACAATATCATCCACAAACAACAACTGGCTCATATTCCACTTCATTTGCCTCTGTTCTCACTAGCTCCCCTGCCTAGTACCCTTATATTTACTTTCCATATCACCCTGTCCATATACACATAAAAGGACCAAAGATGGGTACCTGCTTATGGTGGCCCCACAAAATGGACAGCAGTGCTCTTTCTATTTTTTCCAATAGCTCTAGCATTCTCATCTCACATCACAGTCATTTTTCTGGCATTTCTCAGTGCCATAATTAAAGCCTCCCTATCCTTCTCTACATCCAATAAATCCCCTTCTGCTGTTACTAGTTACCTGAAGGTTACAGGTCCCACAAGATAGACCAGGGGAAACAAATAGATCCCTAGTGCCTAATTTCCATTTGTACCCTATACCTTCAGATAAAATTGATCAAAGAATACTGAGATAGTTTGGGCATATGGAAAAAATGAGCAAGGAAAGACTAGCAAAAAAATGTGGAAAGCAGATGTAAATAGAGGGAACCTGAGGGGAAGAGCAAGAATGAAGTGGACAGGTGAAGAGGGCATTGGATGCAAAAATAGTGTCTGTCAAGCAGGGAAGAAAGAATGCAAAAGATGGGAGTGAATGGTTGGAAATAGTCCAAAGATATTTCTTCTTGACTACATATTTTTCAAGTTGATGAGGAGGGGAGTTACATTGTTGTGTAGCAGTAGAGGTAAACCTACTCTGGCTCTTTGGCCCTACTGTAGAAGTGCTGTGTCTGCCTATGACTCAGCAATGTGGAGAGAGACATGGGTGACCTTTCATCCATGAGGAGCTAAGATACAAGGGATAACAAATACATTTTTGGAGGGGTGTGGAATAAGTATAAGATTGGTGCTTTGACATGGCACCCTTATATTGTAAGAGTAAAAAAAAAAATTTGGTAGGTGTATATATGTACATGCTCCATATAAATGGTGCATAGTGCTGTATTTAAAACTAGGTACTTCAACCTGCACATGTGTAGTATTTACAATTTCAGCAAGGTAATTGAATCTGCACAATACCTTTCTCCTTTCGATCATGTGTATGTTTTTTTTTATTTTTATTTTTTATTTCCCAGGTAATGGAGGAAGTATATTTAGACTCCAAAGTTCCAGACCCTTGTGTAGAGATAGAGGGCAGGTTGGCAAAACTGAAAGGGGTGGACTCTCCTGCAAAATCAACTAAAGTATCACATGCACCAGTGTCCTTTGCATGGCCACATGAAGAAGATATTGGGGAAGATGTCAGCAATATGAATTTAGATGAGGTAAGATTTTAAGAACATTAGTATTGATATGACTTAAGAGACTGTTTTGGGGTGCCTGTATGGACTGGAACAGCAAATTTGTTAAATCTTTACTCATAAAGGAATAGTGATACTTTTGTACTACAACTTCCCCATTTTTATACTGTTCCCTTGAAATTGTCGTATACCACATCTAGGACTCTCCATGTCTTCTCCCTTATGGTAGGGGTGGGGGAAGAATTCTGCCACCATGATTCCCATGGGAGTCATAAAAGGCAACCAAGTGGGACAGAGTGGTGAGACTAGGGATCCAGCTCTGTATGTGTATCTTAGTAGAATTCAAGTCATAAGGGGATCTGGAAGAACTCCAACCAGAACCCTAAAACTTGAGTCATGTGCATTGTTATGGTACTGATGAGAGTAAAAGGGAAGATTGGCAGTATGTTTGTGAGAAGGAAGATGGATGTGTTAAGATGTAGGAGTAAGTTGAAAGGGATAGGTGACTTTGAGTTTGGGAGTGTGGTGGGGAGTGATGAGGGGACAAATGAGGGAAGGAGTGGCCCTGCTGGTAAGTGATGAGATAGGAAAGCGTATGGTGGAGTGGAGGGGAGCGTCTTCAAGGTTAATGTGGGCAAAGGTGAAACTGATATGAGGGATGTGGGTTTTGTGAGTGCATATTGACCTGGTAGTGAGAAAAGTTTATAAGAAAGGCTTTTTGGATAGATTCAAATAAGAGTTTTGGAGGAATGTGAATGTAGTGATGTTAGGGGATCTCAATGCTAGAGTAGGGGATGAGCCAATAGATGTAGGTTTAGGAAGTGTTTAAGAAGAGAGCCAAGGATAAGTATGCATGGAAGAGGGTGGTGGACAGAAGCATGGTTGTTAGGTCATTAATAGACTATGTAACCAAGTTGAAAGGGAGGGGTGATTTTGAGTTTAGGAGTGTGGTGGGGAAGGTGTAAGAAGTGAGGAGGGGGCAAGGGAGGGAATGGGTGGCTCTGCTGGTAAGTGATGAGATAGGAAAGCATGTGATGGAGTGGAAGTATCTTCAAGGTTAATGTGGATGAAGATGAAATTGGGATGGAAGGTGTCTGTATGCGCATATGGGCCTGGTAGTGAAAAGTGTGTGGAGGAATGGGAGGCTTTTTGAATAGATTTAAATGAGTGCTTAGAGTTTCAGGAGGAAAGGAATGTCAATGTAGTAATATTTTCACATCCATCTTCAGATACTTATTTCTCATGACACTTTCCATTCTCCCAAGACTTACTTGCTTCCCTCACTCTACAATTTACCTCCACCCCCACTCTTCCATTCCCTGCCATATGCAGCTCCAAGTATTTAAAACAATCTATTTCCTCTAAACTTTCTCCTTGAAGACTTATCTCCTGCTTACTGCCACCCTCACCTCTTGTATATCTCGTCTACTTGCTTTTACCCACATTTACCTTCTCAAGCTCTGCCACTAATTACCTCAGACCCTCCTTTCACCCAGTCATAAGTGCAGTGTCATCACCAGACAACAACCGATTCATCTCCCACTTCCCTCCAGTCTCTCTAACCATCTCTAATCTGCCAATCACACTCGCATTAACTTCCTCTATCACACCATTGGGACCAATGCTGGGTACCTGCATGTGGTGGCCCTAACATGGGCAGCATTTTCAATACCTGTTGACCACTGACCAGCATAATAGTGAAATTATGTGAAAGGATTGTGAAAGATTGATGAACCAAATATCTTGAAAAGATGAACATTCTGACAGCCAGTCAATTTGGCTTCAGATCTGGAAGGTCATATGTGTCAAACCTTTTAAGCTTTTACTTGAGAGTTATGTGCAGCAAGAGAGTGGTGGGTGGATTGTGTGTACCTGGACCTAGAGAAGTTTGATGGTACCTCACAGTTGACTTGTGTGGAAATTGGAACATGTTGGAGGACTGAGTTGTAAACTACTAGAATGGATGAAAGATTATTTGAAAGATACACGAGGACAGTAGTAAAAGATAAGATGTCAAGATGGAGAGCAACAATGAGCAGAGTTCCACAAGGTTCACTCCTTGCACCGATAATGTTTGTCTATCAGTAACATGATAGAAGGAACAACAAACTATACCAACATGTTTGCTGGTGATGCAAAAATCATGAGAAGAGTGAAAAATGAGGAGGACAGTAGACTATTGCAAAAAGATCTAGACAAATTTTGCATGGAGTCAAGAATGGGAAATGAAGTTCAATACCATAAAATGCAAAGTACTGGAAATGGGCAATAGTGGCTAAAGATCATCCTTAAACTATTCCTTGAGAAGTGAACCCATTACAAAAGCAAAAGAGGAGAAAGACTCCTCTCTTTCACAATGCCCCTGTTACCCCATCCATCCATCTCATCCTAGGACACCCCCTCATGTTCACTCCTTCCACCTCTGCCTTCCACACCTCTTTTACTAATCTTTCTTCACTCATTCTTTCCATGTGTCCAAACCATCCTAATACTCTTTCATCAACCCTATCTCCCCCTTTCCACTCCCTGTTCTCCTCACCTCATCATTTCTCACTCTATCTAGCCTAGTAATCCCTATCATATTTCTCGGGCATTTCATCTCAAACACATTCAAACTCCTCTCTTCCTCTCTTATGTTCCATGCTTCTGCCCCATACAGTGCTGTCATCACAATCACTCCTTCATACAATCTCTTCTTAGCATCCATTCCCAAATGTCTATTTCTCATTACACTTTTTAATCCCCCAAGGCATTTACTCGCTTCTCTCAATCTACATTCTACCTCCACCCCCACTCCTCCCTCTCCTGCCACATTCGCACCCAAGTATCTAAAACTATCCACTTCCTTCAGTCTCTCTCCCTTAATACTCACTTCCAGTTTGCTGCCACTCTCTCCCCTTGTACATCCCATCACCTTCTTTTGCCCACATTTACCTTCAGCTTCCTTCTTTCACACACCTTCCCAGACTGCCACTAACTTCCTCAATCCCTCGTCTGATCCTGCCACAAGCACAGTATCGTCAGCAAACATATATATATATATATATATATATATATATATGTAATATATCTGAGAAAGAGGTATGGAAGGCAGATGTGGAGGGAGTGAACATGAGGGGGACGTCCTAGGATGAGGTGGATGGATGGGGTGAAGGGGGCTTTGGGGAAGAGGGGAATGTCTGTTGAGGAAGGAAGGGAGAGGACGGAAGACAGAGGTGAGTGGAGAATGGTTGTATATGGATGATGTTGTGATTGCATGAGGAGGAATGGGCGGGGGGGTGGGGGGGGTGTAGTATGTGTGAGTAAATTTTGACGCAGCCCGAAGGGATTTCTCCCCGTCCTCTCCTTATATGCAAGGGGGGACAGAGAGGGGGGGGTCGCCGATTAAATGAAGCGGCCGTGCTGTGGATGTGCTGTGTCTTGCGACACTGCTTCTGACCCAGGGCGGTGGGCAGGGTGCAGGGATGACCCGTCATCCAGGAGGTGCTCAGATGAGAGGGAGGGTGGGAGGGGTGTGGAGTGTATTTAGGGATGAAATGGGTGGGAGTGTTTTTATGCCTTTCCCTTTTTGGCTACCTCCCTTGGAAGGGGGAAAAAGCCTTGGTATATGTATGTATGTATGTATGTAATATATATTCTTATAGACATTACATCAGTTATTTGTGAAAGCTCTTGCATTAATTTTTTATGCTTATCAAAGAGCAGTTGAAGAAATTGACTGAAATTACTAAGAGTATTTTCATGTATGTTACAGGTTGAATTACTGATGAAACGAGCAGAAAAAGAAGCAAGTAGTGAGGCCTCCAAAGCTATTGCAGGTCTTCATTCTGACCCAGACATAAGTCAAGCCATTGCCTTAGCAACGAAAAAAAAAGAAGAGAAAAAAAAAGGGAAGAAAGATAGTAGTGAAGGTGGAAGTAATAAGCTTGGACTGGAGAAAATAAGTGGGAGTGATGAGGATTCTGATTCTCAGGGTCCAGGGAAAATAGATGCTGCCCAAGAACAGAAAGAAATACAACGAATAATAGACATGTACGTTAAACAAAATTCTGAAAGAAAAAAGAAAAAGAAGAAGAAATTAAGGGAAGCTGCTGCAGCAAAGTTAGATGATGATTCTGATCTTGAATTGTCAGATGATTCACTTCTAACTTCAGAATCAACATCAGAAGATGAAAAGTACAGTGATCTTAGTGACTAAATTAAATTTGATTAAAAACAGGTAATATTAAATGATGATATTTACTCAGTGAAATTGGTATGTACACGTACACAAGTTCATGCTTTAGTGTCAGTGTTTATCATGCACTTTGTTTATGTGTATGGATTGTTTTATATTTATGTATACATTTGCATATATTGTATATAGGAAGAGGAAATCAAGATTGAAGTGTATCTGGAGTTGAGATTTTTTTTTTTTTTTTTCTCTCTCCTCTCTCTCTCTCTCCTCCCTTTCTTTTCTTTTCTTTTCTTTCCCCTCAAGGAAAACAAAATAAATGCTAGTGACTTGTTTCAGAAGCTTGTTAGATGATAAGTAAAACAAGATGAGGTTTGGGTAGACTTGGGGAGGGAATTTAACCCATTCAACTCCGATGACAAGATGTCTTGTCATTTGGTCAAATAAAACAAAAAATCATAATAAAACAACAAAATGTTTGATGATCAAACAGCACCAGAAAAATATGACGTCATATTTTTCTGGTGCTGTTTGATCATCAAACATTTTGTTGTTTTATTATGATTTTTTGTTTTATTTGACCAAATGACAAGACATCTTGTCATCGGAGTTGAATGGGTTAAAATGGAGAGATGGAAGAGGTAATGAAAAGGCTGAAGGTGGGAAGTGGGTAAATCAGTAGTGAGAGAGATAGTGAAATAAAAGTAATAAAGTACAGTGAGATGAATGCAGGAAATTTTTTGGGAAATGTAAAGAGAGCAAAGCCTCAGGGGGATGGGAAAATACTTGCCTGATACCACTATTGACAAAGGAAAACAAAAGAGAGGATAAGAACTAAAGAGGATTTAATTTAGTGTACCAGGAAAGGTGTTTTGAAGAATAATGCTCAAGGAGATTTTGGACCACGTGTTCATGAAACAAAAGCACTTATGGGGCATAGGGAAAGAACTGAATGTGGCTTTTATAGACTTTATAAAAAGCCATATATGTAGATGAGTAGTGTGGAGTTGGTGAAGAACACTATTTCAAAGGGCAAGACATATGTTATAGTATGTAGAGAGGGGGTAGTAGAGGTGGGGCTGTGACAGAACTGTTTAAAAGTCCCCATGAGTATTCATGATCAACATAGAGGTATGAAAGAACTTTAGGTATGGACCTGGGAGAGTAGATTAGTAGAGGGAGAGTGGGAAAGGGAGATGGGTAATGATAAAAGGGAGATGCAGAAATTGATAGCAACCTTTCAGTAGATAGGTATTGGCATTCAGCTCTTTCACTGCCCTCACCCTCATTAGTCCTTCTTAAAGTCCCCAACTCATCACCCACACTATACTCCTTTAGTGCACTGAGACAAATACCTGTATAAAATCAGTAAAGATGCAATATTTATCTTTGTCTTTTTCCACACCTCTTCACTATTCATATGAGAGAGAGAATATGGTTGATTGACCATCTCCATTGTTAGAATTAATTTGTTCTAATAGTATTTCCTCTTCTTTATGTTTCATTCTAATGAGTGTTCTCTTAGCAAATACTTTGCATGTGGAAGCAAAGTCATTGGTCTGTAGTTTGAAAATTACTATATCTCCCCGCTTATGAATGGGAATGATTTCTTCCAGCCCCTGTCCCCCTCTTTTCCTCATATAAATTCCTGGACAGAGTTCTCACATCCAGTGCACAGCTATTTCATCTTTTCCCTACACCAGCTCCTTTGGCTCTCCACTCACACATGATGCTTTATTGTTAGTGATATTAGGTTCTGCTCTGTCAAACTGGTTTCACCTCTTAACAGTATGGAGGTTGGCTATAGAATGCAGAAGTAGCACGTGTACACACACACACACAGCACTTTCAAATTTGTCATATGAAGAGAGACTGGCTAAATCAAAATTACCGACTTTGGAACAGAGAAGAGAGAGAGGTGACCTACTGACCATCCATAGAATCATGAAAGGCACAGAAATACTTGATAGAGAACACTTACTGAATTGGGACAAAAGAAACACAAGAGGACACGGAAAGAAACTCAAAAAGGATAGTTATAGAAAAGATCTGAAGAAAAACAGTTTTCCGCACAGAGTGGTGGACACTTGGAACAAACTGGACAAAACAAGAGTGTGTGCAAAAACCATACACGAATTTAAGATACAAATGCTCCCCTTCCCATAAGATACATCTAGGCAAATACAGTCAATTCCTGGATAGTGATGTGGTAACGCACTCAACTGCTAATTCAAAGATCAGAGCTTGAGTCTCACCCAGGGTTGGAAGTTTCAGCATTGCTGCACTGCAAGTGGGAACACCATCTCTGGTGGGCAAGGAGTTGCAGGGGATTAAGGTCACAACATTACCCATAGGTTAGACAGATGTGAGATGTAAGCTCAGATATCAGCCCTGAATTCTTGTCTGGGAGAGTAATATTTGTTAATCACAAGTCCAACACATGATCTAAGACTGTCGTGAATCACACACACACATGGAAGTCCTTGACAGAGAAGACTTATTAAAGTGGGATAGAAGAAAAACAAGGGGACATGAAAAGAAACTCAAAAAGGATAGTTATAGAAGAGATCTGAAAAAAAAAGTTTTCCACACAGAGTGGTGGATGTCTGGAACAAATCAGATGAAACAATAGTGTGTGCAAACACCATACAAGAATTTAAGAACAAACTAGATGTTGCGAGATACAAAGACGAATCACCATGAGCATAGCTCCTCTTCCCGTTTAATACAACTAGGTAAATACATATAGCTTGGTCCAATGGTAAAGTCCTCAACCACTAATTCAGCTATCTGAGTTTGAATCCTGCCTAGGGCTGAAAAAAGATTCTGCATTGGTGTACTATGAGCTAGCACTCTAGTTCTGGTGGGCAAGGAGTTGTGTGTGTGTTAGTGTGTATAAGGTCACAGCATTACTTATATATCAGACCATGTATGAGCTCTGAGCTCATATTTGGGAGGGTCATAGCTGTCAAGCATGAGTCCAACATGTGATCCAAGACCATTGTGAATCACAGGATGGATAGATTGATACCAAAAATTAATGGGAGAGAATAACAAAACAAATTTTCTCTATGTTGTTTATTTTCTTTATAGAACCACAACACTGCAGCATACTCTAGTCCAAGGTGTGTGTAAATAATGATAACAATTTGTTTAATAAGTTAACAGTGATACAGAGATGCACTGACAGTATACAATTTGTTTAGATTTTAGAACTAGTTTAAGTACATAAATGTGCTAGGCATTGTTGGCCACATATGATGGTGTATTAGTTTCTTGTGACTGGGAATTCAGGACCTTATCAGTGATGATGTGGTTAAAGGTCATCCATTGGAGGCTGGTGCACACATGATGACAGATGTGGTGTTGTATTAGGGCAAAGCCAAGAGATTTGTCCTTATCCTCCAAGTCCCTTGGGTGGAGTTGCGTCCATGCAATGAAACAACATTACTATTCTTGCGAGTTGGCCTGTGGTGAATATTGTCTAAGGCACTTCCTCCATGTTGTTGGTTGCTGAAATTGGTAGGTAGCCACACCCTCTTTTAAATTTTTATTATTAATTGGGTTGGTGTTGACACATTATTTCAGTTTACTAACAGTAGGTTTCTTAAATCTTATGGAGCAAGGTCAACAGGCTGACCTCAGGCTGCTACAAAGTGCCATGGTCACGCTGAAGGCAGGAGGTCACAGGAGGTTTCTGTGTTTATTTACCTAATTGTAGTATACAGGAAAGGATTAATGCTCATTGAGTCCCATTTGTTCATCAACATTTCTGCTATATCTACATTTTTTACATTGTGCAATTGTCCAAAGCATGTTAATTGATAACTTGTGTCTATAGTACATATTAAAGCATGTTCTTAATATTTTCCATAATTTTGACAATTTACTTATATCTGATTAAATTCAACTTAAAAGCCAGCTATATGGAACTGGTTTTATGCCTGTCTGTGTGAAGGTAGGCCATGCCTGTGTGGCAGGCAAGGACATGCATTTACCCCAAGGTGGGGTTATCTATTGCAATGTGACAGGCTACAACAAACTTCAGAATCTTTTCACAATAACCTTTGAATCAGTTATCTCTCATGGCAAGAATGTTCATTAAAGCAGATTGTTTGAAATGCAGTTTTGTAGTTGATGAAATGTATTTGGAAATATTCAGTTCTCATGGTTATGTGAACTATTTTTTCTGTAACTAATTGTTTTTCATCATTTGGATGGGCTTTCCCAGGTTGATCACATTATCTCAGTTTGTCATTCTTATTTCATTTAGTCTTATATAATGTCAGTTACCATAAATTATGGTGTACAAAAAAAAAATCAGACCAGAAAAAAATCTTAAACTAAGGGTTGACTTGTATGATATGGATAAAATGTGAACTTTTACCACAGAGAGGTCAGCTAGTGGATCAATACAGTTACTACACAATTTAGTGTAATTCTCTTAAGCTGCCAGATATATGTTAAACTAAAATTCATGTTTTTGAGCATGTTTTACATATTAATAGAGATTGATACAAGATAATAAAATATTGTTACAGGTTGTCTTGATATGAATAATAAGCCCTTGTTTTATGTTTTTGCCTTGAGGTCATATCTTAACCTCATTATCTATTATCTAAGTTTTGGTATGCCCTTAGCATACTGTATCTTTGAGGTCATTGACCATTCCAACAAGTATATTGTAAGCCTAACCTAGAATTTTAAGCTTAAGTTCTTGAAATCGTTTAATAGATCAGGTCAACTGTTTGCTGCAATTTATGGTATGTACCAAGAGCATTAATATTATCTATAGATTTTATGTTTTTTCCTTAAGACTGTGTATTAGTGATTCCATATGTGATTGAAATTTGTACAAAAAATATTCTATCATTATGTTTGTATCTTAATTTCATAGTTGCAGTTCCTATCCTTCCATTAGACAGTTGATATCACCAATTTTTAGTCAGCCCCCATAAATAAGACAAATTGCCAATATCTACTCACTAGTTTTAGTTCATCTTCTTCTTTGGCAAAATATAAGAGGCCTTTTTTTTTTCTTCTTCTTCCATGGAAATAATGTTGCTTTACTGTTCTCAAGAAACTTAGTATTTCTAATAATTAAAAGCTGCCCTTGAGTTAGCTTTTTCATAGGAGCACTATACCTAGAAGAGCCTTTCCTCACATATTGTTCCTCTAAACTGGAGGCATGGTTGTACACCTGTCCACTTTGGTGTTCACACGTGATCAAAAATTGAATGTAAGAAAAATTCAAGACCAATATAAACCTTTTAACCCAACAGCACTCCATACAAATTTTGTCTAGGCAGATACCAAACAATTTTATACAGTAGAGGAACAGATTTTGGACAAAATGAGGTCACAATAGAAAAATATCTTATATGTATATATATATATATATACAATCTCCATGACCGTCGCTGTCCACTAGCGAAGTATTCACATATATATATATATATATATATATTTTTTTTTTCCCTTCACCCATTCCATCCCTGGAGTGTATTCAGGGATGGAATGGGTGGGAATGATTTTATGCCTTTATCTTTTTGGCTACGCCCCTTGTAAGGGGGAAAAAGCCTTGGTATATGTATGTATGTTTTTCCCTAACCGTCCGAAGGTAGGGGTGAGTGGAGAATGGTTGTGTATTGATGATGCTGTGATCCATGAAAGGGAGTGGGTGGGGGCTGGGGTGTGGGGGGGGGTCAGGGAGTATGTGTGAATATTTTGATGCAGCCCGAAGGGATTTTTCCCTGTCTTCTCTTTTTCTTCATGAGGGGATGGAGAGGGGGGGGGTTGCCAATTAAAAGAACTTGCTGTGGATGTGCTGTGTCTTGCTACATTGCATCTGACCCAGGGCAGTGGGCGAGATGCTGGGATGACCCATCATCCAGGGGAGCCAAGAAAAAAGGGAGGGAGGGAGGGGTGGTGAATGGGAGTGGAGTATGTGGGGATGAAATGAGTGGGAGTGGATTTATACTTTTGTTTTTTGGCTACCTCCTTTGTAAGGGGAAAAAGCCCTTGGTATATTTATGTATGTATCAGCTTCATAAAATCATATGGTGTGTGACAGAAAGAATTGTATGAGTGATAAGCATAGTTTATCTCTCGTATAGTGTTTTGCATGTGATTTAGATGTATTCTTTCAAATATGTATAGGCAGTAATGTGGTGACTTAATCTTGATGGATGCAGTTGATGAAGGAATGGTAACTGAAGTACTCTGAATCAGTGAAAGGATTAGTACAAGATATTTAATTCTCCCCAGCTGATTTATTGAGTTCAGAATTGACATGGTTCTAGTACCCATTTTGTACTTCTGTTGTAAACCTTGCAACCACATATAAAACTTTTTCATGAAATATAGCAGATAATGAAAATGAATACAACTACTTTTGAAATATCTTATACACCACAGGTATTCATTGTAAGAATCTGGGGAGGGATGTGGAAGCCTTGTTTTTTTCAAACGAGTCCAATTAGGACAAAATATGAGTTCTAGTAATTTAATCATCATACAGATCAAGCATGAAGGAATTAATGTTGAACTGTACTTATCATAACTGAAGGCATTGTACTTGAGTTCTTTTTCCTATGTAATCATAGAACTATTATTTTCCATTGATCTAACAACATCTTTTACAGCTAATCATGGTAAACACCAGATTTGTGATAAACTAAGGTTTTCATCAAGAAAAACTTCATTATGTGAAATCTGGCCCTCAAATGAATAAAATTGTTTGAACCTTTGAACAAAATATATAAATAGCTTTTGGGTCATATTGTTAATTCTTAGTCACTACATGATATTACTGTAGGAATATAAATGGCATGATCTTACAGTTCTCTGCATTTACCTATGTACATTTACAATTTTGCATTACAATTTTATACAATTTTGTAAGGATTAGAAATATATTGTATCCTGACTTCCCTGTTGATTTTCAGTTCACTCCTTTAATACTGTGGTATTCCATATAAGGTTTGTTGTGAATGCACATTTGTTTGAATAAATCAATGTTTTTCTAGAGAAAGCTTGTATAACATGGTATTGAAGAGCTAAGTGTAATTAGATACTGATATAGCAATGTGCCACTATAGCATCTGTGAAACACTACTTATGAGCAATCATGTAAATGCTACACTGACTTGTTACCATTAGCTTTGTAGGAACAACTACTACAAGAGACTTGTGAGTTTCTTCTTCTC
This sequence comes from Oratosquilla oratoria, assembly GCF_046742065.1. Classification (NCBI taxonomy): domain Eukaryota; kingdom Metazoa; phylum Arthropoda; class Malacostraca; order Stomatopoda; family Squillidae; genus Oratosquilla; species Oratosquilla oratoria. Next base: position 25,120,949 of record NC_134801.1, read on the forward strand.
CTTCTCCTCCCCCTACTTCTCCTTCTCCTCCTCCCCCTACTTCTCCTCCTCCTCCTCCTTCCCCTCATCATCATGAAGGGCAATATTGATGTGAAGCAGACAGCAGCCGTAAATGCCTTGGCTATCAGTATATTGTTTTTTATCAGCATATAGGTGTATGAAAGTACTTAAGAAGTTACCTGACCATTTTGCAAAAAAGAAACGTGTAAATACTACTTTCCTTAGTTGATTGATGTAATACAGACCATTATATGGTATTAGTTGTTATTTAAGGTCATCTTTCTTGAATAATTTTCAAGTATATCATGCTGGTGCGCTGTTCATGCCTTACTTTAGTTTTAAGGATTATACAAGTTTGTAATTCCTTTAGACATATATTAAATGGAAATTTACTTGTATATCATTTTCCTTAACACAGATGTTCATGGTTGTATTTCCATAATTCAACCCATACAATGCTATTCACAGACCTGTAATCGGAAAAAAATGTGAAGATGGAATTGTAATACCGACTTACAAAATTATACTATTTTCCAATAAGACCAAAGAAACTACAGTGAATAATCACTCACAGATATCATAACAGAGATATCACAATTCAAACACAAAGAAAACATTTATTGGTGGCTAGGACTTTCTCCAAAATGATGTTCTTTTTCATGATACCTGGGATAGATTCCCACCAGAGTTGATGTTGAGACTGGCAGTATATTCTTCAGCCACTGTTCCAATTTTATTCCATCTAATACCTCATTATTACCATTAACAACCAAAAGTACTTTGGCATAGGTGTGTGATGCAATGAAAAGGATGGCGATTTCTGGAATTCTCATGTTGCAATCCACGTGACCCCCAATGTGGTAAGCCATGTTGATGGCTGGAGGCTTGAAGCATAATGCCCCAGGTCAGATGGAAGCCTTTAGACCCATAGCTGTGCAACATAAGATTGGATGGCCTCATAAAGAGAGACTAAATATTGATGAATGACCCCATGTCCCTCATCCTGACAGCACTTTTTTTTCCCTAACCATTAAAGTACCTCTTTTCCTCTGATGGCACCTGGGCTGATTGATCACAATCACCTGATCCTTTCAACTCATGGTTGCTCCTTTCATTACATATTTACTCATGAAATTACAAGCCTCATGATCTGCTGGACCCCTGTATTCAAAGCCCAAGTTGTTGGATTCCACCTTGTAACAAATTCTACCAGCAAGGAGCCAAAAGGCTTACTGGTGGGTTAGTGTGTAGGGGAAAAACAGATAGGTTCAATTCCACTCTATCTTAACCATTGCACTTTAAAAGGTTGCTATGTTGGCCCCATCATCCTTAGGACAAAAAGTTGACAAAGCTTATATTTTCATCCAAGGTCTGGAGACAGGTTAGCTTCCCCAGGTATCTTGTACCCATCATGATTCTCACTTAGAGATTCTGCAGCTCTTCACTTTATCTACCTATTAAGAGGAGAGCAGGATCTTGAAGCAAAACTTAGGGACAGGACACCTGGAAGAGAACATGTGCTGCCCTGCTACCTCCAAGTATTGTGAAACCCCTTTAAGTTGGAAAAATATGAACAATACATTGAATTTTATAATCAAAATACATATTTCCTAACTCAGTTTCTTTGTTATTAATGTACAGTGGTACCTCTATTTACGCGGGCCCTTATGTACGCGAAATTCTATTTACGCGGTCAAATTATGGGGAAAATCTTGTTGCTATTTACACGGAAATTTTCTTTTTACGCAGGCACATTGGTGTCCATTACAGCGCGGAAAATAAAATCCCGCGCCGCCATCTTGCTGACGTCACCATTCACGCGCTGTGTTGTCTCCTCCCGCCATCTTTGCTTGTGTGCACGACTGGTCCTTCTTTCGGCGCCAACCCCTTGGTATTGTACTGTTTGTGCCTTTACAATGACTCCAAAACAGGTGAGAAGTCCTACTGAAGCTGGTGCTCGTAAAAAAAAACAGCATCACGATTGAGAAAAAGACGATTCGCCAAAATAAGCCACTGAGCAACTATTGCATGGGATTTTGTATACGACGCTGTTTTCGGAATTGGTTCTCTTTTCAGAAGTCTTTGACAAACTTGGATATCCAGAGGGAATGTTGAAAAGAACAAAAAGAAAAGCAATAAATATTTACAATCGCGGAAAGAAAGAGAGAAATGATAAAAATAATACAAATTTTATGTCGGTACCTGGCTCAGAAACGTCACCAATAATAGACAAATATTTAACAAAATCAGGTATGAACATAGCTAAAATAACTAACAAGATAGGTGATTTAATAAAGACTTCTGAAAAGAGAACCAATTCCGAAAACAACGTCGTATACAAAATCCCATGCAATAGTTGCTCAATGGCTTATTTTGGCGAATCGTCAAGAGGATTAGAAAAAAGAATTTATGAACATAAAAACGACATAAAAGCACATAGGACATCTAATTCTTTAGTAGTTCATGTGGAAAAATTCGATCATTTACCAAACTGGAGAGAAGCTGAAGTGCTACATAAAGGTTTTGATAAATTCACTAGAAGAATTGTTGAATCAGCATATATTTCAACTAATAATTCATCGAATCATCGAGGAGGGTTTATCAATTTAGCTAAAGAAACTAGTATTTTAATTCTAAAGCACGCCAGAAAAACGACCTTTCCCAAGTGTCCGAAAAGATAATTAGATTTAGTAGATAAACTTCAATTGCAGTTCTACATACACTCTCTGAAGAAGTTCTACGCGAACGAAACGTTAGTGTGTTTAGGGTTCCGAGCCTTCCCCTGTGTTTATGTTCTCCATCATCTATATATATATATGCATTGTGGTTGATAAAATGTATATATATATATATATATATATATATATATATGTGTGTGTGTGTGTGTAGACTTGTGTTGTTCTACATTGGTTGGAGGCGTTGGAGATTAATTATTCTTGGCTTCTGGTCTTTATTGCGTCGCCTCCGTGGTGGCGATATGAAAGCACTCGGAGATGATGAAAGGACATACTCTGATTAAAAAAAAAAACACTGTTAAAGAATTGAGAGACGCTATGGAGGCAATGAATTCATGACTTGTTTAGGAGAACTGCATAGTTAAAATGTTGGTAAGTAGCTTTACGAAGAGTTTTTAGATTTTACAATGCTACAATCAAGTCATTTAGTCCATGGGACAGGAGGGTCCACCGTGCACCCCCCCCCCCCATAATAGTATAGGACAATTTTTTTTTTTAGTCCCTAGGACCTTATGAAACAACAATATATGATGCCCACAGCAATATTTTGGGATCAACTACCCATTAGTGGCCATTTACAAAATGGCCGCCGGCGTAACTCAAAAAAATCACGTTTTCGCTTATAACTTTCCTTCTATGACAGATAGAGACATGGTTTCGGTGTCTTTACCTATGTTTTCGAGTACCAGCAATCCAATAATGCATCTTAGAACACTCTATTACGTTTACCTTATTCCCAAATTTTGAAAATAATTCATTTCAAGTACAAATTTGGATTTCTTTCTTTAACCTTACAGAATCATATGGAAATCACATACAAAAAGACAAGAGAAAACATTATAATTTTTCCAATAATTTTCAAACAGCTAGAAACCAGTACATTCTCATTTAAGTTGAGACAATTAGAACATTTATAAAGCATTGGCAGCATCATAAAAATCATAGTGCACGAAACATGATTCTCTTGAAGCCTGGACAATCCAACAAACTTAATAACTGTCATCATCACTGTCACTTGACATGACATATTCATCTATGTCACTTAGTTCCATCTCATCATCAGAAGTCACTTCATCATTAGCAATGGCATAATCTTCAGAAGCAACATCTTCTGTCACAACTGGTCCATCAAACTATAGTGGTGTCATTTTGCCATCGGATGATTTCCATCCATGTCCTGTGGGCTCAGGTATTACAGGCAGGGCAACATCAGCACACTTCCAGATACCAGTCTGGTAGTTCACGCGTTGTATATGCTGATACAGAGACTTCCTACATGGTGGGAACTGGCCGAGATCAATATTTCTATCGACATTGACAGTGCCATCTGGTCCTCCACACTTTCACTCAACAGCATATCGGACTGCATCAACACTCTTGTGGTGGGTTCTGCCATACATGGCACAGGTAAATTCCTCCAAGTCATCCACCAAACTCTCAGGATGAGAAAGTGCATCAACGAATCGAGGTGACTTCAAGAGAAGTTTGACTGGTCGCACTTTTCCAATTCCCTTGAATGCACTTGTTGTGTCACAATGGGTGAATGCATGGAGACCCATCAGTGCAGTGCAAAGCTGTTGACCATATCCATGTGCCATCTGGGTTATGTTTACAAGTCTCTTTTTATTCCCAGTGCCTCTGTCAAACAAGATGTTGACGTCAAACTTTCCAGCATGATGAAGTAGCACGAAAAAGACATCACTGTCGGGACTTCGTACCCGAATGTTATCATAACCATGCTCCTGGGCAGAGGCACAGTACAGGACTATTCTTGTGTCAGTTTCTTCTTGGTCAGAGAACAAGTCCAGAATTTCTGTTTCCTTCACGGCTTGACCGTCTTCAGTCTCCAACAGGAAGCAGTGACCCTGAGCTACTGTCATCACTTTTCTGTTTACGAGAGAAGCTGTAGTTTTCTGAATGCCCAAACTTGTTTATGAGGTTGGTAAGTTCTGCACTTCTGAACAAATGTCGCAGTGTCATACACAGAAGTATGTGTTTTGGCAATTTCCACTGGCCATTTGTGACAGCACGGCAAAGGTCTTGTCCAATCGATTGTGTCAGTCGATTGACTTTGGTGCCATCTTCCTGCGTTTGTTTGCCAGCTATAAGGAAGTACAGGAACTTCATTAATTCCTCAGGGATGTTAGGATTTACTCCCTCCAGATATCGAGCTGTTGGTGGCCATTTAATCGGTTCGGCACATTGAAAGGTTTTTTGAATATCATACCTCAAATTCAAGGCCACATCTTTTGTTTTGTCAGATGTACCAAGGATATACGCCTGCTTCACAGCCTCTCCTACTTAATGTCAGTGTTGAAAACAAGGTAAGAACCAAACCGGCCAGATTGGGATTGGATTGGCTCAAATGATAGTTTTGCTTTTAGTTTCTCAGATCTGTACTGAGTGTTTCCACACTGGGTTTGAGCTAATTCTTGGATATAAATGTCCTTCAAGAAATCTAGCTTGACACCAGTGTTATTGTGGATAACATTTTCTTCAACAAAGGCACAAGTACTGGCAAATGCATTGCGGTGAGCTTCGTCCATCATGGCCTGCTGAGACAGAGCTTCAGGGTCACTGCTGCGCCACGACGACGGGTCTCTTGTGTACTTAGCTCTGCAACTCCTGTGGTATTGAGCCTCACAGGCATAAAGGTCATAACCCTTGATCCTTCGCAGCATCTCAAAATCTTTTCGTTCCTCTGCAACTTTGAGAACGGTTGCACCTCCATGATATTCAAATCGTGATGTTGGTTCAGTTGTCCAGCTGCCTCCATGTTTAACTTTTTTTTTTTTTTTTTTTTTTTTTTTCCCCGGTCTTGTGGCAGAAAATGCAGTCTGGGTTAAAAATGAATTTCTCACTTCCATCAGAAGGGAATCTTGGTGGACGTGGACGACAAACATCAGTTTCTGTTAATGATGATGAGGTCGATGAGGATGAAAGTCTTTCTAGATTAGATGTGAACCGTTTGTAACATTGTCGATGATATCCATGGTTTTCCTCGACTGTATCTGGAATTTGTAAACAGACAGACGACATCCGATGAGGAGAATCTACTGGCTCAGAAAGTCTCCGCTTTTGGATTTCCTTCAGCTTTGATAGTCTCTCTTCTGTCAGTGTTGTCAATGGTCCTGATGAACTGTCTCTGTAATGTATAATGCAATGTTCAGTTTTGGAAGAAGCACCTGCCACACTCATCCCTCTTGCGCTTCTTGGATGCCATGTTCGTTCAGGATAGACAGTTTACTGTAAAACAATAAGAAGATAAATTGTAATTTCTAAACAATAACTATGCTGAATAAAATATTGCACTTTGCGTATTGTACTACAGGATCACTAAAATGTGGCCCGATTAGGCCCAAAATCGCGTTTTTTTCTTCAAATTTAACAATAAGGTAAACGTGATAGAGTGTTCTAAGATGCATTATTGGATTGCTGGTACTCGAAAACATAGGTAAAGACACCGAAACCATGTCTCTATCTGTCATAGAAGGAAAGTTATAAGCGAAAACGTGATTTTTTGAGTTACGCCGGCGGCCATTTTGAAAATGGCTACTAATGGGTAGTTGATCCCAAAATATTGCTGTGGGCATCATATATTGTTGTTTCATAAGGTCCCAGGGACTAAAAAAAATGGTCCTATACTGTTATGGGGGGGGGTGCACGGTGGACCCTCCTGGCCCATGGACCAACTATTAAACTATCAAAACCTGACGAGCCAAATTCTATTATGGATTTATAGCGAAAAATTAACTTACCTATTATGCGAGAAGTAATCCAGTCTCTACGAATTTGCCGTGGAAGGGTCAGACATCGGCTGGAATACACCAAAAGGAATAGCATTATCGTAGCGCACATATCTAATGTCAAAGGACAATGAGTTGCTTCTCCGATATTAAGAATGGTATAGAAATCACACTCAAACAGAAAATTGATAAAAATTCCTCGTTTAAGTTGAGATTCCTGTTCACGTGGAATGTTTACATTACTCGAGACCAGTTGCTAAAGTTAAGTGATCGCACTCGCTTAGAATATGATTTCCTTATCTAGGATAGAGCTCCTTTCCTTTCTTTACAAGACGAAGTTTAATCAGACACATTCCTTCTATAATCCATTTTGCACTTCTGTTTGTTTGCTGCGTTAACCTAAAAACGTTCGTTCAAATTATCTTATGCTTATCTGCACTCCACAGGGGTTCCAGATTGTTTTTATTTTTGTTGGTTAAATGATAAGTAGAAATATATGAAATACACCAAAACGGGCACCAGCTGCAGTCTCGAAAATATAATTTTCAGGCCATTTGCCTTAAGCTTATTGAATACGTAAATTCATTGCTGATGCTATTTATTCAATTCAAGGTAATCTACCCGTCATGTTCTTCCCAACTTTATCACTGAAGTCACAACAACATGTATTTTATCGGCTGAGAAGAAACCTGCACAGCGAAGCTATAGCGGTAATCCCCTACCACACTCCTGGCCAAATGGCCACTTCCGGAAGGGAGTGTGTGGTTGGACATTCCGCATAAATCATCGGAAATTTAAAATTCCCGGCTCTGTGCAGGTGGCGCAAGCGTCTACAACCCCACCTCCCCCTCCCTATCCCCTCCCTTCTTACTCGGCTGCACGGATTGAGCCGTCACTTAGCATCGCGGAACCAGACGAGTCGGTCACTCAACAACCCACCTTCTTTTCATGCAGGTAAGTCTGGTTCCTGCTCGTGCTCGTGTTCTCGTAGGGAGCTCTACCTGTTCTCCTGCAGTTTTTCCCCTTCGGTGTTGTGTCCAGACACCTTTGGGACACCCCGTCTATGATTACCATTATTCTATTTTCAGACCAAACGCTTGTGTGTGGAATCCGGCTGCACAGCCAGGATCTCGTCAGACGGCCACCACGACCTCTGCTCCCGCCATACCCCTTGTTTCTCACAAGCTGGCGTTGTGTGCAAAGCGCGGGTTGAGGAGATTCGTGCTGCTCCTCCCAAAACCCGTTCCAAGCTAGCTGCCCTCGAACTCCTTCGGGAGGCATGGCGCAGAGCTCGGAAATTGAAATCCGCTGACGACCCCCCCCCCACCCTAGTGTGGGCGGATCCGGCGTTAGGCGTGGAATTGGGCCTCGTTCGCCCTCGCCATCCGTCTCCCTATGTCTCCGAGACTTCCGTTGGTGCACAACCTGGGCCTCTCGGAGTACAAGGGGACGAGTCTGATGTTGCGGAGTATGGTGTCCCCGAGCGTCCTCAGGCCTCTCGGCAGCCCCATACATCCGACCATCAAGGGTCCTTAAAACCCTTACGTCTAGCTTTCTCTAGCACCCGCACGACCTCTTCTCCCGCCATACCCCTTGTTTCTCACAAGCTGGTGTTGTGTGCAAAGCGCGGGTTGAGGAGAGTCGTGCTGCTCCCAAAACCCGTTCCAAGCTAGCTGCCCTCGAACTCCTTCGGGAGGCATGGCGCAGAGCTCGGAAATTGAAATCCGCTGACGACCCCCCCCCCCCCTGGTGTGGGCGGATCCGGCGTTAGGCGTGGAATTGGGCCTCGTTCGCCCTCGCCATCCGTCTCCCTATGTCTCCGAGACTTCCGTTGGTGCACAACCTGGGCCTCTCGGAGTACAAGGGGACGAGTCTGATGTTGCGGAGTATGGTGTCCCCGAGCGTCCTCAGGCCTCTCGGCAGCCCCATACATCCGACCATCAAGGGTCCTCCTTAAAACCCTTACGGCTTGCTTTGTCAAGCACCCCCACGAGTCTTCCTCCCTAGTTCACTCGCGTGAACCCGGCAGGAAATCTCGCTCGAAAAAGAGGTCTGCCTCACCGAGGTCCAGGACGCTCGGCTTGTCCCCACCTCCACAGCCTCTCCCCCCAACTCACCCTCCCTTCCTCGCTCTCCTTTTCCTCGCCGTAAATCCCACAAGGGCAGGGAGCCGGAGGACGAAACGAGGGGAGAGGGAACTCTGGCTGCCCAAGTGGCTGCCCTCCTTCCGTCCCTGATAGGCCCCGTCCTTGAATCGGCCCTATCACATTATCCGGCCTTTCAGGCCGCGCAAATCATAACGCACCCCTCTCCAGAGCAACCTCCTATTGAACCTACGGCTCTAGCCCCCCCTCCCACTCTCCCTCCTGGTCCTTCCCTCCGCCCCTCCGTGCCGGCGACAGGTATAGGACTAGAAGGCCCCTCTCAGGAGGAACCCCCCAATCAGACGTCCGTCGGGTTGGACGGGGTGGAGGACCACTACAGTTCTTCTTTACCTTATCCTCCTACCATGACGGACTCTTTTGAGTTCCGCCCCTTCTCATGGTGTGACCTTCCCCGGTCCTGGGAGTACTCGTTTGGAGAAGGCCACAAGCTAGTGGCCTGGTCTCCCGACTACTCGCTACCGGAGGGCTGGAGGAGGAGAGATGACGTTATCCTAAAGTGGGCCAACGACGAGGAGGGGGCTAAGGTTCTATATAAGTTGCTGACGACGGAGGCCTCGACCAGACAAGACCTTGCCTCTACCATCTCGACCGTCACGGCAATCGCGATGATGAGGAACTGGCTGACGACGCTCGCCACGAGCTTTGAGGACTTCCCGCGGGAAGAATTGAGGTGAGTGGGATATTTCAATCTATACAGAGGGTCCAGACCTGTCCTGGCGAGAGACGCTCAGGTAGCGTCTTCACCCAGGACGGAGCCTCTTGACTAGCGCCCGAGGACGAGGTCGTTCGGAAACGACCTCGGCCTCGCATATGTTATACGTTCTACAATTGAGCGATGTGACTTTATTACACCCTCCGGGGATCGGGATCCTTCTCGCCCTACTAATTTGATTCGCGTGTTTTCTGTATGCAGACACACCCTGGCGGCACTCTCTACCGTGGCAGAGGGTACAGCCAACATGGCGTCATCAGCCCTACCCCCAGCAGCGAGGGCCTTCACCGCGGCTCGTTTGGCAGCTCGTCAGTCTGCAACGCGGTCGGCCCCGGAGATAGCTCGCCGGGGCGTGGTGAGAGCAACTCCCCTTTCCCGTGGTCTGTTCGACCAGGAAGCGACAGACCGCGTCTTCGCTACGGTCCCGACCGTCATCCAGATCCAACAACCCTCCCAACCTTCGGAGACAATGGAGGGGGAACACTTCCTTCAACGTGCCGTCTTTCTGCTCGCCCTGGCTACGGGTTATAGGGCGTCACAGCTGGCGGCGATCACCCGCCACCAGTCCTTCTCCAACCTGGAGGAGGACTGCTCTGCCCTAACTCTCGCTCCATCACCTACATTCCTAGCCAAGAATGAGCAGGCGGACGACATGATTGGCCCTATCAGAATACCATCCTTCCTGGAGGAAGGAAACCCACACCCGCTGTGCCCGGTCCGTGCGTTTAAAGACTACGTGGAACGCACGGAAGGGGTGTCCGAGGATCATCTCTTCTACAATTCGAAATCTCGGAACCCCCTAACCCCGAGGTCCCTGGCGCGTCTACTTTGCCGCATTATAGAGAAGGCCGACCCGGGCCATGCCCCCCACGCCCACAACATCAGAGGCCTCGCGGCATCGCTGGCATTTCTCCGCACCCACTCTGTGGAACGGGTGCAGGACCTCGGGGGCTGGGCATCAGCAACTTCCTTCAAGACACGGTATCTCTACCACTCGATCACCCCTGTCCCATGTGTCGCCATGGGAACGGCTCCACCCCTCTCTTCGCAAAAGAAGGGGGGCAAAGGGCGACCGAGGGGTAGGGGAAGGCCCAGGAACCGCTGAGCAAGATACAATATTCTACATAGAATTTATGCACTATGTAAATTGTACAATATTATTTTTATAAAAAATAAACAAATGAATATATATATATATTGATATTGATATCGATATAAGTACTTGATGCTTTTTGTCTCCCCTCTACTGAATGATAAGATGAATAGTCTCCCATACGAGACACACGTAATAACGGCTTGAGCCCTGTCCTCGACTACAATTTGGGCTTCACCTTCTCCTCCCACCTATCCTCGTCTCATGCTTAGCTTCGCTGTGCAGGTTTCTTCTCAGCCGATAATACTTCTTTGTCGCGGCTAGTGCCGCTTAAATTGTTTTTATCGGCTTAAGAAACCTGCACAGATTTAGGGTCCCTCCCTCCTCCCACAGGCGAAGCCTTCATTTCTCATTGAAGTGACGGCTCAATCCGTGCAGCCGAGTAAGAAGGGAGGGGATAGGGAGGGGGAGGTGGGGTTGTAGACGCTTGCGCCACCTGCACAGAGCCGGGAATTTTAAATTTCCGATGATTTATGCGGAATGTCCAACCACACACTCCCTTCCGGAAGTGGCCATTTGGCCAGGAGTGTGGTAGGGGATTACCGCTATAGCTTCGCTGTGCAGGTTTCTTAAGAAAAAACAATTTAAGCGGCACTAGCCGCGACAAAGAAGCATTTTCTTTTCTTACTACCTGATTTACATCACCATAGAATTCAATTTCATCGTTTTTACTCTGTGAAGTTGGTACTTCAACCTATGTACCTTTTATAGAACCTAATCACAATCCAAGTTAACCTACGTTACCAGCAATTTCTCGATTAACTAAGATTCCTGTTTTAATGGATCCTTCCTTCTCTTTACTTCAGCAATAGAACAGGCGTTGACTATCTTACAGCTGCACGAGTTTTTCCCTTCCTTTGGACTTCACTCAGTCCCACAATATCTCAGTTAATGTTCTTCAGTTCCTGCATCAAACTCTACAGCCTGTGTTTTTTTTTTTTTTTTTTTTTTTTTTTTTTTTTACCTTATAGATGTATATCCTTATCTTCTTCAAGGTTGTTTGATGTCTAAGACTTAGCTCTGCTTGAGCAGTGATTACTCCCATTCGGTATAATTTTTTTTCCGTAAGTGCATGAAACAATGCGGTTGGACCATTAAGTGACGACAATCCAACAGACGCCCGTGAAGTTTGGTTGTACTGTCCATGATGCTTTTTTGGAAGGTTGTGGCAATAATTTCACTTCCTTCCCACCTAGTTTCTGGTGAAATACATCTATAGTGGCACATTGTTCAATATATTTGGGGGAACTCTATATATATCTATTGTACCCGATGGTCTATTCCGTTATTATGACGGTATCTCATACCCATGAAGAATTTCCTTGTTCACCAATAGGGACGTGCCAGTTAGCAGTGGGTCTTGCTACTGTGTGTACGAGTTGATCTCCGTCTCAACTTTTGTACAATGTCTGTTCGATATAAGTGACCGTGCAAGGAAGTTCATGCTTATCGACATAGGTCTTGTAGTCAGGTCTCAGGTAGAAATAGAGTAAAAATCAAGTTAAAGATGGTTACAAGACGCCTCTTGAAAATATATTTTTTTTACTAACTTTCCTAGAACGATGCATTGTGCTTCTATTGTGGAAGTTTAAAAAATTAGGAATTCAGAATTTTTTAGTGTTATGAATAGGTAAGAATGAGAAATTAGATCAAGGTCATACATAGATGGATTAAGATTATGTAGGCATTCTGACTGAGAAAATAAGAATATGTTATTGAGTAATTGTTGGGATCATTAGAATGGGACCTTTCGCAGTCAGGCTCGTAGATTCCTATTAGCGCTAGAATTTTCAATTGTCTCGGATTTCACGAGGCAAAGGGGTGACTTAGCTAATTTGGAAACCGATATTTAAAAAAAGATACGCCATAAATTGCTGCATAAATGTATTTAAAATTAAAAACATGACTCATAATTTTATAATTTTTACTTACTGGTGTGTGATAAGGCTTTGTTAATTTAATCATAAGATAAAACTAAAAATAGGTAATTATTTTTACTGAAGTTACTATGAGCAGTAAAAATAAGAGGATGTTGATTTCGGTTTGTGCATTTTATATGAGAGTGTAGAAAAATAATGGATATCACTGTCACGTCCTGTATATGAAGATAATCAGTGAGATAAAAAATAGCAACAGTGGTGGCGGACGTACGAAGTTAACGACATTTTTGTAAATAGCCTCTTAGATCTGCTGGGAGCTATTTTCAAACACATATGACTAATTTTACGTGTGCCGTGGCAAACTGCACGTCAGATTAAAAAAAATATAACTTAAGACAAAGTTTATCGTACCGAAAACATTAAGTCTTCGATGCAAAATTATATTTTCGATACATTACATGGATTTGCCTATTGCTTGGTGCATTCAAATGAAAGTATATATCAGTATACGTCCATTGAAGTCGGTAGAAAATGACAAATTGCTTGGCTTGATACAATTATAGGCTGTTTTACGAATATCATCTGTGATTATAAATAGAGGCTCATACAATGCTATATGCCGTTTGCAATCATGAAATTAATTGACTCAAATTTCAGACACAATAATGTACAACGATACACCTCTGTAAGCTTATAAAACTTGCCCAAAAAAGTATTTATTTTCCGGCAAGAATTACAAAATCTGGCGGTGTCTGGTATCAATTTGCTCACTGCGAAAGGTCCCATTGCTTAGTTGTCTGTCCGCAAAACTAATTGTCTGTTGATATATTTGTAAATAATTTGTTTATTTTTTATAGGTAATCATTCACTCGTGATTTAGTGTTAAGATTATTGTCATAGTGAATGAAACAAAAATATTCACCACGAGGAGCAGGGGAAAGAAATATTAATGGCCACAGACCACTTATCTGGATTGATTGTAATAAACAACAAGCAAACTAGAAAAGTGTTGAACTACAATGCATTCACAAAAAATCCAATATAATGTTCTATTGATATGAAATTGTATGATACTAATCTATGATAAAAAAAAAAACTTACCTGTGAATTTGCAAAGGTAAATGTACTCGAAGTTGCAATTGACGTCCGCCCACCGCCAACGATACCCATAATACATCTGCAATGAATATGGGAATCTTTGAAGACTGTATGCTCTATTTTCATACATACATACATATATAAATGAGAGCAAGTTCTCATGCAGCCACTCTTCCCACTCCAAATAGCTCTCGACAGGCTCGATGAACTTGCACAAGCCAGGAATTCTGTGGGCGTCCCCTTCGTCTCCTCCTCCATTGAGAGTTGTCTCTTGTGGAGACAACCCTGTGAGTAGGATCAATGTCAGGGAAACGTGCCACATGCCCATATAGCCAGAGTTGACGCTCATGAATTATGCTGAAGGTAACTGGCCTAAACTGAGTCTCATAATATAGTCTCTGGCTTGATACGAAGTCATTCAAGCGATACTCCCTGATTCTTGTCAACCTGGAGGTTGACAGCGAGAGACATTTCGTCCCCACGTAAGCTCTACCACGTGGACCGACCCAGGCTTAGGAGAGAGGAGCCGCTGCAGCGCGCCCAGTTACCTGACCCCAGGTCAAAGGTTTGACCATGGCGAGAGGTTATTCCTTCCCAGGCCCGCCAACTAGACCGGACAATTCGTCGTTACTGCTGCACCGGGCATGCTCAGTACAACCCTCCTCTTCGGTTCCCCCATATCCACAGAGAGAGGTCACGAAGGAACTTTAGGACACTCTTCGACGGGCCGCCATCCGTGACGGACCAGGAGGGAGACTCTCCACGACGGGCCGACCTCCGCCGTGACGGACCAGCTTTACACGTGTCCTCCGTACTGTTCTAAACAAATGGTACGAGGGACAACAAGCTGTGGATGAAGAAGAAGGAACCACTCACAGCCTCTTCTATTGAGCTTACATGTCTTCTGCTTACCGCGAAGAAGAGAAGAGTGTGAGAAGTATCATTGATAAGAATGTCCAAGGTACTAACCCCGTAGACCGTGTAAAGCTGGTAGTGTACTACAGGAACAGCCGCACAAAGGACCTCATCATGAAGAACGATAGTTCACCACGCCCTGGAGATATGGAAAGTACCTGCCTCGTGTACAAATTTTCTTGCCCAAATAGGGATTGTGCGCCCTATGATGCTTACATAGAGTTGACTACTACCAAACTCTCCAGGCGCCTGAGCTATCATCTAACTCAGGGAGGCCCCAAGTGCCAGTTCCTGGAGAAACATGGCCAGCATCTCACAGGTGATGTCCTTCGGCAGAACACTGTCATCATTCAGAGAGAGTCCGACAAGAACCGCCTTGTCTACCTTGAAGCTTTGTATATTGCTGATAGTAGGCCGTCTCTGAATTCCTACCAAAACGCCCCTACTATACTCCCAAGTATTAAGCCTTTCAGAAGAGGCAAACCCCGAGGCAGGAAAGGAAAATATCACGCTACAGCACCGGGGTAGCGAGGCTCGAGAGAACGGACAAGCCAGCCAATGAGCGTACGTGGAAAACTGTCCCGCCCTCTCAACCATGAGGGGACGAGAAAAGGTCGTCCTTCCAGTCAATCACACGCTGTATTTCTGCATTTTTGTACCATATAAACCCATGCATTTGTTCCATCTTTGTCTTTTGATAATGACTCAGGCAGAGTCGAAACGTCAAGCCAATAATGACCGGAATAGGAAATCTACTCTTTCCTTTATCCCTTGCTATAAAGGATACCTTCAGGAAGTTGGAAACTCTGAAGAAGAAATTGATCAGCGCTGAATTTGCAGTTGCTTTTAACCAAG
The DNA here is from genome assembly GCF_046742065.1 of Oratosquilla oratoria. Classification (NCBI taxonomy): domain Eukaryota; kingdom Metazoa; phylum Arthropoda; class Malacostraca; order Stomatopoda; family Squillidae; genus Oratosquilla; species Oratosquilla oratoria. Next base: position 25,136,208 of record NC_134801.1, read on the forward strand.
CCTGCCTGAGAAGATATATATATATACATATATACATATATATATATATATATATATATATATATATACATATATATATGTATATATATATATAACACCACCTTGTCATGCATCAAATGGTCTTCTAAGCTACCCCTCTAGTGTAGTCCACGGTAGTCGACAAGCCATAACCAAGAAAAGTCACGCCTGTATTCTTATCACAGCTTGTATATAATTGATTCCTATAAACAATCACGAGCAGTGTATCCTGCCCCCTCCTGTAATCTAAATATTGATTGATTTACCACCACGCAGTGCTCCACGGGGTTATTGGGTTCCTGGGCTCCCCAGGCGACAAATTCCGGCAGCGACTCATTGAGGCGACCCCAGAACCGGTACACACCCGTCTCTTCCAGATCATTTAGTCCCACCAGGACTCGGTCCGTGTAGGTGAGATGACGCGTCAGTAGAACTGCACGGGAAAAGGATATATTGAAAAGCATGAGCCAGAAACCTAAACAATTTATACACTCTATTTTATTTCCATTTTTTAATATGACGACAAATTTCATGCCACACAATTGTATATACAGCCACGATCCAGTTTCTATTACATCCGGGCTCTCCAGAGGTAAGGAGCATATGTCCTTTTGGTTGGGAGCTCCCAGAGTTCCGCTTGTAAATGCTGCAGATTGGGAACGCAATAGTTTCTCACGAAATATGCTTGCACTTTAAAATGCACTCGACAGCAATACAGATTAATTCATGAAGTTGAATCATCATGGCTATACGTATGATTATTTCTGCTTTAGAATGTTATTATGACATCAGTAATGTTCGCGGTTCCAGGCGATGGATATTAAAAACTCATTGTAACTTACAAGGTTGTGAAGAACGTATGTTGTTACAACTTCAAGATTTACTATGGGGCCACAAGGTCCGATACAACCTATACCCTGTCTCGGACACTGTAGCCATGGTCTTGTGAATCGTGTGTGCAATCACCGATCCTCACACACATCAGTATCTACTGTTACAACGAGTCTTACTGACGTCGTAATAACATTCTAAAGCAGAAAAATATTCCCACGTGTGGTCATGATGATTCAGCTTCACTAACAAGCATGTATACTCGTCAAGTTCATTTGTGCAAGCATATTTCGTGAGGAACTATCGCTTTCTCGGTCGGCACCGTTTACAAACGGCTTTTGTCGTCAGAACTCGCGTAGCTCCCGATAAAAAGAGCATTTGTTCTTCACTTCTGGGGAGCCCGGTTCTGGTAGAATCTGTGGATCGTGGCTGTAGCATCACTGTTATCTCTATGACGTCGTCATTCTAGTGCCTAAAAATATCGACGTCAATTGATATCTGCCCAATTTCCTGAAACTGGGATCCTAATAGAATACACAAAAGTCTTGAAGGATGGAGAAAACCCCACAGAAATGTTTTATTTTGACACGTTGATGAATTATTGACTAAGGAAGATGTATTTAAAAGAAACATCATAACCATAGTCAAAATACAATCCAGGGAACATGTCACATTTTCATCTTTACGAATAAATCTAGTTAAGACTTTTATGTTGACATACATATACCAAGGCTTTTTTTTCCCTTACCAGGGGGGTAGCCAAAAAGGACAAGGCACAAAAACATTCCCACCCATTTCATCCCCGAAAACACTCCACACCCCTCCACCCTCCCTCCCATCTTAGCACCTCCTAGATGACGGGTCATCCCTGCACCCTGTCCACTGCCCTGGGTCAGAAGCAGTGTCGCAGGACACAGCACATCCACAGCAAGGCCGCTTCATTAAATCGGCGACCCCCCCTCTCCGTCCCCCCATATAAAGGAGAGGACGGGGAGAAATCCCTTCGGGCTGCGTCAAAATTTTTGCTCACACATACTACCTCATCCCCATTCCCCCGTCCAATCCACCTCATGCATCACAACATCATCCATATACAACCATTCTCCATTCACCCCTATCTTCTGTCCTCTCCCGTCCTTCCTCAACCGACATTCCCCTCTTCCCCAAAGCCCCCTTCACCCCATCCATCCACCTCATCCTAGGACGTCCCCTCATGTTCACTCCCTCCACATCTGCCTTCCATACCTCCTTTACTAGTCTTTCTTCACTCATTCTTTCCATGTGTCCAAACCATCCTAATACTCTTTCATCCACCCTATCTCCCAGCTCCCTTTCCACCCCTGTTCTCCTCCTCACTTCCTCATTTCTCACTCTATCTAGCCTAGTAACCCCCATCATACTTCTCAGACACTTCATCTCAAACACATTCAAGTTCCTTCTCTCTTCTTCTCTCATGTTCCATGTTTCTGCTCCATACAGTGCTGTTGGCACAATCACTCCTTCATACAGTCTCCTCTTAGCATCCATTCCCAGATTCCTATTCCTCATTACACTTTTTAAACCACCAAGGCATTTACTCGCTTCTCTCAATCTACATTCTACCTCCACCTTCACTCCACCCTTTCCTGCCACATTTGCACCCAAGTATCTAAAACTATCCACTTCCTCCAGTTGCTCTCCCTTAATGCTCACTTCCAGTCTACTGCCACTTTCACCCCTTGTACATCTCATCACCTTACTTTTACCCACATTTATCTTCAGCTTTCTTCTATCACACACTCTCCCAAACTCTGTCACCAGCTTCCTCAATCCCTCCTCCGATCCTGCCACAAGCGCAGTGTCGTCCGCAAACAACAGCTGGCTCACCTCCCACTTTTCTCCATTTTCCTTAACCATCTCCAATCCCTGACCCACTACCCTTGCATTCACCTCTCGCACCACCCCATCCATGTATAAGTTGAACAGCCAGGGTGACATAACGCATCCCTGACGAAGTCCCACCTTTACCTCAAACCACTCACTCTCTCCATTTCTAATCCTGACACAAGCTCTACTACTCTCATAAAAACTCTTGACAGCTCCCAGCTTTCCTCCTATCCCGTATATCCGCATAACCTCCCACAGTGCCTTTCTGTCTACCCTGTCCTAAGCCTTTTCCAGATCCATAAAGGCCCAGAAAACATCCTTCCCCTTACCTATAGCTTTCTCACATATCTGTCTTACCACAAAAATCTGATCTACACAACCTCTACCTGTCCTAAACCCACACTGTTCCTCACCAATTACTCCCTCTGTTCCTCTCCTAATCCTCTCAATCAAGATCCTCCCATAAGCCTTCCCAACTACACTTAACAAGCTAATCCCTCTGAAACTACTACATTCACACTTGTCCCCCTTTCCCTTGTAAAGTGGAACTATACACGCACTCCTCCAGTCCTCTGGCACTCTACCTTCTCTCCAGCAAACATTAAATAACCTCACCAACCAGTCCACCATCACTATACCTCCTTTTTTAAGACATTCTGCATGGCATCCATCCAGACCAGGTGCCTTACCTGCTTTAATCATCTTAACTGCTGCCGAAATATATCTGGATTTTGCCATCTTTCAATATAAAATCTTAAAATCAGCAGTTAAGATTTTATGTTGAAAGATGGCAAAATCCAGATATATTTCGACTGATAGTTCTTAGCTTATCTACGGATCTTATGCAAAATCAGTCTTAAATCTGAAATACGAGTAATTGTCATCTCAGTATGGGAAAAAGTAAAATTTTACAGCGACTAGCACTTGAATATAAACTTTCGTGCATAAGTAAGTGGTATATGATTTATAATCAAACATTTATCATAAAATGCTCGCCATTACCTTTCGGTTGTATTAGGTAAGAAAAAACGAGAACCACGAGTAAGATTACTCATTTTAAATTTTGAGATATCCAGATTAAGTGGCAAGACTCTAGCGTAATAAATGTGAAAAACAAGTCAAGATACAGTACCTGATTTCAAATATTGAAAGAAAGACAACTGCCGACAAGTAAGTCAAGAAAAGCACTATATGAAGACGAAGTCTTTAGTGACACAAAGTTTCGATCCTTAGACCTTCATCAAGTACTTGACAAAGCTCGATGTGTGAAACGTTGTGCCATTTGAAACAAACGTTGTTCTCACACGGTGCTTTTCCTGACGTCAAAAGTTCCTCACCCGCCCTCGACAACTTACCTTCGAGTGCTCTTTGTTCCTGCTCACTCTCGATGTCCGCTAGCAGGACCCCTGGATATGGGAATCTGTCACATTCATTCACCGCGTCTTGCATCAGGATTTTCTTCTTGCTCAAGTAATAACAATTGGTCCGATCTGGCAGCTCCACTCGTAGCCAGTCTTCAGGACAAGGAGCTGGCGTGTGGCATATCGACCAGAATATCAGTCATGGAATGGCAACGAAAGAATACAACAGATGTTATTACATTCCACTTACTCATAATCAAAATAGGACTTCAGACATTTGGACACCAGGTCGATGAGGCCAAACGAATGTTTGACCAAAAAACAGTTTACTGAACAGACGTTACACTGAACGGGATCTTGGAGGAATGTTTAATTACATCATGGATTTGCAATGAAATTTACATACATATACCATACATATACCAAGGCTTTTTCCCCCTTCCAAGGGAAGGTAGCCAAAAAGGGAAAGGCATAAAAACACTCCCACCCATTTCATCCCTAAATACACTCCACACCCCTCCCACCCTTCCTCTCATCTGAGCACCTCCTGGATGACGGGTCATCCCTGCACCCTGCCCACCGCCCTGGGTCAGAAGCAGTGTCGCAAGACACAGTACATCCACAGCGAGGCCGCTTCATTTAATCGGCGACCCCCCCTCTCCGTCCCCCTTTGCATATAAGGCGAGGACGGGGAGAAATCCCTTCGGGCTGCGTCAAAATTTACTCACACATACTACCCCACCCCCCACTTCCCCGCCCATTCCTCCTCATGCAGTCACAACATCATCCATATACAACCATTCTCCACTCACCTCTGTCTTCCGTCCTCTCCCTTCCTTCCTCAACAGACATTCCCCTCTTCCCCAAAGCCCCCTTCACCCCATCCATCCATCTCATCCTAGGACGTCCCCTCATGTTCACTCCCTCCACATCTGCCTTCCATACCTCTTTTACTAGTCTTTCTTCACTCATTCTTTCCATGTGTCCAAACCATCCTAATATTCTTTCATCAACCCTATCTCCCAAATCCTTTTTCACCCCTGTTCTCCTCCTCACCTCCTCATTTCTCACTCTATCTAGCCTAGTAACCCCCACCATACTTCTCAGACACCTCATCTCAAACACATTCAAACTCCTTCTCTCTTCTTCTCTTATGTTCCACGTTTCTGCCCCATACAGTGCTGTTGGCACAATCACTCCTTCATACAGTCTCCTCTTCGCATCCATTCCCAAATGTCTATTCCTCATTGCACTCTTTAAACCACCAAGGCATTTACTCGCTTCTCTCAATCTACATTCTACCTCCACCTTCACTCCACCTTTTCCTGCTACATTTGCACCCAAGTATCTAAAACTATCCACTTCCTCCAGTCGCTCTCCCTTAATGTTCACTTCCAGTCTACTGCCACTTTCACCCCTTGTACATCTCATCACCTTACTTTTACCCACATTTATCTTTAGCTTTCTTCTATCACATACTCTCCCAAACTCTGCCACCAGCTTCCTCAATCCCTCCTCTGACCCTGCCACAAGCGCAGTGTCGTCCGCAAACAACAGCTGGCTCACCTCCCACTTTTCTCCATTTTCTTTAACCATCTCCAATCCCTGACTCACTACCCTACATTCACCTCTCGCACCACCCCATCCATGTATAAGTTGAACAGCCATGGTGACATGACACATCCCTGACGCAGTCATATCTTTACTTCAAACCACTCACTCTCTCCATTTCTAATCCTAACACATGCTCTACTACTCTCATAAAAACTCTTGACAGCTCCCAAAAGCTTTCCTCCTATCCCATAAATCTGCATAACCTCCCACAGTGCCTTTCTGTCTACCCTATCATAAGCCTTTTCCAGATCCATGAAAGCCCAAAAAACATCCTTCCCCTTTCCTATAGCTTTCTCACATATCTGTCTTACCACAAAAATCTGATCTACACAACCTCTACCCGTCCTAAATCCACACTGTTCCTCACCAATTACTCCCTCTGTTCCTCTCCTAATCCTCTCAATTAAGATCCTCCCATAAGCCTTCCCTACTACACTCAACAGGCTAATCCCTCTGAAATTACTACATTCACACTTGTCCCCTTTTCCCTTGTAAAGAGGAACTATACAGGCACTACTCCAGTCCTCCGGTACTCTACCCTCTCTCCAGCAAACATTAAATAACCTCACCAACCAGTCCACCATCACTGCACCTCCCTTTTTCAGACATTCTGCATGACATCCATCCAGACCAGGTGCCTTACCTGCTTTCATCATCTTTACAGCTGCCTTCACCTCATCCTTCCTTATTTCTCCTCCATTCTCCTCACTCATCACTCTCATTTTCCTCGCACTTCCCACCGTAGCCATCCCTCCCTCCCCATCCTCCCTCACACCCAGCAACTCCCTAAAATACCCTGCCCATCTTCCCCCCACCGCCACCCCTTCCACCATCAACTCTCCATCTGTACCTTTTACCTTTTCTTCCCTACTTGATTCGCCTCCTCTTCCTCTCTTAATTTCTTTCCAAAACATCTTTTTATTACTTTCAAAATTTTCTGTCATACTCCTACCCCATTTCACATCTGCTCTCCTCTTTGCCTCCTTTACCTTTTGCTTTACTTCTCTTTTCTTTTCTTTGTACGTCTCATATGACTCCCCTGTCCTCTTTTGTAACCAATCTGTGAATGCTCGCTTCTTCTCTTCTACAGCCTTCTTTGTTTCCTCATCCCACCATTCACTACCCTTTCTTCTATTTCCCCCTGTCCTTCTTGTTCCACACACCACCCTTGCACACTTTAAGACTCCCTCCTTGAACCATCCCCATACCTCCTCAACACCCATCTCACCTCTATCCTTTACTCCCTCCCACTCCTCCTTCAGCTTCTTTTCGTACTCCTTCTCCTTTTCCTTTTCATTCAAGGAGTTCACTCTAAGAACCTCCCTACCTTTTGTCCCCTTCCTCCTTCTCCATCTATCCTCCACTCTCAGCTTACCTTCCACCAAAAAATGATCTGATATTCCCCCACCCTCTCCCCTTAGCACATGTACATCCTTAACTCTTCCTATCATAATCCTATTTACCACTACGTAATCCATTAGCGCTCTATCTACCACCCTTCCCTCCACCACCCTCTCCCATGTGTACTTATGCTTGACTTTCTTCCGAAACACTGTATTTGCTATCATCAACTCTTTCTAGACACATTTCCACCATCAACTCTCCACTACGATTCTTTCCTGGAACTCCACACTTCCCAACCACTCCATCGATTGGACCATTTCCCACCCTAGCATTAAGGTCTCCCAGTACTATTACATTGACACTTCTTCCTAAACCCTCTATGCACTCATTTAAATCTATCCAAAAGGCCTCCCTTTCTTCCATGTTCTTCTCACTGCCCGGCCCATATGCACTTACAAAGACCCACATCTCCTTTCCCAGTTTCACCTTCATCCACATTATCCTTGAGGAAACCTCCTTCCACTCCACTACCCCTTTACCTATCTCCTCACTTACTAGAATAGCCACCCCTTCCCTCCCTCGCCCTCTCTTCACTCCTGATAACCTCCCACTTACACTCCCAAACTTACACTCACCCTTCCCTTTCAACTTAGTTTCACTCAAAGCCAACACATCCAACTTTCTTCTCACAAACATACTACCTATCTCTTCCCTTTTACTCTCATCTGTACCACATCCACGCACATTAAAAGACCCAAACCTTAGGGTGCTGGCCCGAGGCCCTCCAGCACCCCTTATGCCTTTCCTTTGATTTTTAGGAATTTGCCCCTTGGGGCTACAGGGAGAAGGATGCCTAGTCCATCTCCCCGATAAAGCACGTGGTCAGAACATGCAATAGAACATGCAATAGAATTTATAATGAATACAATTTGTTTCATAGTTAAAGCATACATTTCTGTTCGTTCAGAATAATCCTTAGCTGAGATTTGTTCTTGTAGCCATATCAATGGATATATTGCATAATACATGGATACACTTTTTGGCCATTCAGAATAAACTGAAAAGATTATCTGTATACCAAAATGTTCCTTATAAGGGAGATTGCCAGCCAAGGTATGCACCCACCCTCCACTCATCCAACACCCTCTTGTCTTCCTTTTTATCTTAGCTGAAAACTGAATGAAGAAGTAATCCCACTACTACATGTGTACAGGTCTTGATTTTTACATTTACATAAACACCCATAAGGTTTATGATTTGCACCATGGAAATGTTTACTTACGTTTGCAGACATCATTCTCGTTGTTCGTACCCTCTTTGCATACGCAGGTATGGTCAATGCACTCAGTGTAGATGTCACTTGTGCTACATTCACGGTCGTCCCTGCACCAGTCACCTATGCGCGCTGAGTGTATTAGAAAAAGGTCCTTTAAAACACATATATACAGTATGTGTGGTAACATCAACCCACTAACTGTAAATCTCGCAGCCCTTGAGCAAAATTATGAGAAGTACGAATGGTTTATAGAATATATATATATATATATATATATATATGTGTGTATATATATATATATATATATATATATATATATATATATATATATATATGTGTATATATATACATATATATATATATATATATATATATATATATATATATATATATATACATACATATTTAACTGAAGGCGGAGGAAGTATACGATGAATAATTGAAGAATTTTACTGCCTTAACGTTTCGACCCTTAGGGTCTTGATTACAAAGCATAACACAAAAGTATAACATGGACATTTTATACACATACATGTCACCTCACAGGGTGCCTGGGAAAGGTCGTCCTGCTCGGAACATTTGTCCGTTTGTTTTCATCCACTATCAATAAACTTGTAGCTCTTGCCAAGCATATAAAACCATCTCTATGATTGATGTTATTGTTAGTATTAATATAGGCTGCTTCTATTATTTTTCTTAATTTCTTTGTTGAACCTTTATTCATTATAATTGTATTGTCCCAGTTCGGAAGGTGGTCATGTGTATCTATGTGTCTTACTATAGAATTAGAAAGCCTGTGGGTTCTTACATCATTTTTTTGTTCATATAATCTTTTTTCTAATCCACGACCTGTTTCCCAAAATATGAGAATAGGCAATTTTTACAAGGTATTTTATAGACAATACTATTTTCATTCGTATGGTTATTATAATTACGTGTTACCAAATGTCCCACTTTGCTACCTGATGTTCTTGCTATCTTTATACCTGCTTTTAAGAGGACGTTGTCTAGAGTTGAATTAATGCTGGAATTTGGGACTGTGATATATCGTGTTTCTTTGTTGCAATTATTTTTATCTTTACTCTTCTTATTTGTTTCCTTAGCTTTCTTTTTTAGTTTAAGTAGGAGACCTTTGGGATATTCTAATTTGCTGAAAGTTTTTGTGATGTGATCTAGTTCGTCTTCTAAGAATTCTTCACTACAGATGCGAAAAGCCCTGAGGAAGAAGCCAATTATTATACCTGTTTTAGTCCTAATGTTGTGTCCTGAATAAAAATGTATATAATCTTCTTTATTAGTGGGTTTGCGGTATACCGAAAACTTTACATTGCTGTTTGTTTTGTGTATGACAGTGTCTAAAAATGGTAATTTTCTGTTGTTCTCTACTTCTGCCGTAAATTGTATGTTACTATTTACATTGTTTAATCTTTTTAATTTATTGTTAATATTAGTTTCTTTTGGTACAATAACAACAATGTCATCAACATACCTTAACCAAACGCTGTTTCTACCCATTATTGATATATAATTTTCAGTTTCAAGCATTTCCATATATAAGTTGGCTAACACAGCAGAGAGGGGACTATACCCATGGCTAAGCCAGAATGTTGTCTATATTCAACATCATTGAAAGTAAAAGCACCGAAACCTACACAAAGAGAAATTATATCAAGGTAATCTATTTTGGGGATAGGTAAATCTTCATTGTTCAAATTGTTTACCACTCGCTCAACAGCTTTAAGAGCACCATTTATCGAAACACGGGTAAACAGCGAAGTGACATCATAGCTGGCTTATATTTTGTTGTTCAAATCCAAATCCTTTAACCTGTTAATTAGATCTGAAGAGTTTTGTAGGTGAGCATTACTGATAGAACCTAATGTTTTGGATAAGGGTTTAGCTAGGTATTTAGCTAACCTATGTGGAGCACTATTGACACCTGATGTAATAGGACGCATGGGAATTCCTGTTTTGTGGATTTTTGGTAAGCCATGCATTCTGGGTGGTATAGGTGCTTCTTCTAATAGATATAATAATTTCTTCCCTTTGTCTGATTTCTTTAAGATTCTCCTTGCTTTTGTTGTAAACTTATCACTTTCACTTACAGTGTATCCAACATATTTTTCCTCATAAGTTTCACCGTCACTGAGCAAATTTAACATTTTATTATTGTAATCTTGCTGGTTCATCACTACTATGCCACCGCCTTTATCTGCACTAGTAACTATAATGTTTTTGTCTTTACTTATTTGAATCAAAGCCTTAAGAAATTTCCTGGGAATTACGCACTTGTTAGTATTTGCTAGCGTTTGATAACATGTGGTTATACCTTGAATGAACCCCTTGTCTACATCTTCCATTGACCACATATAGTTTTTGTTCATGCTTTCACTAAATTTCTTTTTGTGAATTCCAACATCGAATTTCATACCTAACGAGAGCGCTTGAATTTCCGTGTTTGAAAGTTGTCTGTCTGAAAGGTTCATCACTAAATCAGGATGGAAGGCGCCCAAAATACCTCCACCCAAAATACCTCCGGCCAAAATCCCACACCCAAAATACCTTCACCCAGAATACCTCCAAAAATGATCAAAATACCTCCATGCATATTGTGCTGTTTGTACTGCTTAGAAGGTTATAAGTTTAAGTAGGAGACCTTTGGGATATTTTCAGGACACAATATTAGGACTAAAACAGGTATAATAATTGACTTCTTCCTCAGCATCTGTAGTGAAGAATTCTTAGAAGACGAACTAGATCACATTACAAAAACTTTCAGCAAATTAGAATATCCCAGAGGTCTCCTACTTAAACAAAAAAAAAAGAAAGCTAAGGAAACAAATAAGAAGAGTAAAGATAAAAATAATTGCAACAAAGAAACACGATATATCACGGTCCCAAATTCCAGCATTAATTCAATTCTAGACAACGTCCTCTTAAAAGCAGGTATAAAGATAGCAAGAACATCAGGTAGCAAAGTGGGACATTTGGTAACACGTAATTATAATAACCATACGAATGAAAATAGTATTGTCTATAAGATACCTTGTAAAAATTGCCCATCCTCATATTTTGAGGGAAACAGGTCGTGGATTAGAAAAAAGATTATATGAACAAAAAAAATGATGTAAGAACCCACAGGCTTTCTAATTATATAGTAAGACACATAGATACACATGACCACTTTCCGAACTGGGACAAAACAATTATAATAAATAAAGGTTCAACAAAGAAATTAAGAAAAATAATAGAAGCAGCCTATTTTAATACTAATAATAACATCAATCATAGAGATGGTTTTATATGCTTGGCAAGAGCTACAAGATTATTGGTAGTGGATGAAAACAAACGGACAATTGTTCCGAGCAGGACGACCTTTCCCAGGCACCCTGTGAGGTGACATGTATGTGTATAAAATGTCCATGTTATACTTTTGTGTTATGCTTTGTAATCAAGACCCTAAGGGTCGAAACGTTAAGGCAGTAAAATTCTTCCATTATTCCTCGTATATTTTCTCCGCCTTCAGATACATTTGTCATTAAATAAACATATATATATATATATATATATATATATATATATATATATATATATATATATACATATATATATATATATATATATATATATATATATTGGATGGATGGTTCAGACAGATGAGAGTGTGGGTGGAGGAAGAATAAGCGAAGATGGGCTGGAATATCTTTATTGCTTATACTTTTCGACCGACTCGGTCTTCTTCAGTAAGCTGGATTATGGATTATGTGGGAGGGGAAGAATGTCTGTAAGAAAATGAAAAAAAAAATAGTAGTGTATAAAAGAGGGCTATTGCCAACGCGCTTTTTCGTAAGCGATTAGAGGCGGTTGGTGGTCGTGGCTCGGGAGAAATGGGCAGGGAACGTGGACGGCGGCGCCGACGCCTGCGATTAGAATCACCAAAAGTTCAGAAAATGGTAGAAGGCGTAGTAGTAGAGAAAGATGGAAAAACGGAAAACCTTTAGTGGAAGGTAAATTGAAATGAGATGTAGTATAAGAGAAAGTTAGAAAGGAAGCAAATTTTAGTCGAAGAAAAAGTACGTGTAGATGTTTGTGCATGGGACGTGGCTATGTCCGTGAGAGGTGTGTGCATTTATCTTACGGGAAGTTAGTAGAGTTCACTTTCCGCGTGTAGAGATCGCGTTCCTGATTAGACCAATTTGGACATGAGCGTTCCTGTTTAGCCCCAGGTTGGGCTTGAGCGATGAGCGAGCGTTATCCGAAGCGTAGTCAGGAGAGTGGATCCAATGGCGGTGCGAGGGTGGGTGGGTGGGTGGGCAGGCGGGCAGGTGTTGTTTTATCTTTCTCCTTTCAAGCACAACTGTGAAAGCAGAGAATTACATGACTTGGGAATTGTGTGTAAATGTCAGAAGTGTAAACCCTCTCGCCAGTGTCAGCGAAGAAGCCAGGGCGTGGATGCGGGCCGGTCGACAAGAGAGGCTCCCCAATTCCTCCCCCACGACCAGCCGGCGAAGAGTTAAGGGCTCTGAATTAGAGCTGGATTAAGGGCCTCTGCTAAGCCAGCGAGCAAGTGTGCGTGTATCTCTTTTTTCTTCAAACACAACTCTGAAAGCAGAGAATTACGTGACTTGGGAAATGTGTGTATTTGTCTTTGGTGTAAACCCGCCTGCCGACGCCAACGAAGAAGTCAGCCTTGTGCCAGACCGGCAGCAGCAAAGGAGTAAAGTCTCCTCGCCGCCACCGGCCGGCGAAGATCGATGGGCACTGTTGAGTGAGCTGGAGTGGAGAGCGACGTCTGACCTCTGCGAGCGCTGTGTTGGTTATCAGTAAGCTGTCTACAAACTGCTTGAACCTTACAATTATGCACTCGAAGACGGGGACACGGACAGGTCATCCCGCTGGCTGTCTGGGGTTTCCCATTCCCGTACCATGTATATGTTTCCCAATCGTATTTATTATCAATTTACTTGCTGCCTTCGATAAACAAACTAAACCTTCCCTGTCATTGTTATTTTCATAAGAATTAATATAGGCAGCTTCAACAGTCTTCCTCATGCCTCTTTTTTATCCCGTGTGTAGGACCTCGATCCCATCCCAGTGGGGCAAATGTCCAGACTGGTCAGCGTGCTGAACGAGTGAGTTAGACGTCCTGTGTGACCTCAAGTCTTGTTTGTGCTCGGCTATGCTTTTCTTGACGCCTCGACCTGACTCGCCGTAATATGAGGAGGTGCACCTACTGCAAGGAACCATTTATCGCATTCCAGCGCAAAAGGTTTCTGGACACGGGGGCAATTGGCTTTCTTTGACATGCGAATATTTGATCCGATGGTCCCCTGTTATAATAACCTAACTATTGAGTCGTCCCACTCCCGGAACAAGAATTGTAACAAAAGAAATGTGTTTTGTTACATGAAAGATGATTTAGTGGGTGAGGTAAAAAATCCGCTGGACTTTGCTTGATTTGTTCTCAGGTCCTTGACCTAGGCAGTCCTCCTGCCAGGTACTTGACCTGGGTAGTCCCTAATACCAGGTCTATGATCTAGACACTCCTAGTGCTAGATACGTGACCTAGGCACTCCTAGTGCCGGGCCTTGACCTCGGCAATCCTTTCTCCATTGGCGCAGCCGTTCGTAATAAAGGGCGAGGGGTAGGTTTTGTGGGTTGCCGTATGGGAGATACGTTACTCATCAATTATAGATATGGGTGTTAGTTCCGTTATATAGAGGTTAGTTGTATGGTTGGTGGGCGTGGCTAGATATGGTGTATATACATTAACTTACGGTAATGTAATTGGGGTGGGTATGAGAAAGGCTTCAATGGGTCTGTCTGGTGGCATTAGGCATCTTGTGTGGCGACACTGTGGGGGCGTCCTGTTTGTCTTACGTTGGATTAGTCAAGCTGTTTTGAGATTTGGAAATTGGTGAGGTCTGCAAGATTGGAGGTCTTGCCAAAGACGAGTACCATGTCGCATGTGTGTGGATCACGTGCATGGTTGGTAATGGTTAGTGACGGTTACAGAATGAGAAAATCAGGATGTACGAAGAACGTATACAAAATGTGGACCGGGGCTCATTCACTCATAACCTTTACGATTTCAGGTGGAATGGGTCCTAGGGCAAAGGCATTCTACGCTCGTCTGGTAGAGGTGATGACAGAAAAGAAACAGCAACCAGAAAGCAGCCTTGTTTCGTGGATGAGATGTAGACTGTCATTCTCACTCTTAAGATCAGCCATCCTATGCCTGAGAGGTATCAGGTCCCCATTGCCCAAATCAGCTCCTGTACAAAACCTTGATTTTGAGCAGACTGTAGTAGACAGTAGAAATGAACTTCTGTATTAGGCTTCATTAAAATCATTCATAAAAGGGTAGTCGATTACAGTCATTGGCGAGAGTGGGGCCAATAAACTGTGTGGGAGATAGATCCTGACTGCTTTCACCACACAATCCCACGAGGATAGAGGTCGTTAAAAATAAGATAAAGTAATGAAATAAAAACATATAGGTAACTGTACACTATACAGGAGTGAACGTGCTCACGTGGACATTGACAAAAATAAAACCACGATAAAGTAATGTCACCCTCCTCATTTGAAGGGTTCGTGTAATCAACAGTTGGATTTTTAAGTAGAATTATATATACATATATATATATATATATATATATATATATACATATTATATATATATACATATATATATATATATATATATACATATATTGTCACATATATTCCCATATATGTAAGGTTGGAATAGGATTATTACGTTGGATAACGGCGTCAATTGCGATTACGTGGGTGTCCGATTACAGAGCGAGTACGGAGGACGCGTGGGAAAGAGCCCCATACAATTAAGTGTTTGTTCTTCGTTTTGTGTAACACTCAGCCTAGAGCGGCGCAGAACGTTTCATTTAACTTGACCAATCAGGTTCAATCTCCATAGACGCAATTTCTATGGGCCAATCAGAGGATTTTTGTAGAAGGAGCCAGGGCGCCTTGGGCGTGCGAGAGAGGACAGTCTAAGATACGAAGTGCCATGTAGAGGTTGTGTCGCCGCGGGAGGATTGTCGACTGATGTAAGTCGTCTGTACTCCCCCTGTATTATTCGTAAGATTTATTAACTCAGCTAGAATTTAATTTAGATGTTATGTAAAGTCTACGGGAGTGACGCGGGACGCCTAGACAGTGTTTTCGTTGATAAATTAAATTAATTAACAAATTAATTTCTCTTTCACCCCCGTTAAAAGTTTTACGAGCAGGAATCTTCTATTTTGAAACTTATTTACTCAATTGTATGTCCATTGATTACACTAGCCAACAAATATTAACTTTGCCTCTGCTACTTGAGTAACTGTTGGTGTCTCCCACTAATTTTGGTGCGCTGATTCCAAATCTGTGCTCAGATTTGTCCTAGCATGTAAGGTTCCTGAGTTATGGAACTTAGCTATACGGTTCACTTTGCCACCATTAATGATATAATTATATTACAAGTTTGAGAATAATGAGACCCAGACAATATATGTTTTATATATGAAAGAGGTAGTACTTACCTAGCTATAAATTTCTTCAAAAATGTTTGAGACTCTTGCTCTTGCGCTTGTTCGTGGATGTAGGATACTCCCGTTGCAGGAACCAGCAGTAGTCACCCATCATGTTTTCGTTGAAGCGGCCTTGATACCTTCTTTCCATTATTGCGATATTTTGGTGAAACCTTTCACCATGTTTATCACTAATATCACCCATATTAGATGGAAAGAAATGTAGATGCGAATGCAAGAAATGCATCTTAAGAGACATCCGACACCCTATTCGTTGATAGGCCTTTAGCATGTTGTCCACTAGTTCTTCATAGTTATCAGCCCTATGGTTACCAACAAAGTTCTGCACTACATGGACAAATGAATCCCATGCTGCCAACTCAAGTGAAGATAGTTTATTTCTGAACTCTCTGTCATGTATCAATTCTCTGATCTCCGGCCCTACAAAAATACCAGCTTTAAGTTTAGCATCGGTTTTCTTTGCATCAAATTTCTCTTTGAGATACTGGAATCCATCAGAATCATGGGTCATTGCTTTAACAAAATTCTTGATAAGGCCAAGTTTGATATGAAGTGGTGGAAGGTAAATCTTCTGTGGATGTACCAAAGGCATGTGTTGTACATTGTATCGACCAATGATGGGTTCTTCTCTTTCAGGCCACTCTTTGACACTATAATGATTTCTGTCGTCACGGCTGTTCCATAGGCATAAGAAGCACATGTTCTTTGTATATCCTTGCTGCAGTCCAAGAAATTACCTTTAGATCACCACAGATATTCCACATATACTGCGAGTAATGAACACACGTACCTACACAGAATGAGGATGAGCCTATTTGGCGATGGCTAAATAAAATTTTATTTAAGAAAACATTTCTTAATAAATTTGTTTAGATTAACATTGTCTAATTCATAAATCTAAAGAGCATTCTTTTAACCATACATTTGTCTGAAAATTACAGTATATCCATTATAAATTGAAATAAATGACGCCCAAACGAACCTCTGTATAACTCTGGAAGCTGACGTGCTACAACAATTCCGATTACAGATTCGGAATCAGCATACTCGACTTACTATTAATCACTCGCTATTGCCACAGTAGCAAATTCTTTGTTGACTAGTGTTATTAATCACTCACCTAATCCTATTAACTTTAATGAATAGTGTTCAACTTTCCAACTGTTTTTTTTTTCTTTTTCAGTATACCAAAAAGTGAATGGCGGCCTTATAATTTCTTTAAGTTACCCAAAGAACTCGTTCACCCATTCACTCTTACTATGTGTTACG
>NC_134801.1:25160842-25228806 GCF_046742065.1 Oratosquilla oratoria
ATCTGTCAGAAGACAGATTGTCTTTTATCAACACTTCCAAATCTTTCTCCTATTTTGCTTTTGTAATGAGTTCGGAGTATGTGTGTGTGTGTGTGTGTGTGTGTGTGTGTGTGTGTGTGTGTGTGTGTGTGTGTGTTTACCTAGTTGTATTATACGGGAAGGGGAGCTATGCTCGTAGTGACCCGTCTTTGTATCTCTCAGCATCTAGTTTGTTCTTAAATTCTTGTATGGCGTTTGCATACACTATTGTTTCGTCTAATTTGTTCCAAACATCTACCACTCTGTGTGGGAACTATTTTTTCAGACCTCTTCCATAACTATCCTTTTTGAGTTTCTTTTCATGTCCTCTTGTTTTTCTTTTATCACACTTTAACAAGTCTTCTCTGTCAAGGACTTCCATGCCTTTCATGATTCTGTAAAAGGCCAATAGATCTCCTCTTTCTCTTCTTTGTTCCAGGGTTGGTAATTCTAGTTTAGACAATCTTTGTTCGTATGTCAATTCTGAAAGTGTTGGGGCCATCTTTGTCGTTGCTCTTTGGATTCTAATTTCTTTGTATTCTTTTTTGTACTGGGTGCCCATAGTGTCGCAGTGTACTCCAATCTTGATCTTATCAGTGTGACTAATATTTTTTTACCATTACTTCATCCAAGTAATTAAAAGCCACCTTCATTGATCTTAGTAAATTGTAGGTTTCTCCGACTATTTTGTTTATATGCTTGTCTGGGGACATATCTTTGGTGATAATTACTCCTAAGTCCTTTTTGGAGCTTTCTTTACTTCCTTTATACCGATTTTATATTGTCCTGATATTATATATATATATATATATATATATATATATATATATATATATATATATATATATATATATATATATACATATATATATATATATAGATATATTTTTTTTTTTTTTTACTTTTTTCCAAACTCTATTACACTACATTTCTTGATGTTGAAGTTAATTTCCCTCTTTTGGCTCTGTACTGATTCACAGTCTTTTTCTGTACTTACTTCCTTTAGTAGTTCTGCATCGTCTGCAAAAAATATCATATAACATTCTACACCTTCATCCATGTGATTTATATATATAGCAAACCTTATCGGAGCTAATACTCAACCTTGTGGGACTCCACTTATCATTTCTTCCTAGGTCGGTTTTTTATCTCTAAGTGCCACCCTCATTTTTATGACAAACAAGAAATCTTCCATCCCATTCAATAACTTTCCTTGTACACCTGTTGTTTCGAGTTTTCTTAATAGCTTTGTGTGTGTGTGTGTGTATTTACCTAGTTGTATTTTACGGGAAGGGGAGCTATGCTCGTGAGGTCCCGTCTTCATATCTCATTTTATCTAAACTATTTTTAAATTCATGTATTGTTTTTGCACACACCACTTTCTCATCTAACTTGTTCCAACTGTCTATTGCTCTGTGAGGAAAGCTGTTCTTTTTCAAATCTCTTCTATAGTTGTCTTTTTTTATTTTCTTTCCGTGTCCTCTTGTATTTCTGTCATCCCATTTTATCAGATTCTCTCTATCAGTAATTTCTATGCCTTTCATGATTCTGTAAATAGCTATCAAATCTCCTCTCTCTCTTCTTTGCTCTAGTGTCTGTAGTTTAAGTTTTTGTAGTCTCTCTTCATATGATAGTTTTGAGAGTGTTGGTGCCAGTTTAGTAATTGCTCTTTGTATTCTTTCAAGTTTTTTTATACATTTTTTTGTACTTGGTGACCATATCGTTGCTGCATATTCCAATCTTGGTCTTATCAGGGTGACTAGGATTTTCCTCACCATTTCTTCATCCAGGTATGTAAATGCCACTTTGATTGTTCTTATTAAATTATAAGTTTCTCCAAAAATCTTATTTATATGTTTCTCAGGTGACATATTATTCATAACAATGACTCCCAGGTCCCTCTCATTTTCTACTCTTTTTATTCCTTCTTCTCCCAAATTATATGATCCTGTTATTCTGTTTTTGCTTTTTCCAAATTCCATTATACTACACTTTTTTGTATTGAACTCCATCTCCCACTTCCTACTCCATTCTTGTACTTTATTTAGATCTCTCTGTAGTGATTCACAATCTTCTTCAGTTTTCACTCTTTTCAGTAATTTTGCATCATCTGCAAAGAAGCTCATATAGCTTTCAATTCCTTCATCCATATCATTAATATATATAGCAAACATTATTGGGGCCAGAACTGTTCCCTGCGGGACACCGCTTATTACTTCATTCCATTTTGAGTGCTGATCTCTTATCACTACTCGCATTTTTCTTTCTTGCAAAAAGTCTTCCATCCAATTTAGCAATTTACCTTGTATTCCTCCTTCATATTCTAATTTCTTAAGCAACTTCTTATGTGGTACTTTGTCAAAAGCTTTTTTTAGGTCTAGAAATGCACAATCAGCCCATCCATCTCTTTCTTGTATTATATCTATTAGCCTTGAATAGAAACATATTAAATTGGTGACGCATGATCGTCCTTGTCTGAATCCAAATTGCCTTGGATTTAGTACGTTGTTTTTTTCCAAGTATTTTACCCATCTACTTTTGATAATTCTTTCACATATTTTTGCTATTGTACTTGTTAGAGAGACTGGTCTATAGTTGGTAGGTTCTTCTTTATTTCCTCCTTTATATATAGGTACTATATTTGCTTTTTTCCAATCTTCTGGAACTTTTCCTTCTTTTAAGGAACTGCTTATTATGCTATGTATTTTGTCTGCCAGTTCATTCCTACATTCTTTCAGAATCCAGTTTGCTATTTCATCTGGCCAATGCTATTTTATGACATCAAAATTACCCAAGTGTGTCAATATTTCATTCTTCGTTACTTCTATTTCTTCCATAGGGGGGACTTTTTCCTTCCACTCAATCTCTTCAGGTTGTATATTTTCCCTTGTAAACACTGATTTAAAATGTTTGTTCATAATTTCTGCCATTTCCATTTCCTCAGTGTATTCAACTCCCCCTTGTCTTAATTTCTCCAAGTCTTGTTTGTTTTTCAGTTTATTGTTTACAAATCTGTAGAATAGTTTTGGTTGATCTTTACACTTTTCTATAACATCTTTTTCATATTTTCCTTCCCTCTCTCTGCACTTTTGTACATATTCATTTCTATAACCAGTATATATTTTCCATTTTTCAGGTCTTCTGTCTTTTTTCCATCCGGTCCAGGCTTTGTCTCTTTTGTCTTTTAACTCCCTACAACTTTTGTTGTACCAGCATTTTACATATTCTTTTTCTTGTTTTTGTCTTGGGACATACTTTTCCACTCCTTCTTTGTAAATTTTTGTCAAAATATTCCATTTCTCTTCCACTGATGTTTCTTCTTTGTATATTTCTTCCCAGTTTTCTTGTTGGAAGAATTCTCTTATTTTATCAAAGTTTGTTTTTTCATACATCATTCTTCCTTTTCTATATTGTTCATTTCTTTTCATATATTTTTCTTCATTAAGTTCCAGTTCAATCAATATGTGGTCACTTTTACCTATTGGTGTTTTATATTCAATCTTGTCCACTATTCTAGGTTCAGATGTAATTATTAAGTCTAGCCTCGATGGTTCTTCTTCATTTCTATACCTAGTGTTCTCTTGTATCCATTGTGTCATTGAATGGTCAGTAATCATCTCAAGTAGAGCATTTCCCCATGAGTCATCACCACTCTTTACTGTCATTTCTTCCCAGCAGATTTCTTTGCAATTAAAGTCGCCCATCATAACTATTCTTCCTCCGTCTTCCATTATTTTAGTTAATGCTATCTTTGTGTCCTCTAACATACTTTTATGTTCATTCTCCTCCCATGAGGCTGTTTTCGGAGGCACATAGTTGATCACAAATTTTCTGCTCTTCTTATCTCGGTCTTCCACTTCTATCATAATCATCTCTACTGTATTCTTTCCATATATGACACCTTTCACGTTTATATCCTTCTTTGTCAGGAACATAACTCCACCCCCTTGTTTTTTCTCTCTGTTTCTAATCCAATAATTGTATGTATCATGTCCTACACTGTTGGGTGGTAGTGGGCCTTTTAATTTTTGTTTCTACAATTCCCATTATGTCCGGTTCTTTTTCTTTCAAATAATCATTCAGTTCATTCAATCCTGTTATCAATCCATCTATATTTGTGTAAGACACTCTTAGTTTTCTGCCACTTCCATTGTGTTCTCTGTTTCCCTTATGTTTTTCTTTAGTATGTCGAACTGCTTTATTTTCATGTTCACTACTCTCCAATAGAATCTCTCTTTCTCTGACTCCGTTCTTTCCTCGTTTTTTGCCTTAGCTTCAATTCTTTTCTGCTTTTCTGCCTCTCTTTCCTCCTTATTCATTTCTCTTTTTATCCATACCTTTTTATATTGATCATTTGTTGCTAGTTTCCCTGTCTTGGATAGAATTTTCTCTGCCGTTGTTTGTGACCTGAATTTAATCTTAATTGGTCTGGTCTTATCTGTACTATATTTTCCGAGTCTGAATTTTTCCTCAATTTCCTTTATAATTTCTGGTTCATCTTCCTGGACTAATTTTAATAAACTGCTTACCCTTTCATTTTCCTCCTTGATTCTTGCGGTTCTATCTGGGTTATGTTTCTCTTCCATTCCTAATATAATTATACATTTCTTTTTGTCAGCTAATTCTCTTACTATATTCTCCTTCTGTCTCATCACTTTAATAACTGAGTCTTCATTATGTTCTTTCAATTGCTGTTTGACTATGTCAGTGAATGAAACCTTATTCCCTTCTTGAGTTATTCTCCAATTTTTAGCTTCTGTAGCTATTTTCTCACTGTTTTCATTACTATTCTTCTTCAATTTCTCATTCTCCTCCTTTACATTTCCTAACTGTCTTTTTAGGTCCTCTACTTCTTCAGTTAAGTTTCTGTTAGCCTTCTCTAGTTGTTCCAATCTTTCAATTCTTTGGAGAATGGAGCCTACATTACCTAACTTACGTTCCAAGTCCTCGATCACCTTATCAACTCTCTCCTCTAGTCTTATCAGTCTGGGGGGGGTTGTGTCCCCCCCACCCTCTTTAAATCCCTGGAACATATTCTCGTCACTTTCTACTGTATTTCTCCTCTCTATACTTCTAATCTTTACATTTTTATTTGCCATTTCGTCATCCGGTGGTCGTTTCATGTTGACCTTCCGCCCGTCTGCCTGGGCCAAGTCCTCCACATCCTCATTACCTTCCATTTCCCCAGTAATCCCTCCCCCTCTCCTCTTTCCTTACTTTCCCACTACCTCACGAGCAATTCCCCCCCCCTGCAAATACAAAAAGGCACTTCTCTTTGCGTTGGTATCCTCAATCTGCACTTTTCTTCAGAGCGTTCGTCAAGCCGTCCGTTCGTTGAAAGTGTGTGTGTGTGTGTGTGTGTGTGTGTGTGTGTGTGTGTGTGTGTGTGTGTGTGTCCATCCATCCATCCGAGATCCGTGCCCCTGTCGTGAGTCGCGGACGCCTCTGCTGCCGGGGCTCTGGCCAAGCTGGGCGCGACGAGGGCAGCTTCCGGCACTACGACGGGACGACAACGACGGGGTGCCAGGATCTCCAGCATACGCCTACGTCCCGAGGGACTTCGAGATCCCTCTAGATGATCGCCCCTGAAGGCTCTTCTCGGCGGCGTGAAGGCGCAGGCAGAAGAGGGGCATTCCGGCACATCACGCGAGTGTTCGGAGTGCTCGCCCGCCTTCCGCCGAGACTCGTCCGTCGGTCCTCGGAGGGCCCCCGAGGAACCGCTGCACAAGATTGACGCGGGGGCCACGAGAGACGATAAGCACTTCGGCCGGCGGCACTCGCGCGAGTGTGTTCGGAGTGCCCGCCGGTCTCGGATGCCCAGCGCCGGGAGGAAGACTCGACGCCTGTCGGGGGAGGCCTCCCACTGAGGAATCTCGGGGTTCCTCGAGACGCGGGCCGGAGGAGAGAAGAATCGCCCGGTCGGCGGCGCCTCGAAACAGTGTCCGGGGCACCGCCTTCGAAGCGTCTCCACGGAATGAATGAGGGAGTGGACGCGTGAGTGAAAAAGTGAGTGACTGGTTGAGAGAGAGAGTGAAAGAGTGAGTGATTGATTGGCTGAGAGAGCGAGTGAAAAAGTGAGTGATTGATTGGTTGAGTGAGTGGAAGAGCGAGTGATTGAGTGAGTGAAAGAGTGAGTGCGTGCGTCCTCCCCTCAGCTGAATAAAATAGTTTTCCGTTGGCAAAAAAAAAAAAAAAAAAAGGTGCGTCAGCTTATGGCGAACGAATTGGTCAAAATAATCTGAACCTTCATTATACAAAGTTCTGTTACCATAGGGAAAAATGACATCTCTCTCAGGCTATATAAGAAAAAAGAATAGATAAATAAATAAATACAAATACATACATTACATACATATACCAAGGCTTTTTCCCCCTTACAAGGGAGGTAGCCAAGCCTTGGTATATGTATGTAATGTATGTATTTTTATTTTTTTTATCTATTTTTTTAAATAAACAAATAAAATAAATGCGTGTGTGTGTGCGAGAGAGATATGCAAATATAGTCAAATGTGCATTTTTAGACAGATCGTAAGTCGTTCAAAGTTGTTTGGAGAAAAGTATTTGAGAAACTGCCATAACGTAGGACTGTCGTAGACTCAGTCAATGAGAGTTCCACATTCTGGATAGAGGGTGGGGCTTGAGGTAGCTCATTTTACGTCATTGGTGGAAACATCTCTAACGGTAATGTTTGACTCGCGTCTAACCACTCGTTCAAAGATAGGGTTGGATGGACGAATGCCTGTTCAACCATAAGGTTGGACTTCAAACATTCCGTTGACTAGTATAACCGTAGCTTTACACGAATGACGTCTTGTGCACCATTCCGAGCCTCCCATTTTCTTAATTCTTCCCACATCTAACTGACCTCTTGATCAGACAAATTAGTCCCTTCAGTCGTCTTTTCCATGAGAGAATTCCCCTTTTATTTTTGCCTATAGGTTGTGTGTGGCACGGGCGAAACGCAAGGCAACTTGCTATTATTTCGCGCGATATTTAACATTTTTCCACCCAGAATCGTCCTACTATATGATCTGGTACTTGTACTGTTACCTTCCTCATATCTGAAACCCCACTTCGCAGTTATTCCTGGCCATACACTGCTCATGATATTCCCCACAACGGTACTTTTATAACATCAGGTTCCATAACGCCACGCGATTTTACTCAGCTTCGGAATTTTGTTCACTTGCATCCCTTGACTGACATAATGCTATTGGGCACTGTTTCACAGCAGGTTCACGGATGATACATTCTGCCCATTCTATTATACTCAATATCTTCTTTACGTTGAAACTTTTCACACAGTGTTAATATTGTAACCGAGAGATGGATTCGTGACAAAGTGGGAACTCGATTCCGTATGTCTCGATTTTGCTAACACAGCTGAATAAAATCGTCAGGCATTAGATAGGATGAAATATGTGGCTAACACCAAGGCGTTTTGATTTCGTTTCAATGAGCAATACGATTTCACCTCACCGCTACGACGACCTTCTTTACGTTTTACAGGTCTTTTCTCGCTAATGCCAGGCGATCTTATTCGCCAAATGGCAGAACCTAGTTGTTAAGGGGTTCTTTCGTTTCTAGCCACTACGCTAAGATTTTGCTTCGGTTTTCCCAAGGAAGTTGCCTTGAATGTGTTATCTGTTGCATCACGTCTTCGTGCGTATCAAAATTCTTATTTATTTCCAAGTGATCCTGGAAGGTGTATCAAGTTTGCATCTATCATCACTAAGATCAAATTTCACACGCGAAATTGAACTCACAAACATTCTCGAAATCGCGACTCATAAACAGTTTTAATGTTGATTGCAAATCAACAGATAAACGAACGAATATCGGTCACACCAGTTAGGAAAACCCTTTCTATTGTTGAGATCAAGTACTCACAGTTACAGTGTTGTCGATGGCCTGGGCAAGAGAGAAGGTACAAATACATGTGCGCTGTATATATATACAGACTCGCGTCACGAATCCTCACCCCACAAGAAAAACAAAACAAAAAGCGGTCTGATGGACTCGACATCAAGATAAGGACCGCACAAGTCTTGGGGTCACTCACATTAAGAAGAAAGGACACAGCGGAAGAGATCTTTGTCTAAGAATGGATATTGTATTATTGTATTTATTTAAAATACTTTGAGATATTTAAAGACTTTAGTGTTTATTCTAGCTGTCGTCAGGTTTTATTCGGTCGCCAGACCACTTTATTTATAAATGCTCTTGCAGGAAGCTCGCGGTCCCCAAGAAACCGATCACGGTCACCGATCAAGCCCACAAGTCATGCAGAAAAGCGAACGTGTTGCTGTGGGGACCAAGGATAACAAGAATGAAAAAAATGTATACCATTATTATAATGACCTGAGGAATGTATACAAAGAGAAGATTATAGATATGATAAATTGCAAAGTAAGAGCGCTGCTTCTTTCCTGTATACTACAATTAAGTGAATACAATTAGGTACACACACACACACACACACACACACACACACACACACACACACACACACACACACACACACACACACACACACACAGAGAGAGAGAGAGAGAGAGAGAGAGAGAGAGAGAGAGAGAGAGAGAGAGAGAGAGAGAGAGAGAGAGAGAGCTTTATGGTATAGTGGTACCACACTCTACAGATAAGTAATCTTAGTCCCCACCTAGGACTAATGA
Source organism: Oratosquilla oratoria (assembly GCF_046742065.1). Classification (NCBI taxonomy): domain Eukaryota; kingdom Metazoa; phylum Arthropoda; class Malacostraca; order Stomatopoda; family Squillidae; genus Oratosquilla; species Oratosquilla oratoria. The sequence continues at coordinate 25,169,536 of NC_134801.1, forward strand.
TAATGATAGTAATAATAATAATAATGATGATGATAATAATGATAATGATGATAATAATGTCAATAATAATATTACTAATAATATCAATAACAATAATATAATTAATAACAATAATAACAATATTAATGATAATATTAACAATAATAACAATAACAAAAACAATAACAATAATAACTACAATAATGATAATAATAGTAATAATAATAATAATAATAATAATAATAATAATAATAATAATAATAATAATAATAATAATAATAATAATAATAATAATAATAATAATAATGATATTAATAATAATCCCCCTTCTCCACCCCCGTCCTCTTTCTCCTGTCATATCCCTTTCCATAGCGCTTTTCTCCTCTTGCTCTAAATCTGTATTCATCATACTCACCCCCCGGAACTCCCCACGCCCTAGCTCTCTTTCTCTAGCTGCCCCTCTCATAATATCTGTGTAATTTCAATCCCGGGCACCCCTCCCCTCTCACCCCTCTTATCCAAATGCTTTTTGTATCTTTCACCACCACGTGCTCTCTCAGACAAGCATGAAGGAAAGTTGTGAACTATCATGCGAGAGTTGAGTATTGGCAAACACCAGGGGAAGAACAGAAAATACCAATTGTAAAGAATTATAATATCACAGGTTTTGCTCTGTGGCTGGCACAGGTGGGGGTTGGTGGTGTGTCGTCAATTTAAGGGACCCAAGGACTAGGAATCCCACCCGAGATGGTCATTTATGGCTGTAATATTTCTGCGGCTCTGTCTGCATTACGGTGTGTACAGCCACCAACAAAAGCAATGTCGTCTTGCCAGGCTAGGCTCGGACAGGTAATATTATTCATTTGTAATGCATAATTACAATCCAACTTGTTCATTGTGTGAAGATACACATTGAATATTAGCCCTAAAGTAAATATAATGTAAATTAAACTGAATTGTTACATGTATAATGTATTAAATGCATCCAATTGAATTGTTCAGTGTTCAAAATAAAGATTGGTAAGTGAACTAAGCGATGAAATGAATACAAATCTTATACTAGAATATAGTGTTTAAACTTTTCTTCTTAGCATAGAATAAAATAGATTACGTCATCTGCAATTTTGAAGTTATTATGACCCATAAAAAACTATGGTTACGGAAACTAAACATTATATAACTTCTACGTGAACAGATCTAAATGTATTCTTGCTGATACAGATAGCTAATACATCTGTATACTATGGATTCTATCACCTCGTTTCTGAAAAGTAACCTCGCCAAGACTAAGCAACGTCTACAAGACCGGATATACACAGCCTGACGAACACAACTGAAGATGACGTTAGTTGTTTTTATATAAATTTTAACGTTTGCTAGCTCAAAAGGAGCTCGTTGAAATTATACCTTTAGCCCTATATTAAATATAATGTAAAATGCATTAGTTATTATAGGGTTATTCAATGTGCATCTTCACACGTTGAACAAGTTGGACTGTAATTCTGTATTACAAATGAATGACTTCACTATACTCGGTGCATCGAAAACTGGCCATTAGGGCGGAGCACGGAGATTCCCCCTGTGTTGCCACATATAATTATCTTATAATTCTATTTTATTTTAAACTTTATTTTATGATTTTATAATGTTGCCACATATAATTATATTATAATTTTTTGTCACACACCACCACTGAGGTATAAATCAAAGCAATGTTTTCTATACAAAGGTTTCGTTTCCTCGATTCGTGGACATGGCATATGTGCGGGAGAGAGCGACGTTGCCACTCTATCCCTTCTCTGGCCACGCCCCCACACTGCATTCAGAAAACATTGCATCCACACGCACGTTCTCGCCATGGATATATATATATATATATATATATATATATATATATATATATATATATATATATATATATACACAGAGAGAGAGAGAGAGAGAGAGAGAGAGAGAGAGAGAGAGAGAGAGAGAGAGAGAGAGAGAGAGAGAGAGAGAGAGAGAGAGAGAGAGAGAGAGAGAGAGAGGGCGGGCGGGTGGGTGGGTGGGTGGGTGGGTGGGCGAGCCGTGCGGGCCGTGTTATCTCTTGAGATGTGGCAATACCGGGAAATTCCCTTACCCCGCCTTAGTGGCCAGTTCTCGTTGCGTCTACTATAGCTAGTCCAACCACCGCGGGCGTTAATAATCTCGTTTAAGGCAGGCATCTCTTAGGGTAAGGACATTACCTGTCTAAAGCCACGTCCACACGGTCGAGCACTGCCCGCCGGGCACGAGGGCTTTGCTCGACAACGGGCAATTTCATCGGGCAAACCATCAAACTGTCCGTTCCCGGCACCATTTGCGGGCAGTGGATGGATGGAGGGCTGACATCGCTGCCAAACGTACGAGGTGAGGTGCGAGCAAAGTTAGCAAACCCGCTCAGTACAGACCGCCAATTAATCGCTCGCTCAATCGCCCAATGGCAAAAGCCCTCTTTTATACACTACTATCTTTTAGTTTCCTTAAGCCACGTCCACACGGTCGAGCAGTGTCCGTCGGGCACGAAGGCTTTGCCCTTGTACGAGCAGTTTCAGCGGGCAAACCATCAAACTGTCCGCTCCCGGTGCCAATAGAGGGCAGTGGATGGAGGTCTTCCGTCACTGCCAAACGCACGAGGTAAGGTGTAGGCAGATCCACTGACTACCACGTTATTAGTACACCATGTCCACACCGAGTGCTAGTGCATATTGGTCACGACAAGACACTATAACTTCGATTGATATATATAAATCACATGAATGTCTGTGGAATGTAAGGTGTTTTGATTACAGAAATAGAGACAAACGTGCTGCTGGTGTAATGCTTTGCCTCATATTTGTCTCTTGCCTCTGAATATAGCTCTCCACTTTCGATACAAGAATATAAAAACTGTTTATGTCCATCCGCACGTAATTGCGGAACAAAGTTTCATTTTCCTCATGCAATTCACGTAGGATTGTCACAGAGCTACCCATTATCGGCTGAAAGAAACCTGCACAGCGAAGCTATAGCGATAATCCCATACCACACTCCTGGTCATATGGCCATTTCCCGAAGGTTGAGTGTGGTTTGAATTTTCCGCCAAAATCATCGGAAATTTAAAATTCCCGGCTCTGTGCAGGCATGCGCATTGTCGACCCCACCTCCCCCTCCCTATTCCCTCCCTTCTTACCCGGCTAGCTCGAGCCGGACGTCGCGTCACTTAGCATCGCGGAACCAGACGAGTCGGTCACTCCACAACCCACCTTCTTTTCATGCCGGTAAGTCTGGTTCCTGCTCGTGCTCGTGTGTTCTCGTAGGGAGCCCTACCTGTTCTCCTGCAGTTTTTCCCCTTCGGTGTTGTGTCCAGACACCTTTGGGACACCCCTTCTATGTTTATCATTATTCTATTTTCAGACCAAACGCTTGTGTGTGGAATCCGGCTGCACAGCCAGGATCTCGTCAGACGGCCACCACGACCTCTGCTCCCGCCATGCCCCTTGTTTCTCACAAGCTGGCTTTAACCCCCTAGCCTGCGTTGTGTGCAAAGCGCGGGTTGAGGAGATTCGTGCTGCTCCTCCCAAAACCCGTTCCAAGCTAGCCGCCCTCGAACTTCTTCGGGAGGCATGGCGCAGAGCTCGGAAATTGAAATCCGCTGACGACCCCCCCCCCCTGGTGTGGGCGGATCCGGCGTTAGGCGTGGAATTGGGCCTCGTTCGCCCTCGCCATCCGTCTCCCTATGTCTCCGAGACTTCCGTTGGTGGACAACCTGGGCCTCTCGGAGTACAAGGGGACGAGTCTGATGTTACGGAGTATGGTGTCCCCGAGCGTCCTCAGGCCTCTCGGCAGCCCCATACATCCGACCATCAAGGGTCCTTAAAACCCTTACGGCTTGCTTTGTCAAGCACCCCCACGAACTCGTCTTCCTCCCTAGTTCACTCACGTGAACCCGGCAGGAAATCTCGCTCGAAAAAGAGGTCTGCCTCACCGAGGTCCAGGACGCTCAGCTTGTCCCCACCCTCCACAGCCTCTCCCCCCAACTCACCCTCCCTTCCTCGCTCTCCTTTTCCTCGCCGTAAATCCCACAAGGGCAGGGAGCCGGGGGACGAAACGAGGGGAGAGGGAACTCTGGCTGCCCAAGTGGCTGCCCTCCTTCCGTCCCTGATAGGCCCCGTCCTTGAATCGGCCCTATCACATTATCCGGCCTTTCAGACCGCGCAAATCATAACGCACCCCTCTCCAGAGCAACCTCCTATTGAACCTACGGCTCTAGCCCCCCCTCCCACTCTCCCTCCTGGTCCTTCCCTCCGCCCCTCCGTGCCGGCGACAGGTATAGGACTAGAAGGCCCCTCTCAGGAGGAACCCCCCAATCAGACGTCCGTCGGGTTGGACGGGGTGGAGGACCACTACAGTTCTTCTTTACCTTATCCTCCTACCATGACGGACTCTTCAGTTCACCCCTTCTCATGGTGTGACCTTCCCCGGTCCTGGGAGTACTCGTTTGGAGAAGATCACAAGCTAGTGGCCTGGTCTCCCGACTACTCGCTACTGGAGGGCTGGAGGAGGAGAGATGACGTTATCCTAAAGTGGGCCAACGACGCGGAGGGGGCTAAGGTTCTATATAAGATTCGACCCCTCTCCGCCCCGGCCTCCACGCCCTCCAGGATTTCCACCTCTAACACTCTGGACGCATTAGGTGCTCTCCTGGAGAACCCTCGTTTAAACCCTGATGGGCATATGTTTGTCGACAGGTCGGGGGACTCACCGGCGGTAGCACTCTCCCCAAACGCCTGGTTCCCGCAGGAGAAAGGGGAGAAAGCCTTAGACATCCCTGCTCTCGAGCGGGCCCAAGACCAACCCAAGACGGTTCCTCCTCGACGGCATATCCCTTCATCATTCCCCGTCGTCCTGCCACCACCCTTCGCGCCGGAGGGCCTGCGCGATTGCTTGTGGCACTCGGGCAGGGACCCCGCCCTCCCCAGCAACTTAGTGAACCGGAGGCTAAGTTGCTGACGACGGAGGCCTCGACCAGACAAGACCTTGCCTCTACCATCTCGACCGTCACGGCAATGGCGATGATGAGGAACTGGCTGACGACGCTCGCCACGAGCTTTGAGGACTTCCCGCGGGAAGAATTGAGGTGAGTGGGATATTTCAATCTATAGAGGGTCCAGACCTGTCCTGGCGAGAGACGCTCGGGTAGCGTCTTCACCCAGGACGGAGCCTCTTGACTAGCGCCCGAGGACGAGGTCGTTCGGAAACGACCTCGGCTTCGCATATGTTATACGTTCTACAATTGAGCGATGTGACTTTATTACACCCTCCGGGGATCGGGATCCTTCTCGCCCTACTAATTTGATTCGCGTGTTTTCTGTATGCAGAGACACCCTGGCGGCACTCTCTACCGTGGCAGAGGGTACAGCCAACATGGCGTCTTCAGCCCTACCCCCAGCAGCGAGGGCCTTCACCGCGGCTCGTCTGGCAGCTCGTCAGTCTGCAGCGCGGTCGGCCCCGGAGATAGCTCGCCGGGGCGTGGTGAGAGCAGCTCCCCTTTCCCGTGGTCTGTTCGACCAGGAAGCGACAGACCGCGTCTTCGCTACGGTCCCGACCGTCATCCAGATCCAACAACCCTCCCAACCGGAGATTCCAGGACTTCCTTCGGAGACACGCGATAGTGACCATCTCCGCTAGCACAGTTCTGGACTTCCTGTCTTGGCTAGCTGACACCACCAACAGGGCACCGGAAGGCCGACCCGGGCCATGCCCCCCACGCCCACAACATCAGAGGCCTCGCGGCATCGCTGGCGTTTCTCCGCACCCACTCTGTGGAACGGGTGCAGGACCTCGGGGGCTGGGCATCAGCAACTTCCTTCAGGACACGGTATCTCTACCACTCGATCACCCCTGTCCCATGTGTCGCCATGGGAACGGCTCCACCCCTCTTCGCAAAAGAAGGGGGGGCAAAGGGCGACCGAGGGGTAGGGGAAGGCCCAGGAACCGCTGAGCAAGATACAATATTCTACATAGAATTTATGCACTATGTGAATTGTACAATATTATTTTTATAAAAAATAAATAAATAAATGAATATATATATATATTGATATTGATATCGATATAAGTAAAAAAAAAAAAAAAAAAACAGGTCGAAATGACCATGACTTTTCCTATTCAACTTAAGCTAATCTGTAGTCATGATGGTCAAGAATTTTACCATGTTAAACTAATTCAACGCCCACTGTGACTCAGGTCGACATGAACATGACTTTTCCTATTCAACTTAATTTAATCTACAGTCATGATGGTCGAGAATTTTACCATGTTAAAATTAATTTCGACGCTCACTGTGACTTAGGTCGAAATGACCATGACTTTTCCTATTCAACTTAAGCTAATCTGTAGTCATGATGGTCAAGAATTTTACCATGTTAAACTAATTCAACGCCCACTGTGACTCAGGTCGACATGAACATGACTTTTTCTATTCAACTTAATTTAATCTACAGTCATGATGGTCGAGAATTTTACCATGTTAAAATTAATTTCGACGCTCACTGTGACTTAGGTCGAAATGACCATGACTTTTCCTATTCAACTTAAGCTAATCTGTAGTCATGATGGTCAAGAATTTTACCATGTTAAACTAATTCAACGCCCACTGTGACTCAGGTCAACATGAACATGACTTTTCCTATTCAACTTAATTTAATCTACAGTCATGATGGTCGAGAATTTTACCATGTTAAAATTAATTTCGACGCTCACTGTGACTTAGGTCGAAATGACCATGACTTTTCCTATTCAACTTAAGCTAATCTGTAGTCATGATGGTCAAGAATTTTACCATGTTAAACTAATTCAACGCCCACTGTGACTCAGGTCAACATGAACATAACTTTTCCTATTCAACTTAATTTAATCTACAGTCATGATGGTCGAGAATTTTACCATGTTAAAATTAATTTCGACGCTCACTGTGACTTAGGTCGAAATGAACATGACTTTTCCTATTCAACTTAATTTAATCTACAGTCATGATGGTCCAGAATTTTACCATGTCAAAATTTATTTCAACGCTCACTGTGACTCAGTGATGTCACGGTATGATGACGTCATTGTGATAAATTGACGTCACCATGTAGTCCTATGACGTCAATTTGTGTCCCTGTGACGTCACGAGACGATCCTATGGCGCCATGATCAATCCGGTGACGTCACAGTACAATCACATGATGTCACTAGGTATTAAACATATAGAAGTCCGCTTGTGGGTGACGAGACGTCACAAATTGCCATAGCACACTATTGGATGAAGACGCTCGCCACGGGCTTCGAGAACTTCCCGCGGGAAGACTTGGGGTGAGTTGGATACATACCGAGGGTCCAGGCCCGTCTTCGTGGGAGACGCTCAGGGAACGTCTTCACCCAGGACGAAGCCTCTTGACTAACGCCCACGGACGAGGTCGCTCGGAAACGAACTTGGCCTCGCATACTCCCTTTCGGTTTCTCGCTTACCCCGAGGATCTTCACGAAACTAGTGAGAGTGGTAGGCGTACGTTGGACGGAAGCAAGCGTCTCCACACTCATGTTCCTAGACGGCTAGTGGATGCATTTGCCCACCGGGGAGGGTGCATCGGCCGACATCTCAATGGCTCTGAGTGTGTTGGCGGACGTGGAGTTCGGGGTGGACTGGGACGGGTCTGCCCTTGCTCCCACACAGACTTTATTGGCTCGGGATTGAGTGGGACACAGTCAGCGTCCTTCGGGTGCTCCCCTGCGCCAAAAGAGCGTGCTTCTCTCACACGTCCTCCCTCCTTCGGAGGAGAGGGGGCGGCGCCCCCCCTCAACTTCGCGACCCCGGCCCTTCCACTGAGCCGCTTGGGGCGCCGACGGCTGGTACGGGAGGTCGACAGGAGCATACTGCTTCTCCCGCGTGACCTGCCCGGGCCGATACCCTCAGCACTCCACAGGTTGTTGCGTCCCTGGCTTCGGTCGGGGGCCCTACGCCGGTCGCTGGAGTTTCTCCGCACCCACTCTGTGGAGCGGGTGCGGGACCTAGGGACTGGACATCGACGACTCCCTTGGGGACACGGTGTCTCTACCACTCAGTCGCCCCTGTCCCATGTGTCGCCATGGAAACGGCTCCACCCCTCTCATCTCAAAAAAGTGGAGGGGGCAAAGGGCGACCGAGGAGTGGGGAGGGGCCGGGAACCGTTGAACAGGATACAAATTTCGTATAATTTACGCATTGTGTGAACAGTGCAATGTTGTGCATGTCACATTCTTCGGCGTGGGTACTTGACGTTTCTGTCTCCCCTCTACTGAGTGATAAAATGAATAAGTCTCCCATAGGAAAGACACACGTAATAACGGTTTGATTCAGGCTTCACCTCTCCTCCCACCTGTCCTCGTCTCATGCATAGCTTCGCTGTGCAGGTTTCTTTCAGCCGATAATATTTCTTTGTCGCGGCTCGTGCCGCTTAAATTCTTCTTATCGGCTTAAGAAACCTGCACAGATTTAGGGTCCCTCCCTCCTCCCACAGGCGAAGCCTTCATTTCTCATTGAAGTGACGCGACGTCCGGCTCGAGCTAGCCGGGTAAGAAGGGAGGGAATAGGGAGGGGGAGGTGGGGTCGACAATGCGCATGCCTGCACAGAGCCGGGAATTTTAAATTTCCGATGATTTTGGCGGAAAATTCAAACCACACTCAACCTTCGGGAAATGGCCATATGACCAGGAGTGTGGTATGGGATTATCGCTATAGCTTCGCTGTGCAGGTTTCTTAAGCCGATAAGAAGAATTTAAGCGGCACGAGCCGCGACAAAGAAATATTCTTTCACGTCTCTGCAACCACTCCCGGCACCAGACACGTCTCTGTGGTCTCTTGTTTTTCTTTTTAATGCAGGCACCAATTATGATAGAATATAGTGCTATCTTCTTTCGAAGTATGGAGCGCACCATGGTGATCTTACCGTAATGAACCACTCGCTCACAACAACTGCTGGCGTCCGACTGCCCTCCAACCACCACAGACAGCTGTGTGGACATCTTACGCGGGCATAGACTGCAGACTTTGCCCTGCCAGGCACAGCTCGACCGTGTGGACGTGGCTTAAGCCCGCCTGATAAAACGACACTGCGTTTATTGGTGACTGTACATGTACTTCTTATGTTATCTGCATATGAAGATATTTGTATTTCTGGGGTATGGGGTGTGGGTATATCGTGCTTGTATAAACCAAAGAGCAGTAACATGTACAGACATTGCAAGGGGCTACTTTGGGCTGGAAATTGGGCACTTCACACTTTTGTATTATTCGTATTTGGCAACTATCCGATAGGCTGCAACACCATTTTCCACATTATAATTTCTGAATGGCAAAAATATGGAAAAAGCCTGTGAAAAATAATTTTTCATTCATTTTTATATATTTTTGTGAAGGGTACTTTTGGGGCACAGGACAAAAGGACAGGTGCTCGGGCACCACCCCCACCCCCCTACACGGGCCTGCCAAAGAGTGTGGGGATAGGACGGAAACCTGTGGTATTCCATCCTATAGTTTCCAGTGTTCGATGATTGGCATGTAGATGCACGGTGCTCGCTGCCCCGGGCACTTCAATCCATCGACCAGAGTCGCGGAGTTAGGCAAGTGATCACGAACCGTAGGGGTGAGTTCATGAATGAGGTATTCAAACAGGTGTACGAGAAAATGAACACCGGTTGCCGTACCATCACACCCATACCACCACTTCAGCAATGTAATAGTAGAGCGAGTAAACGGGACCATCATAAAAATCCTCCGGTCCCTTGTCCAGGATAACCAGGCAGGTTGTGATCAAATGCTCCCTTTCGTGGTCTTGGCTTATAACACCGCATACCACAGAATCCTGTGAGAATCGCCTCATTTTTTCCCATACATCCTATTTGACCATACATAAGATTCACAAAGTCGCAAACCCCTTGGTACAATGTCGAAAAATTGTCGCAGGAAAATATGACCACCTCCAACTAATGCTTCGAGCGATGCCAACAATTCCTTGAACCAGCTACAAGCCTTACCTTCACTGAGAGCGAAAGTAAGGTAAATTAGCATGGAAGACAGGGTATATGTTACCTCTTGGCCCAAGCAGGGAGTATCAGAAAAGCTCCAGCCCCTGTACCAGGGCCCATACAGGGTGACCAAGAAAATCAGCGACATCGTATATCGCGTCAAACACGTGCGATCTGGCCGTGAATTCTCCATCCACATGGATAGAATTAAGCATGAAGCTCTCCGTGTTAAAAAAAAAAACGTCAGGCAGGCGTTCCCCACCCACAAGGAGGCAGCAGAGCTATTCGATGAGTAGTAGGTGAACGGTGGCGACAAACCTAGCTAGCTGTACTGTAAGTCAGGAAATCACCAAATGCATGTTTAAAAAAAAATGGTAATGTTGATGTAAGAGGGGACGTTGCAAATTCACCGACTCTTGTGGAGCATCCGTGCATGAACTAACAGAGATTGCAGGCTGTGCCCTAACCGGGCAGTCTCCAGACTATGCCCGCGAAGGTGTTCACACGGCTGACTACGGTCGTTGGTAGTTAATCAGCCGTAAGCAGAGGTTGTGAGCGAGTGGTGTAGTGCAATACGATCACCATGGTGTCACACCTGACATTCCATAAACATTCGTGTGCTCTATACAGGTCAGTTAATGTCGCTGTGTCTTGTTGAGACCAACATGTATTTGATGTGGCCATCATGTCCTACTAACTCAGCATTAAGTGGTCTGCCCGCACCTTACCTTGTGCGTTTGGCAGTGACGTCAAACTTCCTTCCACTGCCCTGTAATAGCGCCAGGAACGGCCAGTTTGATGGTTTGCCTGCTAAAGTTGCCCGTAGACGGGCAAATCCCTCATGCTCGACGGACAGTGCTCGACCGTGGGGACATGGCTAAAGCTGTACAAAAGATACTGCCGTGTCCTGTGTCCTTCACACCATCCTAACCAGCTGAGCGATAGGACTAAGATGTATTTCTGCACTTTCGTTATTTTTTCTCCAAATTCTGTAATTAGAAATAAGATTGCATAATTACTCGCCTCTTTTTTCCATCACAAGCGACCTGCTGTTGCAAGGGAGCCAAGCTTTAGGTTTCCTACCTTGCCACACGAGCGTCCCGATTTTTTCCTCGCTAAAGGTAGGGAGGAGCATATTTTCAATGGAGGGGTTATCGCATGACAGTTCCGTTTTGACGGGGGATGTTCCAAGCCAAGCCACGCCGTTGACAAAGCCGGCCACGTGTGGCAGGTTCCCTCCCCACCAAAACCCAGAAGGCCACACTAAGCGCTAAAGGTCTAGAGCTAAGCCTAAGTGTCAGGTGCCAGTGCCACTAGGAATCAGGTAGGAATGGCTGCAGCAGGGAGAATCTAAGCGATCCATGAAAGAAGGAAGGGGTGCAAAGGATGGCAGCCAGAGAGAAGGTGATGAAGAAGAGGGAGAAAGAAGAGAAAGAATGAGGGAGAACGAGCGAGAAAGAAAAAAGTCAGAGGCAAAATCAAATAGCAACAGCTCCTCCGAACACATATTTATGGGGCGCGGGTGGGCACGTGGGCACTGCTAACCGAACCGAACCGTCCCCTTTTCGCTGAATAATGCGCTTTCCCCCTACACGAAATCACATTTCAACCTTCTGGTTTGACCTCCGACCACGCATACCATACGATTGTGGGTGTTCATGATGGTTAGCGAGTCGAGCTCTGTAAATCGAACTCTCCGTCGGTTTCGGAGTTGTTGACATACTGGGAGTTGAAGTCGCCACCTAAGAAGGTTGGTGATGGTGGCGAGTTGGTTGAGGTTGCACAACCCTTACGTGTCTAAGTGCCCCCCCCCCCGGGGGCAAAGTTCTCAGTGGTGACGCCCCCCCTCCCCCATCCCCACTTCCCATCTCCACCATCCCTTACAGCCTATTATTATAACTATTGGCTTGCGAAATAATTAAACAAAATTTGAAAATTATATTTAATGTCCCTATTCCAGAAAGGATAAGGGAAAAAATATTTCATATTCTGTTTATTCTAACGCAAAATTCGTATATTACGGTAAAATATTCAGGGCTCCTTTGACTTTTTTTATTATAATAATTTTGTCAGCCTTGTGGGCGGCATGTCCAAGCTAGAATTGCCGCCCCCCCCCCTCCATTCCCCGGCCCGTGCACCCCCCCATGCTTCCCCAAGTAAGGGCCCCGTGAGGTTGGCCTGAAGTTTGGAATTGTGGGGGATGATGGGTGGGTAGGCTACGTGGTAACTATTGTGATTGTGGGTTTACTACCTGTTCGGATTTGGATTGATTGGGTTTCGGTGCTGCTGTCTGTGGGAGAGGAGGATTTTATTGGTGGTACTCGTGTCCACAAAACAGCTGGATTGGTGAAACAGGGTGACGAGTCTACCTCCACGCCCGTCGATCCGGTTTAGTCCGGACATTCTTGGCCCAGCTGGATACGTCGGCCTCAGTGTCGTCACAGGACGTTTCGGCTTCCTCGTTCGTATATGTAGCTTTCATATGGTCTTACTCTAACTTATCACATTTTAATTAGAACATCTTCACCCTGTCAGATATGTTACAAGTATTTTCATTTAATTATAATTTACATGTATGCAATTCATGCCCTTGATGTACATTTTTTTCGCTTCATAAAGGAATATTTTTTTCATTCATTAGTTTAATCCATAGCCTTGATGTATATTTTGGTTTTACAAGGGAATTTCAAAAATATCCAACCAAAATATCCTATTCTTAATGTTATGCATAACTCTATAGAAACTACATTTTTCACTTCCAAGGGTCACATATAGCAAAATATCGTTATAAATTAATTTCATACAAGTTAATACGTTTCCTTGGTTCATATGTAGTGACGCAGCCACAGGCGGTCACACACTTCCCATAGTTGGCAAGAGGTGAATATGAGCTAGCCAATCAGGAGCCAGCAAATGGTTCTCGAGCGGCTAGCGACCTCTCTTGCCAACTACGCTGAGCCGCGAGCGACCCTTAAATAGGGCAGCGGCGGCCAGTCAGGGCTGGAGGACCGTTGTTTCTGGGAAATTAAAACCAACTCCACTCCTGAGGAAAGAAGATGCAGTCACTGCCGCCACCCCGAAGCCACCCTGAACCACTACCTCCAGCATTGCCCCGCAACTGCTTTTCTGAGGAGAGGGCCTCCGACAACATCTGAGGGTCTTGTGCGTCGCCTATGCCGCCACCTTAGCGATTACGAACTGCGTCGGCTGGTGGAGTGCCAGCCCCCCCTGTAATTATTATATATATGTGTCTCTGTTCGGAGGGGTGAATTCATGGCGATGTGCATACGTATATTGCATGCGTGTGCACATCTAATGTATGTACGAGTGTGTGTGACCAAGGACACACACGCTCGTACATTGAATCACCCCCCCCCATTTATTTCAATATATGCTCATTGTTAGGAAGGGTGTATTCATGGTGATGTGCATACGCATATTGCGTGCGTATGCACATCCAATATATGTATGAGTGTGTGTGGCCAAGGTCACACACACTCATACATTGGATCACCCCCCTCCCTCTTATCTACTTTATAAAACGAAGATGTCACCAGTTGAATATAATACAGCTATATCAAGAAGGGTGCATTCACGGAGATGTGCATGCGCATTCTCATGCGTGTGCACATCTTGTGAATGTACGAGTGTGTGTGGCTGGGCCCACACACACTCGTACGTCATATCACCCACCAAACGGGCTCACAACCAAAGCCCGTGGGAGCCTCTCTCCCAATTACACACACACTCAGTCAGGGCTTAACACTCGTATGTACAATCACCCACCAAACGGGCTCACACTCAAAGCCCGTGGGAGCTCTCCCAAATTAAACACACCAGTCAGGGCAGAATAGTAGTAGCCACGGCAGCAGCAACAACATCTCGTCCAGTCTTGTAGCAGTCCCATCGAGCCTCGCCGTCATCAGCCGCCACCGCCTCTGACGTTAGGCTCACCGTCCAGCTACGACTGATCAGATCCACTAAGCAGTGGCTATTACTTGTGGTTGTTTTACCAAAGAGATTAGAATAAGAGACCAAAGTGAATTTCATTTTCCCTGGCTTGTTCGAACCAAACCACTACAAATTGGTGACCCCGGTGAAGGACAACCAGGATTATGGAAAACTCACAAGTGAAACTTCCCAGTTTCTCCCGTGACTTGGAGAGCTGGCTACTTCACACAGAAGCCTATTTAGCCACTCAAGGTGACGTTCCGGACCACCAAGCCTTCGGCGCGTACATCGCCGCTCTACCAACGGACGTCATCGCCCTTGTCCGTAACGCCGTCTCTTCTCCTCCGGAAGGCAAGTGTGCCGCCCTCAAGACTGCCTTACGGAAGCTATGCGCCAGGCCTGACGACCAGCTCTACCGAGATATCCAGCAGAGCAAACTCGGCGACACCTCCCCCTCACAGCTATACACCCGTATGGCCAACCTCAACACCCGGGCAAAGGTGTCATTGCCCAAGGAACTCCTCCGCTCCATTCACCTCTCCAAGATGCCGGACGCCCTCCACTTACACTTGGAAGCTCTAGCCAGCGATAAGGACGACGAACAATACTGCGAAATAGCAGATAGGTTGTTCCAGCGACATACCTCGGTACACAAACCAGTGCATAGTGTTCGTGCAAAGTGTAGTGACAACCCAGGTGTTACTGACCATAGTGCTGTGAGTGAAAACATTCCCATGCCATATAGTGCCAGTGACCAAAGTATGCAGCAGCTACGGCAGGAAGTCGCCGACATGAAGACCTTGCTCAACCAGTTGCTTGCCGAGAAGGGAACCCCCCCTCAACCACCACCTAGCCCCGCTCCACGACAGGATACTGCCTCCTGTTGGTACCATACCCGTTTCGGAGCCAAGGCGCTCAGATGCACACAACCATGCAGCTGGTCGCGGGGAAACGCCAAACGCGGGGGTCGGTAAGCACTCCTACCCCCGCTAACCATACTCACACCCTCCTCTCAGTGCGTGATCGCCACTCTGGCCTATCTTTCCTGGTAGACACGGGCTCAGCCGTCAGCATCATACCCCCGACGGAAGAACACAACCACGGTACACGGTGGCCATCCTACGACCTGCTTGCAGCCAACGGTACGCCCATTGCAACGTACGGCAGCCACCACAGCGTCCTGGACCTCCACGATGTCAAGTTCCGTTGGACATTCGTCATAGCAGCGGTCCAGCACCCCATTCTTGGCTACGACTTCCTCCAGCATTACAATATGGCAGTTAGCGCCAAGGATAACTGCTTGTACCACGGCACGACAAGCATACCGGGAACCACCACTAACGCCAAATCCCACCAGATATCGTCCCTCCAGTCCGCTGGCGATTATGTACGCATCCTGCAGGAGTTTCCCCAGCTAACATCGCCAGACAAGACCAACACCACCACCACCACCCCTCACAACATCATGCACCACATCCAGACATCTGGACCACCAGTATACAGAAAGCCTCGACGACTTTCCCCAGAGAAGTTGGCCGCTGCCAAACAGGAGTTCCAAGAACTCCTAGACCAGGACATCATCCAACCATCGGAGAGTGCTTGGGCATCACCACTCCACATGGTTCCCAAGCCACCCCCACCGCCCAACCAATGGCGGGCTTGCGGTGACTACCGTCAACTTAACCGCATCACGAAGCCCGACCGCTACCCCATCCCTCACGCTCAAGACTTCCACTTCAAGCTTCACGGGAAGCAGGTCTTCTCCAAAATTGACCTGGTCAGGGCTTTTCATCAAATCCCTGTAGCGCCGGAAGACGTCCAGAAGACAGCCATAGCCACTCCGTTCGGCCTCTTTGAGTGGAAGATGATGGCCTTTGGCCTCCGGAATGCCGCCCAGACGTTCCAGAGGTTCATAGACCATGCCCTCAGAGACTTCGACTTCATCACCGTTTACATCGACGACATCCTCGTAGCCTCCGATACCCACGACCAACACCGCCAACACCTCCGCCTCCTCTTCCGCCGCCTCCAAGATTATGGCCTCCGGGTACATCCGTCCAAGTGTCTCCTCGGAGTTTCATCTCTCGACTTCCTCGGACACCGCATCTCAACAGCAGGTCTGTATCCTCTCCCTCAGAAAGTAGACACAATCCAAGATTTCCCACAGCCAACAACCATCAAGATGCTCCGACGATTCCTAGGAATCGTCAATTATTACCACAGATTCATCCCCAACGCAGCTGCAAAACTCGCTCCCTTGAACGACCTCACCAAGAACCATTCCAAGCGGTCGCTCAAACCTGTGAGATGGTCTTCCGAAGCGACCCAGGCATTCGGGCAAGCCAAGGCGGCAATCGCTGAAGCCGCCCGCTTGTCCTACCCAGTAGCTCACTCACCCACATTCCTTACCACTGATGCCTCCTCCACAGCAATTGGCGCCGTCCTCCAACAGAAGATCAACGGCCAGCTCCAGCCTATCGCCTTTTTCTCCAAACGTCTGGACCCTCCTCAAATCCGCTACAGCGCCTTTGACAGGGAATTGCTAGCCATAGTCTCGGCTGTCAAGCACTTCCTTTACTTCCTGGAAGGCCGGCCTTTCGTTATCCTTACAGACCACAAGCCACTCGCCCATGCCCTAGACAGAGTCTCCGACCATCACTCCCCAAGAGTCTCCCGGCAGCTGTCCTTCCTCTCCCAATTTGATACTCGCATTGAATACATCAAGGGAGAGGATAACCAGGTAGCCGACGCCTTGTCTAGAATCACCTCCAGCATCCTCTCTAACCACAACATAGACTACGCACGCATCGCCGCATCTCAGAACAACGACGGTGAAGTCCGCCTCCTACGTATGCACGACACCTCATCCCTACAGCTAAGACAGCTTCCCAACAACCCCGTACCATTGTGGTGTGACATCTCCACAGGCAAACCCCGTCCGTACATCCCCGCCTGTCACCGTAAGGACGTCTTCTCCTCCTTCCATGACCACAGTCATCCGGGCATCCGCGCGACACAACGCCTCATCACGGATCGAGTCGTCTGGCCAGGTATCAACAAGGATGTCAGACAATGGACCCGGACCTGCCTCCCCTGCCAGACGGCCAAGGTTACGCGCCACGTCCACGCACCACTCCAGCGTTTTCCTGCACCAACGGCACGTTTCCAGTCAGTTCATGTGGACATTGTGGGCCCCCTTCCGTCTTCTCGCGGCATGCGTTACCTCCTTACGTGTATCGACAGATACACCAGGTGGCCAGAAGCGATCCCCCTTCCGGATATATCCGCCGAGACGACCGCCCGTGCTTTCCTCTCTGGATGGGTATCCAGATTCGGCGCACCTCACATCATTGTCACCGATAGGGGCCCCCAGTTCGAATCTGACCTATGGTCCAGCCTCCTCAAGTTCCTTGGCACCAAACGTAACCGGACCACCGCTTACCACCCCCAAGCCAATGGACTCGTGGAACGGTTCCACCGCCAACTGAAGGAGTCGCTGAAGGCACAACCCTCATGCGACTGGGTCGACGCCCTTCCCCTGGTGCTTCTCACGATCCGCGTCACACCTAAGGTCGACAATGACATTTCCCCATCGCAGCTACTTTACGCTGAGAACCTTCGCCTCCCTGGGGAAATTGCCACGCCTGCCGTCGGCGATCCGGATCGTCACGCCCTCCTCCAACTCATCAAGGACACATTCGCCAACACCCGTCCAACACCCCCTCGTCCACCACAACCACAGCCGGAGCACCTTCCCCCGGCCCTGTCTACAAGTGACTACGTCTTCGTCAGGAAAGACTCCACACGAGCTCCTCTTCAGCGCCCATACGACGGCCCCTTCCGAGTCCTCAGCAGATCACCAAAGTACTTCGTGATCAACCGAGATGCCAAACCGGATAGCGTCTCCATCGACAGGCTCAAGCCGGCCCATCTCCCCATCAATCCCCCTACCAAACCTCCAGGGCCACTACAATACATCTTACAACATGGTCCTAACCCCATCCTCACCACCGAACCAAGTCATTCCTCACCCCCCGAAACACTCTCCCTTCCAAACCAACACTCCCCTCCTGCCCCTGACTCTTCACCATACACAGATCACACGCACACGACAGCGAACCCTTCTCCTTCTCCCACCCCGCAACCACATCCTTCTACAACTGTTCCCGGCACCCCGCAAGATCCTCCCCACCCTACGCCCCCACTCTACCATGCAATGCAACAATTCTCACCCAACCTTATGTCTCCACAGCTCCATACTCAACCGACCCCACCTCGCCAGGCATCTGACTTCGACCACACCACCCTGCATTCGAGCCCCCCTCCATCAAGGCCCTCCTCGCCAGACATGCCCCCTGATGGAATGACCACACGTTTTGGGCGAGTGATACGAAGGCCACACCGATTCAACCACGTCGCGCGCGTCGCTCCCTATCTCCCTCGACGCCCGCTCTCGAAGAGAGGGGGAGTGGTGTAGTGACGCAGCCACAGGCGGTCACACACTTCCCATAGTTGGCAAGAGGTGAATATGAGCTAGCCAATCAGGAGCCAGCAAATGGTTCTCGAGCGGCTAGCGACCTCTCTTGCCAACTACGCTGAGCCGCGAGCGACCCTTAAATAGGGCAGCGGCGGCCAGTCAGGGCAGAAGAGAGAGACTCGAGCTGCAGACACCGACGAGGAAGGACGTCCTTACGCTTGCTCCGTGAACTGCCAATTGAAGATTGCTTACCTAAACCGTTACCCGAGCCAAGACAATTTCTTCGTTGTCTCTCGCTCTGACGGTATATGCCCTAATAACCCCCCTTTCGACTGAGCATAGCCCTTGGTGGTCTTTAAAACTTGCTCAGTCGACTGGTGGGGAGGGGAAACCCCTCCCTGTCTCCCGCACCTAGCGGAACAGGCATAGGTCGAGACCCGGCGATCGAGCCTCCACTGACGTTGCCAATAGACACCCGGGCGCCAGCTGACGCGGCGCTTTCCCCTAACTTCCGTTAAGCCACGTAATCACGCGAGCACAGACCGTACCCCTGAGACCCCCCCTCCCCCTCCAACACAATTCCCTTAACTTTTCTTTCTTTTTCTTACACAACCATAACACACACACACAAACTAACACACGCATATTCTTAAAACGCCCTAGCGCCTCGGCGCTATGGGACGTATAAATATTCGAGAGAGCCGGCCTACGGCTGGACAATCAAAGCGAAACACCATCTGGAAGCTCTTGTCCAAACTAGAAATTGCCATCCATAAACTATTCACCAACGGAAACCAACATACGGCAATAGCAGAAGACTACCATCGAAGAGCTTACAAAAAAGAACAACAAGAATGAATTTAGTAAGGAAGGACTCGAGATCATTGACCCCCCTGAATTAAACGCAAAGAGAACCCTCGTGATCAAACAAGTTGACGACCATATCCACAATGAAGAACCGGACTCGATTAAGGAAGAAATGGAACGACTTAACCCATACCTCAAAGTAACGAACATCGTCAAGATCCCCAACACCCGAACAATCATCAAGGCTAAACTTGAAAATACCACAATGGTAAAGAAATGCCTAGAAAAAGGACTACTAATGTTCAGCCAGTCATTCCCCCCATACACACTAAGCCAGGAAACATACATACACCTCCCACAATGTACACGCTGCTACGCTTATGACCATACACTTAAACACTGTCCACAACCAACTACATACACCATCTGCTCCTTCTGCTGCTCTACCGAACACAGGATCAAGAACTGCCACAACGCTATCAAGAAGTGTATCGCCTGTGGCCTCAACCACCCTACATACGCAGCTAGATGCCAGGTACGAAAAGACCTAATTAAGAAGAAGATCCAAGAAAACAAAGAGCAAAACACACGCACACGCTCTAACACTACATATGCCAACATAACAAGCATCCCTACACAACCTTCACCAGCACCCACACCCAACCCCATAAACCTCAAACACCTAACAGTAATCAACACCGCCATTATCCACGCTAACATAACAGAAGCAGCAACACCAGGCACTTACCAGCACACAATAGATGAAATATACAAGGCTAACGGACTTCCAACAGTGATCATTCCACCATCAGTTATCAACCCCACAGCAACTCTCAACATGATAAACAACACCAAACACTCCCACACAGTACAAGAAGACATGGAAACAGAAGAATATCGCAACAAAAGACCACACACCACAGAACACACAACAGAGACAGAACAACCACACAAAGCCAAGAAAACAGAACAAGAAAACGTACCCATACAGATAATAACACTAGACTCCAATGACATGACAGACGAGACAATATACAAGAACACACACACACTCCTACAATCAGGGAAAATCAAATACATATACACAAAAAACATACCAGAGGAAACAGTAGAATCATTGGTAGAACAAAGACTGATAGACCTGACGAAAGCACCCATTCAAAGACTACCTGAAGCACGATACAAGAAAACAAAACAAGGATATTACGAAACACGCAAACACAAACCTACAGACACACCACACTGGACTGCCAACTGCCAATAAACACGCGCACATGAACACTATACACATAATGCAACATAACGTAAAATCCTGGACCATACACAGACAACACGAACTATCCAACTACTACCAAACACAATCACCTGACATTTTACTACTCAATTCCACAGGTAGACACACAGTCAAATTACTCAATTACAACACATACACAAAAAACACATACAATGAAGACAATGCAGGCATAGCACTTTCCATTAAAAAGAACATAAAACACAAACTCATAGACGTCTTTGAAGAAGACACATTAGCAATAGAAATAGACACAAACAGAGGACCCATTATCATAGCCACACTATACATCCCACCACGCAGACCTTACATACCAAAACAAGACATACTAAAAATTACACAAAAACCACTACCAACATATATAATAGGAGACTTCAACGCTAAACACCAAACACTTAACCACACATACAACAATCAAATAGGAAGAAATATCCATCCCCTAATAACACATAACCACCTCACCTTCCTCGGACCAGATTTCCCCACAACCATAACACCCTTTGGCTCAAGCAACCCGGACATGATTTTCACCAACAGACACCACCACCTTACATACAGAATACACCCCGGAGACATAACATCATCAGACCACATACCTCTCAACCTCACACTTTCCACTACAGCCATCACTATCCCCACACAACCCAAACTAGCATACAAACTAGCAGACTGGAAAAAGTTCAAAGCAATACTAGAAACAACAACAAATGAATACATAACCACAGAAAAACAAAACACAAACAACCAAACAAAAAACACAGATTACATAGACAACAAACTAAACATATGGTACAAACTCATAAACAACGCAATTACACAAAGCATACCAACGACACAACATAAACAAATCCCCACACCCAAAACATAAAAAAAACTGAAACAACTACTATGGCAGGCAAACTACATAAAAAACAAAGCCACACTCGAAAACAACTGGACACCACACACAATAAGAACAATCAGACAAATACAAACATTAATACTCGAAGAAAGCAAACAAAGTTACGAAGACACATGGAACAACATTATATCAAATATCAAATTTAATCCCCAAAAACCACAAGAATTCTGGAACAAAATAAAACAACTCTTAGGATCAAACGCCCCCAACACACCATACATAATACACAGTAACGAAAAGATACACGACGACAAAAACAAAGAAACAGCATTCAGACAGGTATGGCAAAACATATTCCAAATCACACCAGAAGAAAACACGCACTTTGACACGAATCATGAAACAAACATACTCACCCACTTAACACAACACCTCCATCAAACACAACCATACACAAACATAGACCTAAACAGACTAAACACAGACAACTACATTACCCAACCCATACAACTCGAAGACGTCACAAACATAATAAAACATACAAAAAACAAAACACCCGGAGAATCTGGAATCACAAAACAAATACTCTCACACACACCAAAAATAACTAAACAATTGCTCACAGACATATTCAACGAAACACTGAGCCTAGGATACTTTCCCCAAAAATTCAAAAACTCAATAATCACCTTCATACCAAAACCAAACAAAAACATAACACAAATACAAAACTACAGACCCATTTCACTACTCGAGACACCAGGAAAAATATACGAAAGAATCATTACAAACAGACTAATGGCACACCTACACGAACACGACCTGTTAAACCCACACCAACACGGCTTCACTCCTGGCAAGGGAACACACACCGCACTCGCCACCCTATATGAAACAATTGCAGACACACAAAGACACAAACAAGCATGTATAATTATCTCACGTGACATCTCTAAGGCCTTCGACAAAGTCTGGCACGAAGGCCTTAAACACAAAATATTACAAACACAACTCCCTGACATTATCACGAAAACACTGTGTAGCTTCCTCGACAACAGAACAGCAAAAATAAAAATAAACCAACACATAGGACCAGCCTTCCCACTCCACAGTGGAGTTCCACAAGGAAGCGTCATTTCCCCAACACTCTTCAACTTATACACAGCAGACACCCCTCCACCATCACACGGAAGCTACACCATACAATACGCAGACGACATAACACAAATCATCACATACCCCAACACCACAGGAAAACAAATGCTTGCCAGGAAAACACAACACGAAATCCACAAAATCAACACATACGAGAAACAATGGAAAATTTCAACAAACACAAACAAATTTCAACTCCTAGCCATCTCATCACGACAACCACCACCAATCAAGATTAACAACACCACAATACCATACAACAAACAAGCACGCATCCTAGGCCTCACCATAACAACACAAGGAATACAAACACACATGAAAAACAGAATAAGAACAACACAAACCACACTAAACAGACTGAGACGTTTCCGAGGACTCAAGACAAAAACACAAATACAATTATATAAGACACTAGCACGACCACAACTTGAATACCCACCCATAATTACAGTTACAAGCTCACCCACATACATAAAAAAAATGCAAAAACTACAGAACAAAACAATAAGAACAATACTAAAACACAAACCCCCTTACCTAGAAACCACACAACAACTTCACAAAAGAACAAAATTAGAAACAATACACGAAAGACTTATAAGATTGAGCAGCAAAGCCTGGAACACAGTACTTGAACACAACACACTACCACAGCCCCCAATTAGCAACAAAAGAACCAAAGACCACAAAAACTGGCCACGCCTAAAGACCATCTTGGGCTAAGTCCCCTTACCCTTTCCGCCTAGCTAAATGTGAAAAAAAAACGGTAGGATACGTACGTAAGTATTAACGCATTAACAATAATAATTGGCACATTAGCCACACATAAACACACGTATCCATAAGGATACGTGTGTAAAACTTAATGAGTATTAGAAGTCACATGGCACATTAGCCATCTCCAAACGTACGTATCCCTCCTCACAAAAAAAAAAAAAAAAATAATAATAATAATAATAATAAAATAAATAAATAAATAAATAAATAAATAAAACGTATATATATATATATATATATATATATATATATATATATATATATATATATATATATATATATATATATATATATATATATATATATAATTCAAATGAGAGCAGGTATGACATAATTTGTTACTAATTATAACTCAAATGGAATTGAAACCCAAACAATACTTAAGTAACTTTCACGGCACAAAGCCCGCACAGAGTCACACCTGCTCCCAATTCTTGTAAAATTTTAACATGTATTATTATATGCACAATGAAGGAAGGACTTATACTAAAACATAAAAGTAACATCAGAATAATACCTCGATATTCAACTTTAAGTCAATATAAAATGAATAACAAGAAATAAGTCCTTCCTTCACATCACAAAAATGTTTAGCTAGATAAAGAAACTTTTGTTTAGAGCATAGATAGGATGACCGCACATATTATTAATACACCATGCAAGTGGGTCCGCCCCACACCTTCACACTTACACTTCTTTCACTTTATAATATTTACCTTCACCTCTCACCCCCTCCCCCCCCCCTTGCTCCCACTCTTCTTACTTACCTATCTTAAAATATTATTATTATATCAGGGCAGAATAGTAGTAGCCACGGCAGCAGCAACAACATCTCGTCCAGTCTTGTAGCAGTCCCATCGAGCCTCGCCGTCATCAGCCGCCACCGCCTCTGACGTTAGGCTCACCGTCCAGCTACGACTGATCAGATCCACTAAGCAGTGGCTATTACTTGTGGTTGTTTTACCAAAGAGATTAGAATAAGAGACCAAAGTGAATTTCATTTTCCCTGGCTTGTTCGAACCAAACCACTACACATAGTATAATAAAAATGTTATAACGAAAATAAAATATATTGTATATTATGTAGCAAAATAACTGATATATCAAGTGTTTAAAAAAGGTGTAAAGAATGAGGGCGAAATATCCGGGGTCGGCAATTTTCAGAGGCAGAAACATCCTACACTCACTTTTGTCTGAT
The DNA here is from genome assembly GCF_046742065.1 of Oratosquilla oratoria. Lineage (NCBI taxonomy): Eukaryota > Metazoa > Arthropoda > Malacostraca > Stomatopoda > Squillidae > Oratosquilla > Oratosquilla oratoria. The sequence continues at coordinate 25,194,059 of NC_134801.1, forward strand.
GGCAAAAATAAATGGTTTTATTTGTTTACTTATTTTTGTATCAAAGTTTTGTTTCTTGTAAGATGGCAACATGTATGCAGTAATTTGAGAAAATGTCCGAGTTCATGTTGATGCTGTAGCCGCTGTGGGCTACGGTAAGAAGGGTGTTAGCAGGTAGTTAGTCGTTTATCTATTGGTCGGGACTGAACCGATTTACATGCGGCCAGGAGCCGACGTATATACAGCGTAGGTTCACCCAAGATCTATATACACCAGGTCTAACCACTTGAGCCGTTCTGCGCAGCTTCTGACGTCATATGGCTGCTTCCGTTTTCTCTTTGTGAAACACCGAAGAAAACTGTGAAACGCTAAGACTGGAATTATTATATTTCCCCCCGTTATCTCTCTCTCTAGCTCATTGCTATTATCAGTGTGTATTTACCTAGTTGTATTTTACGGGAAGGGGAGCTATGCTCGTGGTGTCCCGTCTTCATATCTCATTTTATCGAAACTTTTTAAATTCATGTATTGTTTCCACTTTCCATTGTGTTGTTCTTATCTATATTTCTAACCTTAATGCTTTTACTGATATTTTCGATTTCCCGTGTCGTCAGCAGACCTCGTTTATATTTTTCTGCTGTCAGGGGGAGCCCGTTCGTCTCCCTCCCCTTTATACTACACCACGAGCTTTCCCCTTCTCTACTAATACAAATAGGTACTTCCTCGTAGTTGAAATCCACAAAAATTGCATTTTTTTTTTTTTCCAGGAGTTCCAATCTTCGCCATCAATCCGACGATTGTGTATGTGTTATATCTACACCTGTCGCTGCTGGGACTCAAAAAAAAATTGTGATGCATTAGTATGTGTGTGTGGCCAAGAGGGATTTAAGAAATGCAATAATAGTACCAACCCTCACATATGCAATTGAAACATGGCTTTGGAATAAGAGTCAGAGGTCTATAGTGCAGGCAGTGGAAATGAGTTATGTTTGAAGTGCTTGTGGTGTAAGTAGAAAGGATAGAATGAGTAATGAAAGTGTGCACGAGCTTTTTCCAATGGGTCTCAAAGGCGAGGGGAAGAAATGTAGTGGTTGAAGACAAGGTCTATATATACGACCTTGGTTGAAGACATTAAAGTGGTTTGGCCACATGGAGTGAATGGAAGAGTAGGATGACCAAGAGGGTGTATGTGAGATAGAGGTGGGGGAATGATAAAGGGTGACCTCCAGTAAAATGATGGAGGGATAGGGTGCGGGAGTATGTCAGTGACTGAGAGGTGTGAAAGATCATCGAGAGATCTTGAGCAGGCAAGGAGAGTGTGTTTGGATAGAGATGGAAGCTCTTCTGCCGTGGTCATCACTTTGTGGGAGCTGGCGTCAAAGATGATGATAATGATTAGTGTGTGCTTGTACGTAAACATTCTCTCTCGCACACATACAATGGAATATCAAAACCGAAATAACAGGTAATAACTTTTATTTGACTACAAAGGATTACAAAGGCGGAGCATGCCGACAGGAGACCTTTTGGTCCATATCTAGGTCGGATGCGAATAAAAAAAAATCATAAATAAAATACATAAATGCATAGGTATAGTTAGATAATAAACAAACAGGTAAATAGTAAATAATAATGAATTGACATATAACTAATAATAAATGAAAATCAAAACAGACAAATGATAACAAAACAAAAACAAATATGAAAAAAATTATAATGATTACAGCATCTTGCTTAGGTGTTTATCTAAATGATTCTTAAAGCTTCGAACTGAACTACATTGCACTACCTGTGCAGGAAGTTTATTCCATTCATTAACTACACGGTTGGCGAAGTTGTTTCTACCTACTTCCAAATTGAATCTATTTCCGGACAGTTTGAGACCATTGTTTCTTGTCTGATTCTCATTCAATGTGAAAATGTTGTCACTTTTGATGTAGTCAATTCCCTTTAGAATTTTGAAGACCTGTATCAAGTCACCTCCGAGTCTACACTTTTTTAGGGAAAACAAGATTTATATGTTTTAGTCGATTTTTGTATGATTTATTTTTTATATTTGGAATCAGTTTTGTGGCTCGCCGTTGTACTTTTTCCAGTCTGTCAATGTCTTTAATGAGATTCAGTGACCATACGGAAACAGCATATTCCAAATGTGGACCAACTAATGATTCATATAGCTTGTTAATGAGTGATGGACTTTTGAAATCAAAAGATCGCGCAATCAGTCCTAGAATCTTATTTGCTTTCTCAGAGGCTGAAATACACTGCTTGGATGATTTGAGGTCGTTACTGATAATTACGCAGAGATCTTTTTCACTATCCACTTTTGTTAACGAATTTCCAAATAACCTGTAATCGTACTTAGTTATTTTTACCTATGTGCATTACCTTGCATTTACTTGTGCTAAATTTCATTAGCCACTTTTCAGACCATTGCTGTAATTTATCTAAATCTTCTTGAATATCTAATCTATTTAAGTGATCATTTGCCATTGCGCACAATTTTGTATCATCAGCAAATTTGGAAACCGTAGATTTTAGTCCATGGTCTATAACATTTATATATACTATGAATAGAAGTGGCCCAAGAACAGAGCCCAGAGGAACTCCACTTGTAACATTTTTCCATCTAGATGTTTTCCATTTAAAACGACTGTTTTCGATCATTCAACCAATTTCTAGTCCTACATTCATTTTTTGTCCATTTGTTTGGTTTAACTCAACCCACAAACTATCATATGCATCCTGTTTCACTTTCTCTAAAACACTAGTTTATAATATTTCCCTTTTTTCACTCGTGAAGCCTTAGATTTCTATTTAGGTTACGCATTCTAAAAAACATGCGTGTCCTTACAAAAAAATTAATAACCTTGAGGCAATGTCACATATGTACAGATTTGCGCTGTTAATTTCTCTGTGGAGTTTAGTGATTTCTGGCCATGGTAACACAAGAACATGTGTTCCATTTTCTCAAGATCACACAAAAAACTCACTTGGTGTCATTAAACCACCAGACTTCCAACTAGCTATAGTATTCCATGAATTATTGTGTGATGTTACATGTGATCCAAGAAATTCATATTGTGGAAACTTGAAAGCAATGTATCCACCAAAATAGCACAATCCTTCTTTTTTCATTTCACTTCCCTAATTTAAAAATGGAATGCTATCAGGAAAATCTAGATGGTTTCCCTCAGAAATGTACGGATCATCAATATGCAAGTTAGTTAATATCATTGCTGATAAGCTTAATTCATTTTGCAATGAATCAGACACTATTCTCCTGATCAGAATTGCTTATGTCTTTGGTGAATGAATCACTCCTCATGGGTACACTATTTTCATTGTACTTGCTCCCCATCAATTTGCTATCTTTGCCAAGAAGATGGGCTCTTATTCTATATTCAAAAGCAAGAGGTGATGGATGATCATATGTAGAACCCATTTGCCTGATGTACATACATACATATACCAAGGCTTTTTCCCCCTTCCAAGGGAGGTAGCCAAAAAGGGAAAGGCACAAAAACACTCCCACCCATTACATCCCCAAATACACTCCACATCCCTCCCACCCTTCCTCTCATCTGAGCACCTCCTGGATGACGGGTCATCCCTGCACCCTGCCCACCGCCCTGGGTCAGAAGCAGTGTCGCAAGACACAGCACATCCACAGCAAGGCCGCTTCATTTAATCGGCGACCCCCCCTCTCCGTCCCCCTTTGCATATAAGGCGAGGACGGGGAGAAATCCCTTCGGGCTGCGTCAAAATTTACTCACACATACTCATTCTTTTTACACCCTGTACAGTGAAGTGCCTTTCAGATAATTTATGAGCTGGTTTCAAATCACCGATACTTTTAAATATTATTACCTTGACACAATCACTGGTAACACAGCTTCCATTTGCCAATGTGAAACCAGAATCTAAAAAATTGTTTCTTATTAATTTGACGAGATGAGGTGCATCAGCAAAGACATGGACATTCCGATCAGGAGCAGCTGGATTACAAAAAGAGGAGTTGTCCATACAAATACCTAAATCCTTCCATAACCTTATGTTTGTTGGACTAAGGTCACTGACCATTGCTAAAACAATGAAACCAGCCACTTCTATATTCTGTATGATATACAAAATTTCTTTGGTTAGACAGCAATCAAAATCATAATAGACTACCTGCTTCCATTGTTTCACAAGGCTGCGAATCATGACACACATGGCTCTATTCTTAGGATCTATTAATGTATCTGTTTTCTTGTCAAATACCCACTCATGTGCAACACTACACTCATCAAAGGACGAAACACATAGTCTGTCCTCTTCACGCATGTCCTTAGCCTCATGCTCTAGTAAATGAAACACAACCTTCAAAATCCCAGGTTCTGTGTTAAATTTTGATGCCCATCTATTTAGTGTTGTTACAGATGGTAAAGGTAACTGCCACACTTCTTTGAGATACCTATAGGCTTTTGGGCTTAAATTTCTTAATGCAATGCACTTACTTGTATCATCATCACTCCAACGTCTAATACAAGTTCCATTTAACATATGCTCTATTTGAGATGGGGAAAAAAACTTATTTAGGTTATATTTAACCTTAGTATAAACATTTGTCACTTCTCCGAGCACAATTCTTTCCTTACTCCATTCTTCCTTTTCTTTTAGCAATGCATCCTTCTGTTTCTTCACAGCCTCTAACTCTTGTTGCACAGCAATGACATCACATAACTTTCCCAAGAGATCCTTGCCCTGAGATGACACTGGCTGGGCAGCAGCTGTGTTGTTGGGGTTGCCTGCAAATTAACAATCATTAGTGACCATATACAGTCTCTCTTTCTCTCTCTCATCTAGCTAGCTATGTCTACATTTCATAGTATTTGTATTGTGACACATAATTCATCTCTGTATTAGTAATCATATTGTATATCATAATTACTAACATGATATCATATTGTATATAATAAATACTAACATATAATGTATATCATAAATACTAACATGATGAGTTTACCAAATATACAAGACATACCTTGAATTGGCATTGCTTGCAATGACTGCCTTGCTTCAGTTTCATGGAGAAGTTCCAGCCTGCTAGGTTCGTTCTCCTTGTTGTGTGACACAGCAGTTGCATTGTCAGGATCATCTGTAAAAAATATATTTTTAACCCTCTATCTGCCACGGTCATTCTTACTTAACCTTCCTGACTCTCCACCTCTCTCTCTCTCTCTGTATTAGTAATCGTATTGTATATCATAATTACTAACATGATATCATATTGTATATAATAAATACTAGCATATAATGTATATCATAAATACTAACATGATGAGTTTACAAAATAATACAAGACATACCTTGAATTGGCATTGCTTGCAATGACTGCCTTGCTTCAGTTTCAGGGAGAAGTTCCAGCCTGCTAGGTTCGTTCTCCTTGTTGTGGGACACAGCAGTCGCATTGTCAGGATCATCTGTAAAAAATATATATATTGTTAACCCTCTATCTGCCACGGTCATTCTTACTTAACCTTCCTGACTCTCTCCACCTCTCTCTCTCTCTCTCTCTCTCTCTGTGTATTAATCATATTGCATGAGGAGGTGAGGAGGAGAACAGGGGTGGAAAAAGAGCTGGGAGATAGTGTTGATGAAAGAATATTAGGATGGTTTGGACACATGGAAAGAATGAGTGAAGAAAGACTAGTAAAAGGTGTGGAAGGCAGATGTGGAGGGAGTGAACATGAGGGGACGTCCTAGGATGAGGCAGATGGATGGGGTGAAGGGGGCTTTGGGGAAGAGGGGAATGTCTGTTGAGGAAGGACGGGAGGGGAATGTCTGTTGAGGAAGGACGGGAGGGGAATGTCTGTTGAGGAAGGACGGGAGGGGAATGTCTGTTGAGGAAGGACGGGAGGGGAATGTCTGTTGAGGAAGGACGGGAGGGGAATGTCTGTTGAGGAAGGACGGGAGGGGAATGTCTGTTGAGGAAGGACGGGAGGGGAATGTCTGTTGAGGAAGGACGGGAGGGGAATGTCTGTTGAGGAAGGACGGGAGGGGAATGTCTGTTGAGGAAGGACGGGAGGGGAATGTCTGTTGAGGAAGGACGGGAGGGGAATGTCTGTTGAGGAAGGACGGGAGGGGAATGTCTGTTGAGGAAGGACGGGAGGGGAATGTCTGTTGAGGAAGGACGGGAGGGGAATGTCTGTTGAGGAAGGACGGGAGGGGAATGTCTGTTGAGGAAGGACGGGAGAGGACAGAAGGCAGGGGTGAATGGAGAATGGTTGTATATGGATGATGTTGTGATTGCATGAGGTGGAATGGGCGGGTGGATGGGGGGTGAGGTAGTATGTGTGTGCAAAATTTGACGCAGCCCAAAGGGATTTCTCCCCGTCCTCTCATTTTATGCAATGGGGGGACGGAGAGGGGGGGGGGTCGCCGATTTAATGAAGCGGCCTTGCTGTGGATGTGCTGTGTCTTGCGACACTGCTTCTGACCCAGGGCAGTGGACAAGGTGCAGGGATGACCCGTCATTCAGGAGGTGCTAAGATAAGAGGGAGGGTGGAGGGGTGTGGAGTGTATTCAGGGATGGAATGGGTGGGAATGATTTTATGCCTTTTTCTTTTTGGCTACCCCCCTTGTAAGGGGGAAAAAGCCTTGGTATATGTATATGTATATGTATGTAATTACTAACATATATTGTATATAATAAATACTAACATATAATGTATATCATAAATACTAACATTATGAGTTTACAAAATAATACAAGACATACCTTGAATTGGCATTGCTTGCGATGACTGCCTTGCTTCAGCTTCAGGGAGAAGTTCCTGCCTGCTAGGTTTGTTCTCCTTGTTGTGGGACACAGCAGTTGCATTGTCAGGATCATCTGTAAAAAATATATATATTGTTAACCCTCTATCTGCCACGGTCATTCTTACTTAACTTTCCTGGCTCTGTAGATACGGTTTGCAAGGAGACACAGGGGAGAAATAAGGGAAAATGCAAGGGTAATTTTGTCCTTTTAAGCTATGAAAATAATTACTAAGAGCTCAGCACAAAATTAGTCTAAGATGTGGGCATTGAAGTAGTACATTTGACCAGCATTGTAAGGGTTAATGATTATAGTTGTCACACACACAAACTAAGATTTATGCTGTCCTCTCTCTCTCTCTCTCTCTCATGCTAACATAATAACAATAACAATAGTGTTGAACTGAAATTTATTTGGCACTTATGAGAGCACCGAATATGACGAACTGCCAGTACGGTCAATTTCCATGTTACGTGCTCTCAGTATGTCAAACCCCTCAAACCTCTCGACCCCTGTATCTCTGGTCTATATACAACCATTATCCATACACTAGGTTATGGTAATTATTATCTTCTTACCTTCGAGTTTTGGTATCCTTCGTGTTGGAAGAGCATCATACTTCAAGACTTTGAGGCACTTAGGCACTGGTAGACCGAGAAGCTCGTACTTGAGGCGCCTTTTATAATCAGGGAATCCAAAATGAAGACTGCAGTCTCGTGCATTTTGAACATTAATAGTGTTCTTGTTTTCACACAGCTCAATCCATCTTTCTCATACCTTCTTATTTGCAGGGAAACGATGAAAATTAACATTTGGCTTATTTCTTTTGGTTTGAGCTACAACCCTTAATGGAATAATAAGCCATATTGTCAAGATATATAGATTTAAGTTGCCAGAATATAACTAATTGCGGGGAGTGGTGCGAGTGGAGGCTGCAACCTATCGCACCAACGAACCAGCTACAACAGCGATGGGACGCGCGAACCCCACTTTGAGCAGCCATGTGACGTCACGGGCCCGCTGCGCCAACACCCTCGAAATTCGGTCGGAAGTGGTTAGACCTGGTATATATAGATCTTGGGTTCACCCGTAGTGAGAATTGCCAGATCCGGCCGTGGGCGTTCCAATTTTATGCCATGTGGCTGTACAGTCCACGAGGTTTTGCCATCAGTGTTTAATTGCAAGATGTTGATGCGTGTTCAGTACGTGTTGGAGGTTGCTGCATGGGGTGGGGGGTGGGGGGATTACGTGGTTAGGAGGTTGGGGAGTGAATGAAAGGAAAGGGGAGGGCAGTGGTTGGGGTGAGGATGGGAAGGCGAGTATGAGGAACAAGTCCGGAGTTTGTGTAGTGTTTTAGGTCGGCACGCAAGGTGGGACCCAGTTTAGACAAATTACATTGAAACGCTGACAGTTCGAGGCGATTGATTTGGAACATGCAAGTTGTGATGGGTACAGGGTTGCTCTACATCTCCAGATAGTAGGAGAATAGGGATGATCACCAGAGAATCCCTTGATACCAAGGAGAGAGAAAAAATGAAGGTGTACTTTTGGTTATGGGTTGTGGTACTTAACCCCCCCGCAACCAAAGCTGCTCCCAGGGATTAGCGTCATCCACAAGGGTGGCAGAGGGCTTCTTGTTGTGACAGTTTGGCCCCAAGCTTGTGCTGCTTGGGGGCGGTGTCCCACATGTACACTGCTACACTAGGACCTCTGTGGATGTGTTGAGGTAATCAATAAGGAAGGTGGATGGACCCATTACTGAATAGGTTGGGGTGGGATCGGTCTTCGTAAGTGAAGCGTCACTGCTGTGCCTTGCTGCATTTGCTTTCGATCCGGGCACTGGGCAGGAGACAGGGATGAACCTTCATCCACAAGGAGCTTAGGTGTAGTGCACATGTATGCCACTCATGCCAATTGACTTTACCCAACGGGGGGTAACCTAGACGATGAACACTAAACGGCCAAGCAAGGCTAGGTTGCCAGTGTCATTAGAAACTTACCTTGGGAACATGGAGCTGCAGCAGAGCGAGCTTTAGTGTCCCCTGGAAGGAGAAACTAGTACTGACGGGCAGTAGCCATAGTGGGGGGGGTTCTAGAAAGCATGTTAGAGGAATATGGTCAGTAACCTGACAAGGCATCATTCCCCCTCTAGGCCATATTTAACCCTTTGACTGCCCAATGCGCATTTTTGCGAAAATTAAAAGTCATGACAGCCCTAACTCGCAAAAATGCTCCACAAGCCAAAAAACGTTTTAAACATCGCGCCATGCTCCCAACACCTTATAGAAACGAGAGATCAAGTTTACAACCGGTAGGTGCTGCCATCTCTTACCAGGTAGACGAACTAATAGCCCTTATCTACGTGGCAATATCAGCTGATGGAATGTAAACATGTGCGAGCGAATGGACTTTAATAGGCATTTAAACCTGCATAAAAGGCCGAATATATGATTCATAGCTAAGTTTTGTCATTCATATGTTGAGTAGTTGTTTTACAATCACCAAGAAATAGGAAATATGATTTTTTCCACAAATAATAGCGTATGGTAATTCTCTTCAGTAGCAGCTGCAGACAACTGAAAAAAATTGATTGATCATATATATACTCAAAAGTTTTAGCCTTAAAATATTCTAGTTACAATACTTTCAGTGATAGAAAATTATGATAGGCTAGCTGTGATGTGGTAAAATGTGTGAATAATTGTTTTATTGATAGAAAATTTAGGTACCCAAAGAAATAAATTTTTACGTAATTTTTCTTTTTCTTCAGGACCAACTTATGTCTCTCTATATCACTGTTCCTATAACATATGGTCATTATCTACCTTACTGAGTATTACTGGCATACAAAAGAATGACTTTTGTATTTTTAATTTCTTTTTTTGTAATTCCCCAAAATTTTCATTTTTCAGAAAAAAAAATATTCTTAATATATGAAAAATCTCAGAAAGCTAACATTGATATATTTGGATTGGGAATGGTGTCCACAACATCAGAATATTATGCAAAAGAAGGAAATAGACACTTCATATATCATGGGTAAAATGCAATTTTTCGGAAACAAATCCTCCCAGCATCGGGCAGCCAAAGGGTTAAGGAGAGGTCACTGACGACAAGCTAAAAGCAAAGACCATCCCCAGAAAGTCCCCGCTTCAATTTGTCGAGCACACTTCTCCCAAAACAAAATTAATCACAAATAAAATACAAGAGTAATCTTGTACTTTCACCCCTCTGCTAAAACCACTGGCTATGAGCCATCATACAGGCCATCTTTCTTATATGGGGGAAGAAGCCCTCGATATATAGACATTTAATTTTCTTGGTGGTGTGGGAGTGGCTCTACACTTCACCCAGTGCTGCAGGGTGGGGCCATGTGCAACACTTTGGTATTGGGAGGGCTTCTGTTCCTTGTTATTTGGTTACCATTCTTTTCATCCCTCTTGTTATTGAAACAAGGATGAGGGCTGTAAGATCTCAATAGGATTAAAGATGTATTAAAGACATTACCCTCACTCCCTATGGTCTAAATATGTAACCACCCCTTAAGGTAATGGTCACTGTACACTTTCTGTGCTCCTGACCTGGACACTGGATAGGAAGCTGGGATACCCTTCATCCATAAGGAGCTACGAGGAAAAATGTGTGGTGGATGGGAGAGGAAGGGTGCAGGTCTTGGCTGGCTATCACCCTTACAAGGGGCAAGAGGCCCTTGGTATTTAGCTACATGGATTTATACCTACCATTCATCATCAATCAACAATTCACTGGTTCATGACCACACACTTAGAATCAAACACTTGGGATAAAATAAAACTAAATCTTTATTAAGTGTGCAATTTATTTAAAGGTTCTCATGAAAAAATAAAAGATGTCTATTGCACACTGTCCATTATATATGGACTTCTTATTTTTGTCAGCAATGTTGTTCGCTGCTGTCAGCCATGCATGGCCTTTGTAGGTCCAATGTCAAATGATTATGCCAATTTGTGCCATGCATACTCATTAAAGCTGGCAAGGTGGGGGTGGGGGGCAAGGCTGAAGCTGGAGTACCAGCCGCAGCAGCAGCCGCAGCAGCTTGGCCATGGGCAACCCAACCTTCCTATTTCCTTGGTGAACTTCAAATATCAAATCCATCCCCCAGCAAGACTATCTGTCACCAAGCAATAAGGACACATTTGCATCTTGGCACTGCAAATACACTCCTCATACCAGGATGAGGAATGTGGATATACTAAGCAAGACCATGGCCAAGATGCAAAACCTAATCTTGAATGCTCATTGTTACATACAAACCATCTCCCTTGCTAAAGATATCTTAAGCCTCTCCCATATATCAAATTGAGTACACTACTACATCTCCCATTTCATTTCTTCAATACAATCTCAAATCTATTAATTTCTATGATACATGGTCACGGGAGAGGCACCACATGTAAAAAATAATTGTTAATTCAATAAATGGAAGTGAAAAATTGTGACACCTAAATGCATAATATGCTGCCCATGCCAGGTCACCTTTCCCATCACCTAGATGAGATCGTGTAGCATGTGTATACAAGTGTGTATATATGAATGAATACACTTAACATGCAACCATACAGCAATGATTATGAAAGTTATACATGCTTCAATATACATGCAGCATATTCATTTATACCAGATGATGTGCATATTGACACCCTCATGTGTATACATGTGCATTTACATGTACATATACCTATATATGTTTATACATGTACAAACATGTTTACACATATGTACAACTTTACACTGTACATGTACATCAATAGATAAATATGCCATAACGAGTCATTTGGTGAAAATGCACATGCATGTTGAAACATGTAAACTGTGAACATGAATAACCTCTCGTATGCGAGCTGGCACACACACATGCACACGCGCACACACACATATACACATGCAATGCACGCAATAAATAAATCCCGTTTACAATGTCCTTTCTTCAATATACTGTTCCATTGCACTCCCTTTTCCTTTTCTTCCAATCCGCTTTTCCAAAATAACCATCTTCATCCTTTCCATTATTCAATCCATTTCCATCTTGATACTTGTCCTGCATTCTACCACTAGTTCCTTTTTGGGCTACATGTACCTGTTCCCCAGGTACTTTAACGGCAGGCACGTCTCTAAAACTGCCAAATTTGCACCATTTATCATCTTACACAAATTCATGTACATTCAAAAACAAAATTTCTCTTCTCATGAACTTGGCCCACCACAAATATGGGTCAGCACTTACAAAATTGTTTGCCAGTCCGAATATTCACATTTGAGCAACACCATTTCTAACAAAAGTACTTTATTCCATCACCACTGGGTTTTGCCCATATATTTAATACATTTTCATCCTCTTTTATCAATTGTATTCAAAACCCATTTACAACTAATAAAATCTAGAGGTTTATTTGCTGTTTTTAGCAAGTAACATTACTTGCTTGGTGTGGAGGCAGTTCTGACAGCAGCTGCATAAGAGGAACCAGATCCATTGCTTCCCCCTCCACGCTGAGGCATTCCATTTGAAAAACCACCACGGCCACCTCGGCCGCCTCCGCCACCACGGTAGCCAGCATTCCTAAAGAATTATAAAATTACAGGATTATAATCTCATATGGTGTAAAACAACCCAACATAAGGGGATAAGAAGGAAGAAAAAAGAAGAGGAAGGGAGGAAGGAAGAGGAATGAGATGAAAGTGGAGGAAATGAAGGTGGTGGTAAAGGTGGAGGTAGGAGGAGGTAGGAGGAGGTAGGAGGAGGTAGGAGCAAGGAGGATGAGGAGCAAGGAGGATGAGGAGCAAGGAGGATGAGGCGGAGGAGCAAGGAGGAGGAGGAGGAGGAGCAAGGAGGAGGAGGAGGAGGAGCAAGGAGGAGGAGGAGGTAGGAGCAAGGAGGATGAGGATGAGGAGCAAGGAGGATGAGGCGGAGGAGCAAGGAGGAGCAAGGAGGATGAGGAGGATCGAGGAGGAGCAAGGAGGATGAGGAGGATCGAGGAAGAGCGAGGAGGATCGAGGAGGAGCAAGGAGGAGGAGGAGGGTAGGAGGAGGAGGAGGAACAAGGAGGAGGGGAGGAGGAGGAGGATCGAGGAGGAGCAAGGAGGATGAGGAGGATCGAGGAGGAGCGAGGAGGATCGAGGAGGAGGAGCAAGGAGGAGCGAGGAGGATCGAGGAGGAGGATCGAGGAGGAGGAGCAAGGAGGATCGAGGAGGAGGAGCAAGGAGGATCGAGGAGGATCGAGGAGGATCGAGGAGGGAGGAGGAGGGACGAGGAGGGAGGAGGAGGAGGAACGAGGAGGAACGAGGAGGAGGAACGACGAGGAGGAACAAGGAGGAGGAAGGAGGAGGAACAAGGAGGAGGAAGGAGGAGGAATGGGGAGGAGTGAGGAGGAGGAGGAGGAACAAGGAGGAGGATGAACAAGGAGGAACAAGGAGGATGAACAAGGAGGAACAAGGAGGATGAACAAGGAGGAACAAGGAGGATGAACAAGGAGGATGAAAGAGGAGGAGGATGTAGGAGGAGGAGGAAGAGGAACGAGGAGGAGGAGGAAGAGGAACGAGGAGGAGGAGGAAGAGGAACGAGGAGGAGGAGGAGGAAGGGGGAGGAGGATGAACGAGGAGGAGGAGGATGAACGAGGAGGAGGAGGAGGACCGAGGAGGAGGAGGAACGAGGAGGAGGAACGAGGAAGAGGAACGAGGAGGAGGAGGAAGAGGAACGAGGAGGAGGAGGAAGAGGAACGAGGAGGAGGAGGAAGAGGAACGAGGAGGAGGAGGAAGAGGAACGAGGAGGAGGAGGAAGAGGAACGAGGAGGAGGAAGAGGAACGAGGAGGAGGAGGAAGAGGAACGAGGAGGAGGAGGAAGATGAACGAGGAGGAGGAGGAAGAGGAACGAGGAGGAGGGTGAAGGAGGAGGAGGGGGAGGAACGAGGAGGAGGAGGAAGACGAACGAGGAGGAGGAGGAAGAGGAACGAGGAGGAGGAGGATGATGTACGAGGAGGAGGAGGAAGAGGTACGAGGAGGAGGAAGAGGAACGAGGAGGAGGAAGAGGAACGAGGAGGAGGAGGAGGAGGAACGAGGAAGAGGAGGAGGAGGAGGAACGAGGAAGAGGAGGAGGAGGAGGAACGAGGAAGAGGAGGAGGAGGAGGAGGAACGAGGAAGAGGAGGAGGAGGAACGAGGAGGAGGAGGAGGAGGAACGAGGAGGAGGATGAACGAGGAGGAGGATGAACGAGGAGGAGGATGAACGAGGAGGAGGAAGAGGAACGAGGAGGAGGAGGAACGAGGAGGAGGAGGAGGAAGAGGAACGAGGAGGAGGAGGAAGAGGAACGAGGAGGAGGAGGAAGAGGAACGAGGAGGAGGAAGAGGAACGAGGAGGAGGAAGAGGAACGAGGAGGAGGAAGAGGAACGAGGAGGAGGAGGAGGAGGAAGAGGAACGAGGAGGAGGAGGAACGAGGAGGAGGAGGAACGAGGAGGAGGAGGAACGAGGAGGAGGAACGAGGAGGAGGAGGAACGAGGAGGAGGAGGAACGAGGAGGAGGAGGAGGAACGAGGAGGAGGAGGAGGAGGAAGAGGAACGAGGAGGAGGAAGAGGAACGAGGAAGAGGAACGAGGAGGAGGAAGAGGAACGAGGAAGAGGAACGAGGAGGAGGAGGAGGAGGAGGAGGAGGAAGAGGAACGAGGAGGAGGAAGAGGAAAAAAAAAAAAAAAAAAGAATGGTAAACTACCCTTGTTTTTATGCTACAATTCAAACAAGGCAAATTTCCATATACATGCATGCGTGATGTTCATGTAATATTCCATTCCACGTTTCCCCTTCCCAAAATATCTTCAATCATTAGAAGAGTAAAATGAACTCTTACCTGTAGTATCCACCTTGATTAAAATTTCTATAGTAACCTCCTCTGTAGTAACCACCTCGTCCTCGTGGATAATAGCCTCTTCTTGCTGAACTTACTCCAAACGTCTCTACATTCATTTTACGTTCCTGCCTCCAATCTGGTCGTTGGGTATTACTGCAATAAAACGTTATAATAGACTTACTCTACTGCCTCCACCAGATATCTAGTTTTTCCAGTCAAAATCAAATTACATAATTAGCAGACATACATGCAACACGAACTCCAATCTAAACAACTGGAGAATATGGATATAGACCAGGTTGGAATGATGCATGAACTTGGAGCAAGGAGGCATGATAAACTGGAGAGTAAGATAAGACCCTATGATCATTGATCCTTCCTGTACACTACAATTGCAAAACAAAACCCAAACAAATTGCCTCTTTTCATCTTGTAAGGTTCTCCATTCAGTCACCTTTTACAATTTGCAGGAGAACAAGAGGGCAAAAATTCTCCCCATCACAGCAACATTATATCTGTATCCTACAAGTGGTACATACATATACCAAAAGGCCATTTCCCCTCTATAAAAGGAGTGGCTAAGTCAAACCATACACTCATCTTACCTTGTGGATAAAGAGTCATCCTTGTCCCCTGCCCCCTCGCTTGGGTCAGAGGTAATGGCAGCAAGACTGCACCTTCACAGTACAACTCAACAGCTTCCTTCTCACTCACTCACCCACACATGCACACAACTCCATATGCTTCTATCTATCCTCAGACTTGGCTACAAATGCAGAATCATTCAGACAAGAACTAGCTCATTTTCCACTACCCTCCAATTTCACTAGCTCCAAACCTCTAACACAGTTTCAACCAGCACAAACTCTACTAATCAATGTTTTTGCTGCCCTCAGACTTCCTCCTAATTCGTCCATTCGATACCAATCCGTTGCCTGTCAACCTGGTCAAATCATTCTCCAAATCTATAAAAACACCAGACAATAACCTTTGCCAAAACTTGCACCTTTTCCCAAACTCTCACTGCTATTCCCCATTCCCATCAATTCCTAAATTAACCTCCCATCTGCCTTACCAACTAGCAATACCTCTAAAATACATTCACATTTGTACCCCTTCTCCCTTGCATAATGAAACTACAGTGGAACCTTTGATAACTAACTTAACCTGTTTCATGACCCTGTTCTTAAACCAAAACATACATACATACATATACCATGGCTTTTTCCCCCTTACAAGGGAGGTAGCCAAAAAGGATATGGCATAAAATTATTTCCACCCATTCCATCCCTGAATACACTTCACACCCCTCCACCCTCCCTCTTATCTTAGCACCTCCTGGATGACGGGTCATCCCTGCACCTTGTCCACTGCCCTGGGTCAGAAGCAGTGTCGCAAGACACAGCACATCCACAGCAAGGCCGCTTCATTAAATCGGCGACCCCCCGTTGCATAAAAGGAGAAGACGGGGAGAAATCCCTTCGGGCTGCGTAAAATTTTGCTCACACATACTACTTCACCCCCCATTCCACCTCATGCAATCACATAATCCATATACAACCATTTTCCATTTGTCCTCTCCCGTCCTTCCTCAACAGACATTCCCCTCTTCCCCAAAGCCCAAACATATGACAACCATAATAATTATAGCTAACACACCAAAGCACTACCAAGCCCATGGGAATGTGTGCACAGGCATGTTCATGCCCCAAATTATCATTTGTTAACATACAAGTAGGGTGGGTAGTGCCTGTATAGTTCCACTTTACATGGGAAAAGGGGACAAGTGTGAGTGTAGTAGTTCCAGAGGGATCAGTTTTGCGAGTAGTTGGGAAGGTCTATGGGAGGGTTTTGATTGAGAGGATTAGGTGAGAAACAGAGGGAGTAATTGGTGAGGAACAGTGTGGATTTAGGACAGGTAGAGGTTGTGCAGATCAGATTTCTGTGGCAAGGCAGATATGTGAGAAAGCTTTAGGAAAAGGTAAGGATGTTTTTTGGGCCTTTATGGATTTGGAAAAGACTTGCAACCAGGTAGACATGAAGGCAGAGTATTACAGATATATGGTATGGGGGAAAAACTGTTAAGAGTAGTCAAGAGTTTTTACAAGAGTAGAAGAGCCTGTGTTATAATTAGAAATGGAGAAATCAAGTGGTACGTGGTAAAAGTGTGGAATTTCTCAAAGGTTGTGTTATGTCACCTTGACTGTTCAATCTATACATGGAAGGGGTGATGAAAGTGGTAAATGCAAGGGTAAATGTAATGGGCCCAGGGATTGGAGATGGTTAAAGAAAATGGAATAAAACAGGAGATAAGTCAGTTGTTTGCCAACGACACTACTTGTAACAGGATCAGGAGAGGTTTCAAGGACATTTGTGACAGTTTAGGAAGGTGTGCGAAAGAAGTTTAAGATAAATGTGGGTAAAAGTAAGGTGATAAGATGTACAAGGAGAGAGGATGACAGCAAATTGGAAGAGAGTATTATGGGAGAGAGACTGGAAGGAGTGGATACCTTTAGATACTTGGGTGCAAATGTGGCAAGAAAGGGAGTGGAGGTGGAAATAGAATGTAGACAAAGAAAGTAAATGCCCCCCTCCACTCCCTCTCCCTGTGCGTGTCTGTGTGTGTGTGTTAAAGTGTAACAAGACATTTGGGAATGGATGCTAAGGAGATTGTATGAAGGAGCAATTGTGTCAATAGCATTGTATGGGGCAGACATGGAACATGTGTAAGAAGTATGCTGTGTGTTACTAGACTGGATAAAGTGAGGAGGAGAGCAGGGGTAGAAAGGGAGTTGGGAGAGGGTTGGATTAGAGGAGAAAAAAAAAAAAGTGGAAGGCAGAGGTGGAGGAAGTGAACACATGGGGGCAACCATGGAAGAGATGGATGGATGGAGTAAAAGGGACATTGGGAAAGAGGGGAATGTCTGTTGAGGAAGGATGGGAGAGGATGGAAGATAGGGGTGAATGGAGAAGGGTCGTGTATGGACGAGAGGGTTGCTGTGGATGTGCTCTGTCTTGCTATATTGCTTTTGACCTAGGCAGTGGGTGAGATGCAGGGATGATCAGTCATCCAGGAGGGGTAAAGAAAAGAGGGAGAGAGAGAGGGAGGGAGGGAGAGAGAGAGGGAGGGAGAGAGGGAGAGGGAGAGGGAGGGAGGGAGGGAGGGAGAGGGAGAGGGAGGGAGGGAGGGAGAGGGAGGGAGAGGGAGAGGGAGAGGGAGGGAGAGAGGGAGGGAGAGAGGGAGGGAGGGAGAGAGGGGAGGGAGGAGTGGTGAATGGGAACTGAATACGTAGGGATAAAATGGGTGGGAGTAGATTTATGTCTGACTTCCTCCCTTGTAAGGGAGTTCAAGCCATTGGTATATATGTAATATACAAAATTGTACACAAAATTTATTTCTCAACTGATTAGTTCATTGAATGGGGCATTCAGTACCCGAGCTACAATTATACAACTGTACATACATATACCAAGGCTTTTTCCCCCTTACAAGGGAGGTAGCCAAAAAGGAAAAGGCATTAAATCATTCCCACCCATTCCATCCTTGAATACACTCCACACCCTCCCTCTCATCTTAGCACCTCCAGGATGACGGGTCATCCCTGCACCTTGTCCACTGCCACTGTACTTCTGGTAATGAATGCATTCCTCCAGTACATTTCTTTCTCTAAAGCACACAATCCTGCTGGCCATTCAACTACTCTGTCACACTGACAACCATTTAACCCAAGTGCTTCAACAACTTTCATTTGTCAATATCTGTACTCAATTTTTTTTTCTATAGCTATATTTTCCTCCAATCACAATTATCCTAACAAATTCCACTCCCACAAACTAACAGGAGAAATTCAGCAAAAACAAGAATTTAAAAGACTGCATTTCTCTATGAATGGAGGGTCTCCAAATTACATGCTTTATGACTGATCCTTTACATACACACCACAAAATTATCAGGTCTTTTACTTTAATACAATATCTTCAAGCAACTTATGGGCAAAACATGTGGCCACAAATCTCCTACAAGAAAACTGGGTCAACACATTGTACATACATGTCATACATATTCCAGTACATATCCATATCTTATATATTCATACATCTTGTATGTACACATCAAATCTCACTTAGCTATATCATGCTTCATGGAAATCATACATACCCTTTGCTTCTCTCCAATGCTTCACAAGAAATGCTATCAAAGAACGACTTCGTCTTGTCATAGAAGGTTGAACTATTTTCTTCGTCAACATCACCAGCAGTTTCCAGCCCTGAATCATTTGCCTTCTCCCCATTTTCTGTAATTTTTGTTTTGGCCAGCTCAATCCTTAATTCCTTAAATTGTTCATTCGCCTGCTCGAAATCAAAGTCTTCTTTGAACATCTGTTGATCCTGAAACTGGCGCTGTCTGCTACCCTACAAGCCAGAAAAAGTAAAATTGTATTAAGAAACAAAGGAAAATCTTGTATCTAACTCCCACTTCCAGATATATACACACATATACCAAGGGCTTTTTCCCCCTTACAAGGGAGGTAGCCAAAAAACAGTCAAAAAACCATTCCCACCCATTCCATCCCTAATACACCCTCCCTCTTATCTTGGCTCTTCCTGGATGACTGGTCATCCCTGCATCTTGTCCACTGCCCTGGGTCTGAAGCTGTGTCGCAAGACACAGAACATCCACAGAAAGGTCACTTCATTAAATCGGCGATCCCCCTCTTCATCCCCTCATGCAGAAAAGGAGAAGATGGGGAGAAATCCCTTCGGCCTGCGTCAAATTTTTCTCACAAACTACCTCGCCCCCCCATCCTCCACCCATTCCACCTCATGCATCACAGCATCCATATACAACCATTCTCCATTCACCCGTCTTCTGTCCTCTCCCGTCCTTCCTCAATAGACATTCCCCTCTTCCCCAAAGCCCCTTTCACCCCATCCATCTATCTCATCCTAGGTCGCCCCCTCATGTTCACTTCCTCCACATCTGACTTCCATACCTCTTTTACTAATTTTTCTTCACTCACTCTTTCCACGTCTCCAAACCATCCCAATACTCTTTCATCCACCCTATTTCCCAACTCCTTTACCACCCTTGTTCTCCTCACCTCATTTCTCACTATCCAGCCTAGTAACCCCTATCATACTTCTCAGACACCATCTCAAACACATTCAAACCCCTTCTCTCTTCCTCTCTTATGTTCCATGTTTCTGCCCCATACTAGGCTAGGGTGAGAAATGAGGAGGTGAGGAGGTGAGAACAGGGGTGGAAAGGGAGTTGGGAGATAGGGTTAATGAAAGAGTATTAGGATGGTTTGGACACATGGAAAGAATGAGTGAAGAAAGACTAGTAAAAGAGGTATGGAAGGCAGATGTGGAGGGAGTGAACATGAGGGGACGTCCTAGGATGAGGTGGATGGATGGGGTGAAGGGGGCTTTGGGGAAGAGGGGAATGTCTGTTGAGGAAGGATGGGAGAGGACAGAAGACAGGGGTGAATGGAGAATGGTTGTATATGGATGATGATGTGATGCATGAGGTGGAATGGGCGGGGGGATGGGGGGTGAGGTAGTATGCGTCTTCTCCTTTTATGCATGGGGGGATGGAGAGGGGGGGGGTCGCCGATTTAATGAAGCGGCCTTGCTGTGGATGTGCTGTGTCTTGCGACACTGCTTCTGACCCAGGGCAGTGGACAAGGTGCAGGGATGACCCGTCATCCAGGAGGTGCTAAGATAAGAGGGAGGGTGGAGGGGTGTGGACTGTATTCAGGGATGGAATGGGTGGGAATGATTTTATGCCTTTTCCTTTTTGGCTGCCTCCCTTGTAAGGGGGAAAAAGCCTTGGTATATGTATGTAGAATGACTACCTCCCTCCCCACATTCCTTAACTCAAAATCATCCCTCCCTTTCAACTTTGTTTTACTTGGCACATACATATCCATCTTTCTACTCACATACTTAATCTTTTCCCTTTTGCTTGTCTCTGCCATGATCATGCACTTTTAATGACCCAAATTTATGGATTGTACATAAATGTATTACCAAAGGCTTTCCCCCCTTACAAAAGGAGGTGGCCAAAAAACAAAGGCATAGAAACCGGAGCCTCCCATCCATTCTATCCCCTACCCTCTTATCTTGTCTCCTCCTGGCATGGGTTCTACGTCGAGTTATTCCAGACCATCTTATGCTTTTACTTCTTCCAGGATGAACATACAATGAGCAGGATACCCAGTCCCATCACTGTCTCACTTTGCCATCTTTTATGGCATGCATGGGAATCACCGAGGCATAATTATCTCCGCTCTCTACCACATGGGACATTTGGGGGGGGGGGGGGGAGTAACGATATATTCCAAGTAGTGGTAAAGGATAGCTTCAAGGGAACAGCATAGTCACAGTACAAAAATTATTATAATTCCTCTTGTAGAGATTTTACTATTTACCTACATACCAAGATCTTTTTCCCCCTCTTGTAAGGGAGGTAGCTAAGTCGGGGGCACATACCTATGCCCACCCATTCCACTCCCCCCTCCACCACCCTTTCCACCCATCCCACCTCGCTCCTCATGGATGACAGGTCATCCCTGCATCTGCTAACTGCCTTGGTTCTAAGTCAAGAGATTTTACTAGTACAGACAAATGGTACGGGCTCTAGTACCAAAGGGTATGCCCAAAAAAAAGTAACTAAAGCATTGGCTGCATGCTACTATGCAATTAATACTGCATGGGTATGGCCAATAAAGTAAAACAAATCTCAAATGTGAACTGAACTTTCCATAAATCATGTTCAAGATAAATATTAAATTATATTTATGCATTTTCAAAGTAGATTATACTGAAATCACCTACCTGATTGAAGTTTCCTCTGCCCCTGGATGGTCCACCAGCCCTTCTGGTACCCCTGCCAGAACCTCGCCCTGATGCACCTCTTCCACCAGCACTGAAGAACTGGTTGCCTCCTTGGAAACCACCTCGTCTCCCACTGTCACGATAATTCTGGAAGTTCTGGTTAGAGTGGTGGTGTTGTTGCTGCTGCTGTTGCTGTTGTTGTTGCTGCTGCTGCTGTTGTTGCTGCTGCTGTTGCTGTTTAACACTGTCCAAGAAACATTCAACATTGCACTTTTGTCTTTTTCACTACCAAAACTACTGTACATCAATTATTGTTCTAAGTAAAAGAGTACATGGAAGATAGGCTGTATGTTTGTGAGATGAGAGATGGATGTGTTGACATTGAGTGAAACCAAGTTGAAAGGGGGAGCACATAGTCGAGAGTGTGAAGAGATGATGAGGGATAGAAGGGGTGGCTATAGTAGGAAGTGAAGGGATATGTAAACATGTGGTGGAGTGGAAGGAGGTTTCTTCAAGGTTAATGTGGATGAAGGTGAAACCGAGAAGGAAGATGTGGGTTTTTATAAGTGCATATGGACCTGGTAGTGAGAAAAGTGTAGAAGAAAGGGAGGCTTTTTGAATAGATTTAAACAAGTGCATCGAGGGATTAGGGAGGAACGTCAATGAAGTAGTATTGGGAGACCTTGATGCTAAGGTAGATGAATCCATAAATGGAGTGGTTGCAAAGTGTGGATACCCAGGAGAAAATTATTGTGGAGATGTGTCTAGAAAGAGCTGATGACAAATACAGTGTTTAGGATGAAAGTCAAGCATAAGTATACATGGGAGAGGGTGGTGGATGGAAGGGTGGTAATTGGGGCTTTAATGGACTACATAGTACATATTCTGAGGGGGAGTGGGGGAATATCAGATAATTTTCTGGAAGATAAGCTGAGAGTGGAGGATAGATGGAGAAAGAATTATATGGGAAGTATAAAGAAAAGAAGTAAAGCATAAGATAAAGAAAGCAAAGTGGAGAGCAGATGTGAAATGGGACAAGATAATGACAATTTTAAAAGTAATAGATATTTTGGAAGAAGATTACGAGAGGAAGAGGAGGCAAATCAAGAAGAAGAAAAGGTAAAAGGTGTAGATGGAGAGATGATAATGGAAGAGACAGCAGTAATAGGAAGATGGGCAGTATTTTAGGGAGTTGCTAAATGCGAAGCATAGAGAGTTACAGTGGAAAGTGTTAAGAAAATGACTGATAAAGAAAATGGAGGAACAAGGAAAGACGTAGTGAAAGTTATTAAAATGACGAGAGCAGGCAAGGCACCTGGTTTGGGTGGGTGTCATGCAGAGTGGAGAGAAAAAAAAGGGGGGTGGGGACAGTAGTTTCATTCATATATTGTCTTTTAACCACTTCCATACGGTGACGCCTACGTAGGCAGCATGAGGAGCAAGTGGGTACTCGATGATGTAGACGTCGCCATCTTGATTATATTTATTGTAGTCGTACCTTTGTAACCTTCATTCTCTCTAAACTGGCTTCATCAAATTTTCTATGGTTATCAAAATACATGGGTGAAAGAGAACGAACGATTGAGCACTGACTTTATTTTTTATAATGCGATTATTATGACGCAACATCGCACGTGGGGCAGCTAATGCTGCCAGACGTGCGATGTGGCCCGGAGTGAAGAGGTTAATACAGAAAATATTCTAACAAGAAAAAGTTTGTACAGTAAACTCGTGCTTATCCGAACCCGTTTTAACCGAATAATCGCATTAACCGAACATTTTCTCAATACGGTAGCCATCGCTTTAACCGAACGCATTTGGATCTCAACCGAACATTCAAACACCCCGCCGCCTCTTCCGCCACCCGCAAGCTTCACCAAGTGCTCTCACGGTGGCAGCACACTCCATGTTTACACCTGATCGGCTGTTTGGCGGTACATACATTCGTGAGTCCTCTCGGTGACGATACAGTATCACAAGTTCTCAAACATTTTCTCTTTATACTCTATAGAATATGTTTATGAACTATTATATGCATTTCCATGTGTATGTTAAGTTTACAGGTACGAATATTGCAGCTGACATTACTGCACAAAACTCTACAGGAATGAAACATACAAAGTCGGATTAACCAAACATTTCGGTTAATCGGACATTTCTAATCCCCCTTGGAGTTCGGATAAGTGGAAGTTTACTGTAATACATAAACGAGCTCATGGATGTTCACCAAGACTCGCAAAATTTCTACAATAACTTTCAAGAAGTGTAGCTTATGAGACTCATTTACCACAACCTAGTTCATAGTTACGTGGAAACATTCCACGAAGTACACAACACAAGGCAAGGCTTGTTCAAACTAGTGTGAACTTACTTATCTTGACCCTGTTTAGATGTCTTCTTTTTTTCCTCCCTGACAGGCGGCGAGACTTGAACTCCAGCATCAGACACTGGGGATTTCCTCAATGCGGGTGTGGATGAACGGGACCCGGTAAGTATATCTGTGAGGACACCAGTTTTTAAAATACTGATTAGTACACTATGTCCAACAATTGTGATGTATCTGAAATAAAGTTCATAGTCCTCTGATAAACTAAATTCCAAGGAAGAAAACGAGTAGAAAGATAAGTAGAAAGATGAGAGAATGAGGTGAGGAGGGAGGGGAGAAAGAGGAAAATGTGGAGAGTGAGGGAAAGAACAGAGGAGAGAAGAGGTGAGAGAAGAAAGATAGGTGGGAGGGAGGAAGGGAAAGGTAGAGAAAGAGGAAAGAGGATAGACAAGGGAGACTAGAGAGGATAGACAAGAGAGGGGAGGAGAGAGATGAGATACGAGATGAGAGAAACAAGAAGAGATGCAAGATGAGAGTGGAGAATGAGGAGAGAGGGGAGTGGAGAATGAGAAGGAGATAGAGAGGGAAGGGGGAGAAGGAGATAGAGAGGGAAGGGGGAGAAGGAGATAGAGAGGGAAGGGGGAGAAGGAGATAGAGAGGGAAGGGGGAGAAGGAGATAGAGAGGGAAGGGGGAGAAGGAGATAGAGAGGGAAGGGGGAGAAGGAGATAGAGAGGGAAGGGGGAGAAGGAGAGAGAGAGAGAGGGAAGGTGCAGAAGGAGAGAGAGAGGGAAGGTGCAGAAGGAGAGAGAGAGGGAAGGTGCAGAAGGAGAGAGAGAGGGAAGGTGCAGAAGGAGAGAGAGAGAGAGGGAAGGTGCAGAAGGAGAGAGAGAGAGAGGGAAGGTGCAGAAGGAGAGAGAGAGAGAGGGAAGGTGCAGAAGGAGAGAGAGAGAGAGGGAAGGTGCAGAAGGAGAGAGAGAGAGGGAAGGTGCAGAAGGAGAGAGAGAGAGAGGGAAGGTGCAGAAGGAGAGAGAGAGAGAGAGAGGGAAGGTGCAGAAGGAGAGAGAGAGAGAGAGGGAAGGTGCAGAAGGAGAGAGAGAGAGAGAGGGAAGTTGCAGAAGGAGAGAGAGAGAGAGAGGGAAGTTGCAGAAGGAGAGAGAGAGAGAGAGGGAAGTTGCAGAAGGAGAGAGAGAGAGAGAGGGAAGTTGCAGAAGGAGAGAGAGAGAGAGAGGGAAGTTGCAGAAGGAGAGAGAGAGAGAGGGAAGGTGCAGAAGGAGAGAGAGAGGGAAGGTGCAGAAGGAGAGAGAGAGAGAGGGAAGGTGCAGAAGGAGAGAGAGAGAGAGGGAAGGTGCAGAAGGAGAGAGAGAGAGAGAGGGAAGTTGCAGAAGGAGAGAGAGAGAGAGAGGGAAGTTGCAGAAGGAGAGAGAGAGGGAAGTTGCAGAAGGAGAGAGAGAGGGAAGGTGCAGAAGGAGAGAGGGAAGTTGCAGAAGGAGAGAGAGAGAGGGAAGTTGCAGAAGGAGAGAGAGAGGGAAGTTGCAGAAGGAGAGAGAGAGGGAAGTTGCAGAAGGAGAGAGAGAGAGGGAAGTTGCAGAAGGAGAGAGAGAGAGGGAAGTTGCAGAAGGAGAGAGAGAGAGGGAAGTTGCAGAAGGAGAGAGAGAGAGGGAAGTTGCAGAAGGAGAGAGAGAGAGGGAAGTTGCAGAAGGAGAGAGAGAGAGGGAAGTTGCAGAAGGAGAGAGAGAGAGGGAAGTTGCAGAAGGAGAGAGAGAGAGGGAAGTTGCAGAAGGAGAGAGAGAGAGGGAAGTTGCAGAAGGAGAGAGAGAGAGGGAAGTTGCAGAAGGAGAGAGAGAGAGGGAAGTTGCAGAAGGAGAGAGAGAGAGGGAAGTTGCAGAAGGAGAGAGAGAGAGGGAAGTTGCAGAAGGAGAGAGAGAGAGGGAAGTTGCAGAAGGAGAGAGAGAGAGGGAAGTTGCAGAAGGAGAGAGAGAGAGGGAAGTTGCAGAAGGAGAGAGAGAGAGGGAAGTTGCAGAAGGAGAGAGAGAGAGGGAAGTTGCAGAAGGAGAGAGAGAGAGAGGGAAGTTGCAGAAGGAGAGAGAGAGGGAAGTTGCAGAAGGAGAGAGAGGGAAGTTGCAGAAGGAGAGAGAGAGAGAGGGAAGTTGCAGAAGGAGAGAGAGAGAGAGGGAAGTTGCAGAAGGAGAGAGAGAGAGAGGGAAGTTGCAGAAGGAGAGAGAGAGAGAGGGAAGTTGCAGAAGGAGAGAGAGAGAGAGGGAAGTTGCAGAAGGAGAGAGAGAGAGAGGGAAGTTGCAGAAGGAGAGAGAGAGGGAAGTTGCAGAAGGAGAGAGAGAGGGAAGTTGCAGAAGGAGAGAGAGAGAGGGAAGTTGCAGAAGGAGAGAGAGAGAGAGGGAAGTTGCAGAAGGAGAGAGAGAGAGAGGGAAGTTGCAGAAGGAGAGAGAGAGAGAGGGAAGTTGCAGAAGGAGAGAGAGAGAGAGGGAAGTTGCAGAAGGAGAGAGAGAGAGAGGGAAGTTGCAGAAGGAGAGAGAGAGAGAGGGAAGTTGCAGAAGGAGAGAGAGAGAGAGGGAAGTTGCAGAAGGAGAGAGAGAGAGAGGGAAGTTGCAGAAGGAGAGAGAGAGAGAGGGAAGTTGCAGAAGGAGAGAGAGAGAGAGAGGGAAGTTGCAGAAGGAGAGAGAGAGAGAGGGAAGTTGCAGAAGGAGAGAGAGAGAGAGAGGGAAGTTGCAGAAGGAGAGAGAGAGAGAGGGAAGTTGCAGAAGGAGAGAGAGAGAGAGAGGGAAGTTGCAGAAGGAGAGAGAGAGAGAGAGGGAAGTTGCAGAAGGAGAGAGAGAGAGAGAGGGAAGTAGCAGAAGGAGAGAGAGAGAGAGAGAGGGGCAGAAGGAGAGAGAGAGAGAGAGGGGAAGAAGGAGAGAGAGAGAGAGAGGGAAGTTGCAGAAGGAGAGAGAGAGAGAGAGGGAAGTTGCAGAAGGAGAGAGAGAGAGAGAGGGAAGGGGGAGAGAGAAAGAGAGAGGGGAGAGGAAGGAGAAGGAGAGAGAGAGGGAAGGTGCAGAAGGAGAGAGAGAGGGAAGGTGCAGAAGGAGAGAGAGAGGGAAGGTGCAGAAGGAGAGAGAGAGGGTAGGGGGAGAAGGAGAGAGAGAGGGAAGGGGGAGAAGGAGGTAGAGAGAGGGAAGGGGGAGAGAGGAGAAGAGAGGAGGGGGGGGGAGAGAAGGAGGTAGAGAGAGGGAAGGGGGAGAAGGAGGTAGAGAGAGGGAAGGGGGAGGAGGTAGAGAGAGGGAAGGGGGAGAAGGAGGTAGAGAGAGGGAAGGGGGAGAAGGAGGTAGAGAGAGGGAAGGGGGAGAAGGAGGTAGAGAGAGGGAAGGGGGAGAAGGAGGTAGAGAGAGGGAAGGGGGAGAAGGAGGTAGAGAGAGGGAAGGGGGAGGAGAGGGAAGGGGGAGAAGGAGGTAGAGAGAGGGACGGGGGAGAAGGAGGGGGAGGAGGTAGAGAGAGGGAAGGGGGAGAAGGAGGTAGAGAGAGGGAAGGGGGAGAAGGAGGGAAGGGGGTAGGGAGAGGGGGAGGGGGGGGAGGAGAGGGGTAGGGAAGGGGGTGGAGAAGAGGGGAGATGGGGGTCGGGAGAAGGAGGTAAGGGGGAGGGGGAGAATGAGGAGGAGAGAGGGAAGGGGAGAATGAGGTAGAGGAGGGAAGGGGAGAATGAGGTAGAGAGGGAGAGGGAGAAGGGGGAGAGGGGAAGAGGGGGAGGAGGGGGAAGACGGGGGAGAAGGAGGTAGAGAGAGGGAAGGGGGAGAAGGAGGTAGAGAGAGGGAAGGGGGAGAAGGAGGTAGAGAGAGGGAAGGGGGAGAAGGAGGTAGAGAGAGGGAAGGGGGAGAAGGAGGAGAGAGGAAGGGGGAGAGGGAGAAGAGTGGAGAGGGAGGGAAAGGGGGGGGAGGGGAGTGAGGGGGGGGGAGAGGAGGTAGAGGGGAATGGTAGAGAAGGAGGAGGGGGGGGAGTGAAGGGAGAGAGAGTGAGGGGGGGGAGAAGGAGGTAGAGAGAGGGAGGGAAGGGGGGGGGGGGGGGGGGGGGGGAAGGGGGTAGAGAGAGGAAGGGGGAGAGGGAGGTAGAGAGAGGGAAAGGCGGAGTGAAGGTTAGGGAGGGAAGGGGGGAGAGTTAGGTGTTGGAGGAGAGAGGGAAGGGGAGAAGGAGGGAGAGTGATGGTGGAGATGGTGGTTTGTGTGAAGGGGGTGGAGGAGGGTAGTGTGAAGGGGGAGGAGGTAGATGGAGGTAGAGAGAAGGGGGAGGAGGAGGTAGAGAGATAGGGGGTGGAGGTAGAGGAGGGAAGGGGGTGAGGAGGTTAGAGTGGGAAAGGGGGTGAAGGAGGTTGAAGAGAGACGGGAGAGGGGGAGAAGAGGGAGAATGAGAAGGGGGGGGGGAAGATGGAGGTAGAGGTAGAGGAAGGGGGTGATGATGGTAGTGTGAGGGAAAGGGGGTGGAGGTAGAGAGCGGGGAAGGGGAGGAAGGAGGTGAGAGGGGGAGAAGGAGGGAGAGAGGAGAATTGGAGGGTGAGAGAGAGATAGGAGTTGAGAGAGAGAAGGATGGTAGAGAGAGAGAAGGTGGTAGTGAGGAGGGGAAGGGGGAGGGGAAGAGGCTATAGGAGAGGGAGAGGGGGAGGTGTAGGAAGTGGGAGAAAGGGGGAGGAGGTAGAGAGAGGGAAGGGGGAGGGGTAGTGAGAGGGAATAGGGGGTGAGAGGTAAGGTGTGAGGGAGAGGGGGTAGAAGGTAGTGAGGAGGGGAAGGGGGGTGAAGGCGTGGTAGAGAGAGGGAAGGGGGAGGATGGAGGGAGAGAGAGGAGATGGGGGTGAAGGAGGGTAGAGAGAGGGATGGGGGGAGGGGAAGGAGGTAGAGAGAGGGAGGGGGGGAAGGGGGGGGGGGGGGGAAGGGGGAGGGGGGGGGGAGGGGGGGGGGGAGAGGGGGGGGGGGGGGGGGGGGAGGGGAAGGGGGAGGGGGGGGGAGAGGGAGGGGGGGGGAGGAGGGGGAAGGGGGGGAGGGGAGAGGGAAAGGGGGGGGAGGGGGAGAGGGGAGGGGGAGAGGGAGAGGGGGGAGGGGGAGGGGGAGGGGAGGAGGGGGGGAGGGGGGAGAGGGGGGGGAGAGGGAGAGGAGAGGGAGGGGGAGGGGAGAGGAGGGAAGGGGGGGGGGGAGAGAGGGGAGGGGGAGGGAGAGGGGGGGGGGAGGGAGAGGGGGGGGGAGGGGGGGGGGGGGGGGGGGGAGGGGGGATGGGGAGGGGGGGGGGGGGGGGAGGGGGGAGGGGAGGGGGAGGGGGGGGAGAGGGGGGGGGAGAGGGAGGAGGGGGACAGAGGGAAGGGGGGAAGGGAGGGAAGGGGGGGAGAGGAGGGGAGGGGGGAGGGAGGGGAAGAGGGGAAGGGGGGGGGGGGAGGGGGGAGGGGGGGAGGAGGAGGGGAGGGGGGGGGGGAGAGAGGGAGGGGAGAGAGAGGGGGAGGGGGCGGGGGCGGAGGGAGGGGGAAGGGAGAGGGGGGAGGGGAGGGGGAGGGGGGGAGGGAGGGGGGGGAGAGGGGGAGAGGGGGGGGGGGGGGGAAGGGGGGGGGGGGGGGGGGGGGGGGGGGGAGGGGGGGGGGGGAGAGGGGGAGGGGGGGGGAGAGGGGGGAGGGGAGGGGGGAGGGAGAGGAGGGGAAGGGGAGAGGAGGGGAGGGGGGGGGGAGAGGAGAGGAGGGAGGGGAGAGGGGGGGAGGGGTGGGGGGGAGGGAGAGGGGAGGGGGGGGGGGGGAGAGGGGGGAGAGGGAAGGGGAGGGGGGGGGGGAGGGGAGAGGGAGAGCGGGGCGGGGAGGGGGGGAGGGGAGGGGGGGGGGCGAGAGAGAGGGGGGGGGGGGAGAGAGAGGGAGGGGAGGGGGGGGGGGGGGGAGGGGGGGGTGGGAGGGGAGAGGGGGGGGGGGGGGAGAGGGAGGGAGGGGGGGGGGGGGGAGAGAGGGGGCGAGAGGGGGAGGGAGAGAGGGGGGGGGGAGGGGGGGGGGGGGGGGGGGGGGAGGGGGGGGGGGGAGGGGGGGAGAAAGGGGGGGGGGGGGAGAGAGGGGGAGGGGGGGGAGGGGGGGGGGGAGGGGAGAGAGGGGAGGGAGGAGGGGGGGGAGGTGGGGGGGGGAGGGGGGGGGGGGGGGGGGGGGAGAGGGAGGAGAGGGGGGAGGGGAGGAGGGGGGGGAGCGGGAGGGGATGGAGGGGGGGAGGGGGGGGGGAGGGGGGGGGGGGGGGCGGGGAGGTGGAGCGAGGGGGGGGGGGGGGGGGGAGGGGGGGGGGGGGGGAGGGGGAGGGGGGTGGGAGGGGAGGGGAGGGGAGGGGGGGGGGGAGACGGGGGGGGAGGGGGGGGAGGGGGGGGGGGGGGGGGGGGGAGGGGGGGGGGGGGAGGGGGGGGGGGGGGGGGGAGGGGGGGAGAGTGTGGGGGGGGGAGTGGGGGAGGGGAGGGGGGGGGGGGGGAGGGAGGGGGGGGGGGGGGGGGGGGGGGGGGGGGGAGGGGGGGGGGGGGGGGGGGGGGGGAGAGGGAGGGCGTGGGAGAGGGGGGGAGGGGGGGGGGGGGGGGGGGGGGGGGGGGGGGGGGGGGGGAGGGGGGGGAGGGGGGGGGGGGGGGGAGGGGAGGGGGGGGGGGGGGGGGGGGGAGGGTGGGGGGGGGGGAGGGGGGGGGGGGGGGGGGGGGAGGGGGGGGGGGGAGGGAAGGGGGGGGGGGGGAGGGGGGGGAAGGGGAAGCGAGAGGGGGGGGGATGGGGGAGGGGGGAGGTGGGGGGGGGGGGGCAGGGGGGGGGGGGTGTGAGTGTGGGGGGGGGGGGGAAGGGGGGGGGGGGGGGGGGGGGGGGGGGGGGGGGGGGGGGGGGAGGGGGGGAGGGGGGGAGGGGGGGGGGGCGGGAGGGAGGGAGGGGGGGGAGGGGGGGGGAGGGGGGGCGGGGGGAGCGGGGGGGGGGGGGGGAGGGGGGGGGGGTGGGGGGGGGGGGGGGGGGGGGGGGGGGGGAGGGGGGGAGGAGAAGGGGTGCGAGGGAAGGGGGAGGGGGAGGGGGAGGAGTGAGGGGGGTGGGGAGGGGAGAGAGGGGAGGGGAGGGGGAGGGAGGGGAGGGGGAGAGGGAGGGGGGGGGGCGAGAAGGGGGGAGGGGGGGAGGGACGAGGGGAGGGGGGAGGGGGGGGGGGGAGGGGAGGGGGGGGGGGAGGAAGGGGAGGGAAGGGGGGGGGAGGGGAGGGGGGGGGGGGGGGGGGGGGAGGGCCGGAGGGTGGGGAGGGGAGGGGGAATGGGAGAGGGGGGGGGAGGGGGGAGGGGGGGGAGAGGGGAAAGGGGGGAGGAGGGAAGGTGGGGAGGGAAGGGGGAGGAAGGGAGGGAAGGGGGAGGGGGAGAGAGGGAGAAGGGGGCGGGGGGGGGAGGGGGGGGGGGGGGGGGGGGGGGGGGGGATGGGGGGGGAGGGGGAGGGGAGGAGGAGGGGAGGGGGAGGGGGGGGGGAGGAGGGGGGGGGGGTGGGCCGGGAGGGGGGGAGGGGGGGGGGGGGGGGGGGGGGGGGGGGGGGGGGGGGGGGGGGGGGGGGGGGGGGGGGGGGGGGGGGGTGGGGGGGTTGCGGGAGGGGGGGGGGGGGGGGGGGGGGGGGGGAGGAGGGGGAGGGGGGGAGGGGGGGGGGGGCGGGGGGGGGGGGGGGAGGGGGCGGGGAGGGGGGGGGGGGGGGGGGAGCGGTGACGGGGGGGGGCGGAGGGGGGGGAGGGGAGGGTGGCGGGGGAGGGGAGGTGGGGGGGGAGAGGGGGGGGGGGAGAGGGGGAGGGGGGGGTGGGGAGGGGGGGGGGGGGGGGAGAGGGGGGGGGAGGGGGGGGGGGGGGGGGGGGGGGGGGGGGGGGGGGGGGGGAGGGGGGGGGGTGGGGGGGGGGGAGGGGGGGGGGGGGAGGGGGAGGGGGGGGGGGGGGGGGGGGGGGGGGGGGGGGTGTAGGGGGGGGGGGGGGGGGGGGGAGGGGGGGGGGGGGGGGGGGGGGGGGGGGGGGGGGGGGTGGGAGCGGGGGGACGAGGGGGGGGGGGGGGGGGGGGGCGAGGGGGGGGAGGGGGGGGGGAGGAGAGGGAGGGAAGGGGGGAGGGGGGGAGGGGGGGGAGGGGAGGGGGGGGGGGGGAGGGGGGCGGGGGGGGGGGGGGGAGGAGAGCGGGGGAGGGGGGAGAGGGGGGGAGGGCGGGGGAGGGGGGGGGAGGGGGGGGGGAGGGGGGAGAGGGGGGGGGGAAGGGGGGAGGGCGGGGGGGGGGGGGAGAGGGAGAGAGGATGGGGGGAGAGGGGGGAGGGGAGGGGGAGGGGAGAGGGGGGAAGGGGGGGAGGAGGAGAGAGGGGGGGGAGAGGGAGAGAGAGTGGGAGGGGGGGGGGGCGAGAGGGAGGAGGGAGAGGGAGAGAGAGAGGGGAGGGGGGGAGGGAGAGGGGGGGGGGAGAGGGAGAGAGAGAGGGGAGGGGGGGGGGGAGGGAGGGAGGGGGAGAGGGGGGGGGGGAGGGGGAGGGTGGGGGAGGGGGGGAAGGGGACGAGGGGGGGGAGAGGAGGGGGAGGGGGGAGGGGAGGGGGAGGGGGAGGGCGAGGCGGAGAGGGGGAAGGGGGAGGGAGAGGAGGGGGGGAGGGTGAGGGAGGGGGGGAGGGGAGAGGGAGGGGAGAGGGAGGGGGGAGGGAGAGGGGGAAGGGGGAGGAGGGAGAGGGGGGAGGGGGAGGGGAGGGAGGGGAAGGGGGAGAGGGGGGAGGAGGGAGGGGAGAGGGGGAGGGGGAAGGGGGAGAGGAGAGGGGGTGAGGGGGAGAGGAGGTGGGAGAGAGGGAAGGGGGGGGGAGGAGAGGGGGAGAAGAGGGAGGGGGAGAAAGAGGAGGGGAGAAGAGGAAGAGGGAGAGATAAGGGGGAGAGGGAAGGGGGGGGGGAGGGGAGGGAGGGAGAGGGGAGGAGGGGGGGGAGGAGAGGGGGGGACGAAGAGGGAGGGGGGGCGAGGGCGAGAAAAGAGGGAAGAGGGAGTGGGGGGAAGAGGAGAGGGAGGGAAAGGGGAGAAGGGGGGGGGGGAGGGGGGGGAGGAGGGGAAGGGGGGAGGGGGGCGGGGAGAAAGGGGGAGGGGAGGGAGTGAGGGAGGGAGAGGGGGAGGGGGGGGGGGGGGGAGGAGGGAGAGTGGAGGGGAAAAGAGGAAGTGGAGAGGGGGGGGAGGGGAGAGGGGGGAGGAGAGGAGGAGAGGGGGGGAGGGGGGGAGGGGGAGGGGGGGGGAGGGGGAGGAGGGAGGGGAGGGGGAGGGGGGGGGGGGGGAGAGGGAGAGGAGAGGGGGGGGGAGAGGGGGGGGAGGAGGAGAGGGAGGAGGGGGAGAGGGGAGAAGGAGGGAGAGGGAGGGAGGAGAGGAAGGGGGGAGGAGGAGAGGAAGGGGGGAGGAGGAGGGCGGGGAGGAGGAGGAGGGAGGGAGGGGAGGGGGAGGGGAGGGGAAGAGGGGGAGGAGGGAGGCGAAGAGGGGGAGGGGGAGACGAGGGGGAAAGGGGGGAGGGGAGGGGGAGATGGGAGGAGGGGGGGGAGGGGGAGGGGAGAGGGGAAGAGGGGGAGGAGGATGGGGGAGAGGGGGAGAGGAGAGGGAGTGGGAGGGAGGGCGAGGGAGGAGGGGGAGGGGAGGAGGAAAGCGGGGAGGAGGGAGGGATGGCGGGAGAGGATTAGGGGAGAGGGAAGAGCGGGGAGGGTGAGAGGGAAAAGAGGGGGAGGGAGGGTAGGGAGGGAGGGGGAGGAGGAGGGGACGAGGGGGAGGAGGAGAGGAAAGAGGGGGGGGGAAGGGAAGAGGGGGGAGGGGAGAGGGGAGGAAGGAGGGGAGCGGGGGAGGGGACAGGGAGAAGGGGGGAGGGGGGGGGAGGAGGAGAGGGAAAGAGGGGGAGGAGGAGAGGGACAGAGGGGGAGGAGGGAGGGAGAGGGGGAGGAGGGGGAAGGAGGGGACGGCGAGAGGGAAGGGGGGAGGTGAGAGGAAGGGGGGAGGCGAGGGCGAGAAGGGGAGGGGAGGAGAAGAGGGAGAGGGGAGGAGGGAGGGAGAGGGGGAGGAGGACGAGGGAGGGGAGGAGGAGGGGAGAGAGGGGCAGGGGGAGAGGGGAGAGAGGGGAGGGGAGCGAAAGGAGGGGAGGGGGTGAGGGAAGAGGGGGGGAGGGGAGGGGAAGGGGGGGGGAGGGGAGGGGAAGGGGGGGGGGGAGGGAGAGGGAGGTGGGGAGAGGGAAGGGGGGGGAGGAGGGGAAAGAGGGGAGGGGGGGGAGGGGGGGGGGGAGGGGGGGGGGGCGGAGGAGAGGAGGGGAGGGGAGAGGGGAGGGGGGGAGGGGAGGGGAGGGGGAGGGGAGGGGAGAGGGGAGGAGGGGGGAGGGGGAGGAGGAGAGGGAAAGAGGGGGAGGAGGAGAGGGAAGGAAAGGGGGAGGGGACGGGTGAGGAGAGGGGAGGAGGAGAGGGGGAGGAGGAAGGGGGGAGAGGGGGAGGAGAAGAGGGGAGGGGGGGAGGAGAGGGGGGGTGGGGAGAGGGAAGGGGGAGGGGGAGAGGGAGGGGGGAGGGGAGAGGAGAGAGGGGGGGGGGGGAGGAGGGAAAGAGGGGGAGGGGGGGGGAGGGGGAGGAGGAGGGAAAGAGGGGGAGGAGGGAGGGGGGGGAGGAGGAGAGGGGGGGGGAGGGGAGGGGGAGGGGGAGGGAGAGGGGAGAGGGGGAGGGGGAGAGGGAGGTGAGGGGGGGGGAGAGGGGGGGGGGAGGAGGAGAGGGAGAGGGAGGGGGAGAGGGAGAGGGGGAGGAGGGGGAGGGGGAGGAGGAGGGGGGGGGGAGGGGGGGGAAGGGGGGAGGGGAGAGGGAGAGGGGGAGGGGAAGAGAGGGGGAGAGGGGGAGGGGGGGAGAGGGGGGGGGGGGGAGGGGGGGGAGGGCTGAGAGGGAGGGGGGAGGGCGAGAGGGAAAAGAGGGGGAGGGGAGGGGAAGAGGGGGAGGGAGGAGAGGAGAGGAAAGA
>NC_134801.1:25229306-25266806 GCF_046742065.1 Oratosquilla oratoria
CAGTATATGTTGACAGATGCACATACCCTTCCAAAATTTTTATATAAATAAAACATCAAATGTAAATGTCAAATATAAAGCTAGTCTTGTGCCATGTCCCTTTAAATAGGAACATCGCCTGCTTGAGATACTTTTTTGAATTTTTTATTAAAAGTGGTAAATGATGCTGTATGGTACTTTTATTTCACCAGTATGTCTTGCAACACTGCTTCTGACCCAGGGCAGTGGACAGGATGCAGGGATAACCCATCATCCAGGAGGTGCCAAGATAAGAGGGAGGGAGGAGGGTGGAGGGGAGTGGAATATATAGGAAATAGAATGGGTGGAAGTGGTTTCTATGCCTTTTTCTTTTTGGCTACCCCCCATGTAAGGGGAAAAAGCCTTTGGTATATGTATGTATGTATGTTGTGCATACTTTAAGTGATTTTTGTAGTAGTCTGTATGTATCTCCCATAATCCTGCCAATATGTCTGTCAGGTGACAGGTTGTCTTGTATCAACATTCCTAAATCTTTCTCTTCTTTTGGATTTGTAATGGGTTCATTTCCTAAGGAAAAATCTAAGGATGGTCTTTTACTAATATTGCCCATTTCCAATACTTCACATTTGAAGTACAGACATTTCCTGCAGCAATGCAGAGTTATTTTTCTTCAGTTTTTGAGCTGTGAGTGTTAGATCGTTGTCCAACTGCCTCTTAATAGCCATCCATTGCTCTGAATCCTCTCTCCCTTGTAAGGACAGAGTCGATCTTGTCAGACTGTGGTTTGGGGACTATCCAGCCCTTCTAAGCTACTAGTATTGGCTGGGTGACTGGATTGCAGATAACTGTCCAGGATGCACCACTTCTCCCCATACTATACAACATATTATGGAAGACTGCATTATACACAATCATGCATGTCAACAACACAATATACACTCTATAAGGGATTTGTGGGAAAATCCTGTTCCAGCTGTGTTGTTCCTCAGGGAGATGGGACTGCTCAGACAGAAGTGAACAACAACAACTATATTTCCTTTACCCTTTCACACAAAAAGGGGTCAGCTGAACCTCTCCTACTATTACTACTACTGTAAGTCAATGACATAAAACATTAATAAAGCACAGATAACAGCTCAAAGTTGCTTCCCAGAAAGATTTATGGAAGAGCCTTACCATTAGTGGCTACTGTAGGTCTTTGAGTTCCTAGCAATTGAAACTCCAGTCAACAATTGCTATGTATACTTAGACTTGTTAGGGAAGAAGTCATTGAGAACTGTTTGATTTTAATGTGATTTGCATTGCATACAGCACAATTGAAAAAGACCTGCAACTGAGCATGGCTCTGTATAGATTTTAATGGTTATCCCTAGACAATTTAAGCAATTTTATGTGTACGTGTTAATTTTTTTCCTAGTTTACTGTATGAATTAATTTTGACAGGAGAGTTAGTGAGTGTGGTGTTGGTGTGGTGCTGCGATGTTCCCCCGTCTCTTGTGAGGACCTTCCTTCAGTGTCAGGACCAATCAGCAGAGTCCTTTTGGTCAAATTTCCTGCCTGTCTGCTGAGTGTCTGCTTAGAGGCCATTTGTGGTACCTGCTCATCTTCCAAGTGCTTGCTGCAAGTTTTAAACGTCCATCATTACCATCATGTACCACCATCCACCACCTAATGTAGATTCTACCAGTCCAATGGAGGTAAGGGATTTTACTAGTTATATCCTGGTGCTGGCTGTTAGTCATAGTAGTTATGTAACATGTGACTGCTGGAATGAGATGCAGAATTAATAGATTAATGTGAAGTGGAGGATAATACATAAAGAAAAATTGATGATAATAATAATTATAATAGATATTAATGGAGCACACTGATTGGTGTACATTTTTGGTTCCCAATAGAGGTTACCACAGAACTAGAAGAGAAAGTATAACCCATGATAACATTCATCTATCTATATTCCAAGGTAGTGGGCGGGATACAGGGATGACCCATCATCCATGAGGAGCTATGTTGAGAGGGAGGAAAGGGTGGTGGATGGCAATAGAATAGGTGGGAGTGGGTACTTGCATTTTGACATGGCTACCTCACTTGTAAGGGGGGGGGGATTTTTGTATATAGAATATAAAAGAAAAAAAAAAAATCACCTATACTTTTTCTTCTTTGAATTGATTCTCAGCAAATATCAGCCCTGCCTTCCAAAACTCCTGTTTCCCTGCTGCAAGAGCTGTGCATGCGGAGAGGGATCTCACCAAAATATGACTTGCTACAGATAGAAGGGGCAGTCCACGAGCCCACTTTTGTGTATCGTGTTACTGTTGGAGAATTTGCAGGTTAGTGTTCATGTTATGAATATTTTACACTACATATAAGAGATACATACATATACCAAGGCTTTTTCCCCATTACAAGGGAGGTAGCTAAAAAGGAAAAGGCATAAAATCATTCCCACCCATTCCATCCCTGAATACACTCCACACCCCTCCACCCTCCCTCTTATCTTAGCACCTCCTGGATGACGGGTCATCCCTGCACCTTGTCCACTGCCCTGGGTCAGAAGCAGTGTTGCAAGACACAGCACATCCACAGCAAGGCCGCTTCATTAAATCGGCGACGCCCCCCCTTTCCGTCCCCCCATGCATAAAAGGAGAAGACGGGGAGAAATCCCTTCAGGCTGCGTCAAAATTTGCTCACACATACTACCTCACCCCCCATCTCCCCGCCCATTCCACCTCATGCATCACAACATCATCCATATACAACCATTCTCCATTCACCCCTGTCTTCTGTCCTCTCCCATCCTTCCTCAACAGACATTCCCCTCTTCCTCAAAGCCCCCTTCACCCCATCCATCCACCTCATCCTAGGACGTCCCTTCATGTTCACTCCCTCCACATCTGCCTTCCATACCTCTTTTACTAGTCTTTCTTCACTCATTCTTTCCATGTGTCCAAACCATCCTAATACTCTTTCATCAACCCTATCTCCCAACTCCCTTTCCACTCCTGTTCTCCTCCTCACCTCCTCATTTCTCACTCTATCTAGCCTAGTAACCCCCATCATACTTCTCAGACACCTCATCTCAAACACATTCAAACTCCTTCTCTCTTCCTCTCTTATGTTCCATGTTTCTGCTCCATACAGTGCTGTTGGCACAATCACTCCTTCATACAGTCTCCTCTTAGTATCCATTCCCAAATGTCTATTCCTCATTACACTTTTTAATCCACCAAGGCATTTACTCACTTCTCTCAATCTACATTCTACCTCCACCTTCACTCCACCTTTCCCTGCCACATTTGCACCCAAGTATCTAAAACTATCCACTTCCTCCAGTCACTCTCCCTTAATGCTCACTTCCAGTCTACTGCCACTTTCACCCCTTGTACATCTCATCACTTTACTTTTACCCACATTTATCTTTAGCATTCT
The DNA here is from genome assembly GCF_046742065.1 of Oratosquilla oratoria. Lineage (NCBI taxonomy): Eukaryota > Metazoa > Arthropoda > Malacostraca > Stomatopoda > Squillidae > Oratosquilla > Oratosquilla oratoria. Next base: position 25,232,715 of record NC_134801.1, read on the forward strand.
TCTATCACATACTCTCCCAAACTCTGTCACCAACTTCCTCAATCCCTCCTCTGATCCTGCTACAAGTGCAGTGTCGTCTGCAAACAACAGCTGGCTCACCTCCCACTTTTCTCCATTTTCTTTAACCATTTCCAATCCCTGAACCACTACTCTTGCATTTACCTCTCGCACTACCCCAGGGCGACATAACGCATCCTTGACGAAGTCCCACCTTTACCTCGAACCACTCACTCTCTCCATTTCTAATCCTGACACAAGCTCTACTACTCTCATAAAAACTCTTGACAGCTCCTAGAAGCTTTCCTCCTATCCCATATATCTGCATAACCTCCCACAGTGCCTTTCTGTCTACCCTATCATAAGCCTTTTCCAGATCCATAAAAGCCCAAAAAACATCCTTCCCCTTTCCTATAGCTTTCTCACATATCTGTCTTACCACAAAGATCTGATCTACACAACCTCTACCTGTCCTAAATCCACACTCTTCCTCACCAATTACTCCCTCTGTTCCTCTCCTAATCCTCTCAATCAAGATCCTCCCATAAGCCTTCCCAACTACACTTAACAAGCTAATCCCTCTGAAACTACTACATTCACACTTGTCCCCTTTTCCCTTGTAAAGTGGAACTATACAGGCACTCCTCCAGTCCCCTGGCACTCTACCCTCCCTCCAGCAAACATTAAATAACCTCACCAGCCAGTCCACCATCACTGTACCTCCTTTTTTTTTAGACATTCTGCATGGCATCCATCCAGACCAGGTGCCTTACCTGCTTTCATCATCTTAATAACTGCCTTCACTTCATCCTTCCTTATTTCTCCTCCATTTTCCTCACTCATCACGGTCATTTTCTTAGCATTTCCCACTGCAGCTATCTTTCCCTCCCTATCCTCCTTCACATTTAGCAACTCCCTAAAATACTCTGCCCATCTTCCCCTTACTGCCTTCTCTTACATTATCATCTCTCCATCTGCACCTTTTACCTTTTTTTCTCTACTTGATTCGCCTCCTCGTCCTCTCTTAATTTCTTTCCAAAACATCTTTTTATTACTTTCAAAATTTTCTGTCATACTCTTACCCCACTTCACATCTGCTCTCCTCTTTGCCTCCTTTACCTTTTGCTTTGCTTCTCTTTTCTTTTCTTTGTACCTCTCATATGATTCCCTCGTCCTATTTTGTAACCAATCTGTGAAAGCTCGCTTCTTCTCTTCTACAACCTTCTTTGTTTCCTCATCCCAATTCACTACCCTTCCTTCTATTTCTTCCTGTCCTTCTTGTTCCACACACCATCCTTGCACACTTTATGACTCCCTCCTTGAACCATCCCCACTCCTCCTCCACACCTAGCTCTACTCTATCCTTCACTCCCTCCCACTTCTCCTTCAGCTTCTTGTACTCCTCCTTTTCCTTTTCATTTAAAGAGTTCACTCTAAGCACCTCCCTACCTTTTGTCCTTTTCCTCTTTCTCCATCTATCCTCCACTCTCAACTTACCTTCCACCAAAAAATGATCTGATATTCCCCCACCCTCTCCCCTTAGCACATGTACATCCTTAACTTGTCCTATCATAATCCTATTTACCACTACATAATCCATTAACGCTCTATCTACCACCCTTCCATCCACCACCCTCTCCCATGTGTACTTATGCTTGACTTTCTTCCGAAACACTGTATTTGCTATCATCAACTCTCTCTCTAGACACATTTCCACCATCAACTCTCCACTACGATTCTTTCCTGGAACTCCACATTTCCCAACCACTCCATCAATTGGACCATTTCCTACCCTAGTATTAAGGTCTCCCAGTACTATTACATTGACATTTCTCCCTAAATCCTCTATGCACTCATTTAAATCTATCCAAAAGGCCTCCCTTTCTTGTACACTTCTCTGCCATGCCCATATGCACTTACAAAGACCCACATTTCCTTTCCCAGTTTCACCTTCATCCACATTATCCTTGAGGAAACCTCCTTCCACTCCACTACCCGTTTACCTATCTCTTCACTTAATAGAATAGCCACCCCTTCCCTCCCTCGCCCTCTCTTCACTCCTGATAACCTTCCACTTACACTCCCAAAGTTATGCTCACCCTTTCCTTTCAACTTAGTTTCATTCAAAGCCAACACATCCATCTTTCTTCTTACAAACATACTACCTATCTCTTCCCTTTTACTCTCATCTGTACCACATCCACGCACATTAAAAGACCCAAACTTTAGGGTACTGGTCAGAAAACTCCTAGACCCTCTTATGCCTTTACTTTTTCTTTTAGGAATGTCCCCTGTGGGACTATAAGGAGAAGGATGCCTAGTCCCAATCTCCATCCCTTTCTTCTCGCCTCTTACAATCCAAGTGGAAATACTTGGTGGCAGTACTCTTTTCCCCCACCACAGAGATACTTCATGAAATATATATATGCATGTACCAAAAAGCCCACATCTCATAAGGTTGGTAGCCAGATCAGAGCATGCCCCCAACCCATTGCCCCTCCTCACCTTGTAAAAGAAAGATATGTAAAGTACAATAAAAAATAATAAACAGTATGTACATGTATATACACTTAACCTCTTCAGTACAGTTCAAAATCTCGCGGGCAGCATTAGCTGCCAGACGTACGATGTGTCGTAATAATACTCGCATCATAAAATATAGTCACCGCTTATATCGATCGTTCTCTCTTTCACCCGTGAATTTTGATAACCATAGAAAATGTAATGAAGACAGTTTAGAGAGTATGTCATTACGCAGGAGCAACTACAATAAATATAATCAAGACGCCGATATGGCAGCCTCGCGTATGCACTTGCTCCTCATGCCACCTACATATGCGGCACCGTATGGAAGGGGTTAAAGGCCTTCCCCTGATGAGGTGTGGTGGGAGTTGTCAGCCAAAGCATACACCCTCCCATCACCTATCTCACACCCAAGTAATTCCCATTTGTTGCCCCATTTATCCTGTCTTATTGTGGATTAAGGATCATTACTACATCCTGCTCATTGTTTCACTATTGGGTCAGAAACAATGCAGAAAGACACATCTCTTCAAAATATACCAGAAAACCATAACGCCTCACACCCATCACACTACATCTGACAAGTACCACTGACAGAATGTAGGTGGGGGGAAATAAAATTAAACATACACATTCGGAACACTAAACAAGCCCTTCAGGACAGACTTCCAAACTAAATACTACACCAATAATCCCCAGACATATATATATATATATATATATATATATATATATATATATATATATATATATATATATATATATATATATATATATATATATATATATATGTATATGTAAATTCTACTAATAAAGAATCAGATTGGCACAATTACTCTCAGGACACCATTTAGTATTGAAATAGTACTAACACAGAATAGGCCTGGCCACAGATTCAAGTTGGTGCAGATGAAAGTGAGGATGGCTTTGGGGGCAGGCTGTCAGCTGATTTTGTAACAGATTTGCCAACATTGGTGTCTGTAGGTCCTGCAGTGGTGGTGTGATGAGGGAAGTTTACATGCACCAGCCCAAGTTCCTTGCATGCCTGCTTGGATCTTTGTTAACTTTTTCCCTCTCTGAGCATGGTTGACAGTCTCCCAGATATGTTGCTGACTCTGGGCTGGCCCTGCGGCAGCAGTAACAACACCAGAGGTCTCCATTTCCTCAGCTGCTGCAGCATGTTTTCCTTTGTTCCTGCACATTTTCTGTGCATGTCCGATTCTGCCACAGCTGTGGCAAGCCAACATCTCTGCAGGGCACAACTGTTTTCCTGTCTTGTACCTTAGACCACAGTTATTATAATATTGAAGGCCTGCTTGTGCATCTGGTGGCAATGTCACCCCAGCCACTGCCACCAAATTTTCCTGCCCAGAATTCCTGCTGATGCTGCCACTTTGACGGACATCTTTATACTCCACCTTGAATGCAACGCAGAACTTGCGTAATGAAAATACATCACTGAAAGATCTGCACTGGCAAAATATTTCCTTCTTTAATACTACACTGTATACACACACTTGACACAAAAGATCGAAGTGGAAGGAAAACATCGAAAACAAGGAAATTGCTTTTAAAGAAATAGTCAAGCGGCAAATGCAGGATAATGCAAAAGACGCAATTATCCAAGTGATTAACGAAAAAACTAACTGGGTCAGGGATACAGTAGATAGGAAAAAATGTATTGTGGTATATGGACTAAGAAAAACGGGGATTGGCGAGGTACATGAGAGAAAAAGAAGAAAAAGAGACTGCAGTAGAAATCCTAAATGAAATTCAGGGGGGAGAAAGAGATGCAAGCACAGACCTGGAAGAGACATATAGAATCGGTCACTATTCTAATGATAGAAATCGACCTCTAAAGATAAAATTAAGGTCACAGATGGTAGTAGAAGACATATTTGAAAAAGTAGGCAACTTGGCAAAGAGTGAAAAATATAATAAGATATGGATAAAAAGAGAAATGGGTACTGAGGAATTAGAAAAAGAAAAATCACTAAGAGAAGAAGCAAAGGAAAAAAACTTGATGAGAACGGAGACAGAATGCAAAGAATTCCATTGGAGAGTAATCAACATGAGATTGAGACAATGGCACATCAAAACAAAAAAACCAAGGACAGAAAAAATAATGGAGAAGGAAGAAAACTAAAAGTGGCCTATACTAACATTGACGGATTAATTTCAGGTCTGATTGAACTCAATGGTTATCAGTTAGAAGAAAAACCAGACATAATGGGAATTGTAGAGACTAAACTAAGAGGTGAAATACCATCCATCATTATTGGACAAGGCCTATACAATTACTGGATAAGAAACAGGGAGGGGGAATCATGTTCTTGGCCTAGAAAGACCTAAACGTGACAAAAGTTGCAGAGGGCAAAAGTAATGTTGAACTGATCATGATAAAAGTCGAAGGCAAGAATATCAAAAGTAGAAAGTTTGTGGTGACCTATGTGCCCCCAAAAACGAATGCTTGGAAAGAGAACGAACATAAAAAAATGCTAGAAGATACAAGAAAATCACTAAATGAGATACTAATGGGTAAGGGTAACCTGGTAATTATGGGGGACTTCAATTGCAAAGAAATTTGTTGGGACAACATGACAGTGCGAGGAGCAGATGACTTGTGGGGCAACGTACTGCTAGACATGACCATGGAGTACACAATGACCCAATGGGTCAGTGAAAACACAAGGTACAGAAACAATGAAGAGCCATCGAAACTAGATTTAATATTTACAACAGAACCTGAAATAGTGGACAAAGTCCAGTACAAGACACCAATTGGAAAGAGTGACCATGTACTCATTGAAACTGTACTAAAGGAAGAAATAGACATGGAGAGGAAGGAAAAGCATAGGAAAGGAAGATTGATGTACAACAAAACAGACTTTGCAAACCTAAAGACATTCTTCCGGAATGCAAACTGGAAAAAATTCTATATGGAAGAGACAACAGTGGAAGAGAAATGGAATATATTGATGGATAATTATAATGAAGGGGTAAACAGGCATGTACCAAGACAAAAGCAAGAGAGAGAGTACATTAAATGTTGGTTCAACAAAAGATGCAGTGAAGCAAAAGACAGAAGAGACAAAGCTTGGAAAAAGTGGAGAAAAGACAAAAAACAAAGCAAATGGCAAATTTATATAAACTATAGAAATGAGTATGTTAATGTGAGAAGAGAGGAAAAAAGGAACCATGAGAAGGATATTATAGATAAACGCAAAGATCAACCCAAGCTATTCTATCAGTATGTGAATGGTAAACTTAAAACCAAACAGGAAATGGTGAAACTACACCAAGGAAATATAGAATACACAGAAGAATTAGAGATGGACGAAGTCATGAACAACCACTTTAAATCTGTCTTCACCAGAGAGAAAATACAAAATTGGGACGTAGATAATAACAAGCAATCTCCCCACATGAGTGAGTTAACAATATCACAAAAAGAAATATCAGAACATCTATCAAAACTGGACGTCAGAAAATCACATGGCGCAGATGCTATTGCAAATTGGATTCTAAAGGAATGCAAAGAAGAACTAACAGACAAAATACACATTATAATAAATAGCACACTCAAAGAAGGAAAGATACCTAATGACTGGAAAAATGCTAACATTGTACCAATATATAAAGGAGGAAACAAGGAAGAACCCACCAACTATAGGCCAGTATCACTAACAAGCACTATAGCCAAAATTTGTGAGAAAATCATCAAGTATAGATGGGTAAAACATCTGAAGACAACATATTAAATCCAAGACAATTCGGGTTCAGACAAGGAAGATCATGCACCACAAACTTAATATGCATCTACTCAAGGGTAATAGACATAGTGCAAGAAAGAAATGGATGGGCTGATTGTGCATTCCTAGACTTGCAAAAAGCCTTTGACAAAGTACCACGCAGAAAATTACTAAAAAAACTGGAACACATAGGAGGAATACAAGGGAACCTACTAAAATGGATGGAGGACTTCCTGACTGATAGAAAGATGAGAGTAGTGCTCAGAGAAAAATATTCAGATTGGAAAGAGGTGATCAGTGGAGTACCGCAAGGATCTGTACTGGCACCAATAATGTTTGCTATCTATATGAATGACATGGACGAAGACGTGAACTGTTACATGAGCTTCTTTGCTGATGACGCCAAACTGTTAAGGAAAGTAGAAACTGATAAGGACTGTGAAGCACTGCAAGAAGACCTGAATAGGGTATGGAACTGGAGTCAGAAATGGGAAGTGGACTTTAATACTAAGAAGTGTAGCATAATGGAGTTTGGAAAAAGCAAAAACAGAATATCAGGAAAATATACAATTGGAACCAAGGAAGTAAAGAAAGTAGGATCCGAAAAAGATTTGGGAGTAATTATCACAAATGACTTGTCCTATGATAAACAGATTAACAAAATTGTCAGGGAGACTTACAACTTGCTAAGATCAATAAAAGTGGCATATGCATACTTGGACAAAGACATGATAAAAAAAATATTGGTTACATTGATAAGGCCTAGACTAGAGTATGTGGCGACATTGTGGTCCCCCAGTACCAAAAAGAATATAAAGAAAATAGAAAGAATCCAAAGAGCAGCTACAAAAATGGCACCCACGCTTGCAAATCTATCATACAAGGAAAGATTGGCTAAACTGGAGTTACCGATACTGGAGCAAAGAAGAGAGAGAGGTGACCTATTGACCATCTACAGAATCATGAAAGGTGCAGAGATACTTGATAGAGAGGACTTACTTTACTGGGACAAGAGAAACACAAGAGGACATGGAAAGAAAATAAAAAAACATAGCTATAGAAGAGAACTGAAGAAAAACAGTTTTCCACATAGAGTTTTGGACACTTGGAACAAACTGGATAATGAAATAGTATGCGCAAAAACCATTCATGAGTTTAAAAGCAAACTAGACACTGCAAGATACAATGGCGGGACACCACGAGCATAGCTCCCCTTCCCGCAAAGTACAACTAGGTAAATACTACCTTACAGAGGAGGATGTACTCAGACTGCACTCACAGTGGGGACACACATGCTTACAATCTGCCGCACACTATGTTGAATGCGTAAAGTACTCACAGATGGATTCACTGGGTTCTTGAGTCACCATGAAGAACTTGCACCAATCTGCTGCCCGGTTGGTCGCCTGAAGGGCTATGCAACCAATTGCATCTAGAGCATTTTGAATGGCAAGTGCTTCCCACTGAACTGCGGTGAACCTGGAGTCCAACGGGCACTGTAGAGCCAATATGCAATGGAGGCAGATGTGCAGGACTGCTTCTGCCGGCAAAAAGTTATTGAGCTCCAACCAGCATTCCATAGAGTGCCTTCACGATTGGAATGCTGCAGTGGACATTTATGCCGTATTTTTCAGAGGCTGAGGACTGAAGGGCTGAAGGGTGGTGACTGGGCCACATTGCCAACTGCCACTGCAAGGCTGCAAGTAGGTAGATGAAGACGTGCAGCCATGGTGAACATATAGGTTTGTTCACTGGTTCACTACACCATATAATGGGCGAGTGATACGAGTGGGTGCTTGTTGTCTTTATTGGTGTTTGGTGCCTATTGAGTAACCATATTGCTGGGTGAGCTGGTGGGGTGTGCTACTTGCCTGACTGCCCAACATATCCCACAGGGGAGAAGGTCACCATGCAATGAGGCTGTTGAGGTAAACCAGCTTTTGGCATCAGGCCCTACTGTGGAGATACTGTGCCCTGCCATGTTGCTTCTGATGTAAACAGTGGGTGGAAGACAGATGATCCTGCAGCCTCAAAGAACTAAAATAAAAGGAAAAACAAATGGATGTGGGATGGGTGAAGGGTAGGTGGATGCTTTGGCTGGCCACCTCCTTTAACCCCTTCCATACGGTGCCGCACACGTAGGCGTCATGGGGAGCGAGTGTATTCGCGAGGCTGCCATATCGGCGTCTTGATTATATTTATTGTAGTCGCCCCTCCATAATGACATTCTTTCTAATTCTTTTGTAATCGCATTTTCTATGGTTATCAAAATTCACGGGTGAAGAGAGAACGATCGATATAAGCGGCGACTATATTTTATGATGCGAGTATTATTACGACACGTCGTACGGCTGGCATTGGCTGCTGCCACCGAGACCTAAGTCCATGACGCCTACGTGTGCGGCACCGTATGGAAGGGGTTAAAAGGGGAAAAGGTCTTTGGTATATGTATGTATGTATGTATTTGTGTATTTATTTCATAAGTTCCCCATCAAGGGTATTGACTGCATGTTATTGTGCAGTAGCATGCAGTCAGTACTTTAGGAACTATATGGGGCACCCCTACAGACCAAAGCCTTGCATCATTTTGACTATGGTAGAGGAAATCTCTAATCATATAGAAATGGTGCTACTTTATTGTACTGCAACTCTCCCTCTGCTGTGCTGCCACACCCCCTCTTCATACTATCCTGTACCACTTGAATATATATTTCAATTTTTGCTGTCCCCTGTGGTAGGGGGAAAAGAATACTGCCACTGAGTCTTCCCACTCTGGCCATAAAGGCAACTGAAATGGGATGAAGTGTTGGACTGGGCATCCTACTCTCTGTGGCCCCAAAGGGGACATTCCTGTGAAAAGTCAGGGCATAAGAGGGTCTGGGAGGAGTTTCCCAACCAGAACCCTAAGGTTTGGGTCTTTTAATGTGTGTGGGTGTGGTACAAATGAGAGTAAAAGGGAAGAGATAGAATGTGAGAAGGAAGATTTATGTGTTGGCATTAAGCGAGACTAAATTGAAAGGGAGGGGTGATTTTGAGTTTGTGAATGTAGTGGGAAGGGTGTCAGGAGTGAGGAGAGGAAGAGCAAGGGAATGGGTTGCTCTACTAGTAAGTGAAGAGGTAGGTAACTGAATGATAGAGTGGAAGGAGGTTTCTTCATGGTTAATGTGGATGAAGGTGAAACTGGGAAGGGAGATGTGGGCCTTTCTAAGCGCATATGGGTTTGGTAGTGAGACAAGTGTAGAGGATTTTTTTTTTTTTTTTTTTGACAGATTTAACCTCTTCAGTACGGGCCTTAAATCTCGCGGGCAGCAGCCGATGCCAGCCGTACGATGTGTCGTAATAATACTCGCATCATAAAATATAGTCACCGCTTATATCGATCGTTCTCTCTTTCACCCGTGAATTTTGATAACCATAGAAAATGTGATTACAGACAGTTTAGAGAGTATGTCATTACAGAGTGGCAACTACAATAAATATAATCAAGACGCCGATATGGCAGCCTCGCGTATCCACCTGCTCCTTATGACGCCTATGTATGCGGCACCGTATGGAAGGGGTTAAATAAATGTGTAGAGAGTTTTGGGAGGAATATAAATGTGGTATTGGGAGATCTTAATGCTAGAGTAGGAGGTGAACCAATAGATTGAGTTGTTGGGAGGTGTCGAGTGCCTGGTGAAAGTCATAGGTGAGAGTTGACCTCTTCACTCCGGGACACATCGCACGTCTAGCAGCATTAGCTGCCCGACGTGCGATGTTGCGTCATAATCACATTATAAAAAAATAAAGTTTAGAGAGAATGGAGGTTATGTAGGTACGACTACAATAAATATAATCAAGACGCCGATGTCGGCATCATCGCGTACCCACTTGCTCCTCATGACGCCTACGTAGGCGTCACCGTATGGAAGTGGTTAATGACCAAGATGTGTTTAGAGAGTTGATAATAGTAAACAGTGTTTAGAAAGGTCAAGCATAAATACACATGGGAGAGGGTAGTGGATGAAAATGTGGTTGATAAGGGATTAATGAACTATGTAGTGGTATCTAGGAAAAGAGTAGGAAGAGTTTGGCTGTCCATGTTCTCAGGAATGGAGTGTGTGCAAAGATGGGGTGTGGAACAAGGAGGATGGGAGGATATAGAAGGGAAGGATAGTGAGTGGTGGGATGATGAAGCAAAGAAGATTGTAGAAGAGAAGAAATGAGCATTCACAGATTGGTTACAAAGTAGGATGAGAGAATCATATGAGATATACAAAGAAAAGAGAAATAAAGCATAAGATAAAGGAGGCAAAGAAGATAGCAGATGTGAAATGGTGTAAGAGTATGAAAGAAAATTTTGAAAGTAATAAAAAGATGTTTTGGAAAGAAATTATGAGAGGAAGAGGAGGCAAATCAAGTAGAGAAGAAAAAGCAAGGTGCAGATGGAGAGATGATGATGGAAGGAAGAGGGAGATGGGCTGTGTATTTTTAGGGAGTTGCTAAATGTGAAGGAAGATAGGGGGGAAAGGTAGTTGCAGTGGGAAGCACTAAGAAAAAGGCAGTGAAGAATGAGGAAAATGGAGGAGAAATAAGAAAAGATGAGGTGAAAGCAGTTATAAAAATTATGAGAGCAGGTAAGGCACCTGGGTTAGATGGATGTCATGCAGTATCTAATGAAGGGAGGTACAATGATGGTGGACTGGATGGTGGTGATGTTTAACATTTGTCTAATAGAGGGTAGAGTGCTGCCGGAGGACTGGAAGAGTGCCCATAATTTCACTTAACAAGGGAAAAGGGGACAAGTGTGAGTGTATTAGTTTCAGAGGGATTATATTGTTGAGTGTAGTTGGGGCTTATGGGAGGGTTTCTATGGAGAGGATTAGGAGAGGAACAGAGGGAGTATCGGTGAGGAACAGGGTGGGTTTAGGACAGGTAGGGGTTGCATATATGAGCTTTTTGTGATAATGCAGATATGTGAGAAAGCTATAGGAAAAGATAAGAATGTTTTTTGAGCCTTTATAGATTTAGAAAAGGCTTATGACAGAGTAGACAGGAAGGCACTGTGGGAGGTATTGCAGATATATGGGATAGGGGGGAAGTTATGAAGAGGAGTCGAGTATTTACATGAATAGTAGAGCCTGTGTTAGAGTTAGAAATGGAGAGAGCGAGTGGTTTGAGGTAAAGGTGGGACTTTGCTAGTGATGTGTTATGTCACCTTGGCTCTTCAATTTATACATGGATGGAGTGGTGCAAAATGTAAATGCAAGGATAATAGGCTGGGGTTTGGAAATGATTAAAGAAAATGGGAGATAAGCCAGTTGTTGTTTGCTGACAACACTGCTTATAGTAGGATCAGAGGAGGTATTGAGGAAGTTGGTGATGGAGTTTGGGAAGGTGTGCGAAAGAAGGAAGTTGAAGACAAATGTGGGTAAAAGTAAGGTGATGAGATGTACAATGGGAGAGGATGGCAGCAAATCGGAAGTGAGTATTAAGGGAGAGAGACTGGAGGAAGTGGATAGCTTCAGATACTTGGGTGCAAATGTGACAGGAAAGGGAGAAGTGGAGGTGGATGTAGACTGAGAGAAGCAAGTATATGCCTTGGGAGATTGAAAAGTGTAATGAGAAATAGATATTTGGGAATGGATACTAAGAGGAGATTATATGGAGTGATTGTGCCAATAGCACTGTATGGCTGTATGGGGCAGAAACATGGAACATAAGAGAGGAAGAGTTTAAATGTGTTTGAGATGAAATGCCTGAGAAGTAAGGTAGGGGTTACTGGGCTGGATAGAGTGAGAAATGAGGATGTGAGGAGGAGAGCAGGGGTGGAAAGGGAGTTGGGAGATAGGGTTGATGAAAGAGTATTGGGATGGTTTGGACATATGGAAAGAAGGAGTAAAGAAAAATTAGTAAAAGGTGTGTGGAAGGCAGAGGTGGAGGAAGCGAACATGAGAGGGCCTAAGATTGAAATGGATGGGGTAAAAGGGGCATTGACAAAGAAGGGAATGTATGTTGAGGAAGGAAGGGAGAAGACAGAAGATAGAGGTTAGTGGAGAATGGTTGTGTATGGATGATGCTGTGATGTAGGGAAAGGAGTGGGTAGGGGATGGGGGGGGTGAGGGAGTATGTGTGAAAATTTTGATGCAGCCCGAAGGAATTTCTCCCTGTTTTGTCTCTCTCTGCATGAGCAGACGGAGAGAAGGGATCACAGATTAAATGACTGTGTCTCGCTACATTGCTTCTGATCCAGGGCAGTGGGCAAGATGCAGGGATGATCCGTCATCCAGGAGAAACCAAGAAAAGAGGGAGGGAGGGGTGGTGAATGGGAGTGGAGTATGTGGCGATGAAATGGGTGGGAGTGTATTTATACCTTTGACTTTGGCTACCTCCCTTGTAAAGGGGAAAATGCCCTTGGTATTTGTATGTATATTCTTAGGGGAGAGAGTGGGGGAATATCAGATAATTTTTTGGTGGATGGTAAGTTGGGAGTGGAGGATTAGTGGAGAAAGAGGAAAAGTGCGGAAGGTAGAGAGGTACTTAGAACAAACTGTTTAGATGAAAAGGAGCTGGAGTACAAGGAGAAGCTGAGAGAATTGTATGGGGAGGCGGGGAAGTATAGAATGGAAATAGGTGTGGAAGAGGAATGGGGATGGTTCAAGGAGGGAGTCAATGATGTGCAAAGATTGTATGTGGGAGAAGGAAGATGGGAGGGAATAGAAGGAAGGGTAGTGAGTGGTGGGATGATGAAGTGAAAGTAGAAGAGAAGAAGTGAACATTCAGGGACTGGTTGCAAAGTAGGATGTCTGAAGAGAGGAGGTACAGTAATAGTGGACTAGTTAGTGAGATTTAATGTGTGTCTAAGGGAGGGTAGAGTGCCAGAGGACTGGAGAAGTGCCTGTATAGTTCCACTTTATAAAGGAAAAAGGGACAATTGTTTGTGTAGTAGTTTCAGAAGGATCACTTTGTTAATTATAGTTGGGGAGGTTTATGGGAGGGTTTTAATTAAGAGGATTGGGAGAGGAATAGAGGGAGTATTGGTGAGGAACAGTGTAGATTTAGGAAAGGTAGAGGTTGTGTGGATCAGATTTTTGTGTTAAGGCAGATATGTGAGAAAGCTTTAGGAAAAGGTAAGGATTTTTTTTTCTTGGGTGGTCATGGATTTGGAACAGGTTGACAATGTAGATATGAAAGCACTGTGGGAGGTATTGCAGATACATGGGATTGGAGGAAAGCTGTTAAGGGCAGTCAAAGGTTTTTACAAATGTAATAGAACCTGTGTTAGAATGGGAATTGGAGAGAATGAGTGGTTTGAGTTAAAGGTGGGACTACATTAGGATGTGTTATGTTACCATGGCTGTTCAATGTGTACATGGATGGGGTGGTGCATAAGGTAAAGGTAATGGGTAGGGGATTGGAGATGATTAAAGAAAAGAGAAGTGGGAGGTGAGCCAGTTGTTGTTTGTTGACAATACTGCACTTGTGGCAGGATCAGATGAGGGATTAAGGGAGTTAGTGACAGTTTGGGAAGGTATGCAGTAGGAGAAAGTTGAAAATAAATGTGGGTAAAAGTAAGGTGATGAGATGTACAAGGGGAGAGGGTGGCAGTGAGTTGGAAGTAAGTCTAAAAGGAGAGACGCTGGAGGAAGTGGATAGCTTTAAGTATTTGGGATCACATGTGACAGGAAAGGGAGGAATGGAGGTGGAAGTAAACTGTAGATTGAGTGAAACTAATAAATGCCTTGGGGGATTAAAAAGTGTTATGAGAAATAGGCAACTGGAAATGGATCCAAAGAGAAGTTTGTATGAAGGGGTGATTGTGCCAATGGAATTGTATGGAGGAGAAACTTGGAATTTAACCCCTTCCATACGGTGCCGCACACGTAGGCGTCATGGGGAGCGAGTGTATTCGCGAGGCTGCCATATCGGCGTCTTGATTATATTTATTGTAGTCGCCCCTCCATAATGACATTCTTTCTAATTCTTTTGTAATCGCATTTTCTATTTAAGCAGAGAGGAAAAGTTAAATGTGTTTGAGATGAGATGCCTGAAAAGTATGGTAGGGGTTACAAGGTTGGATAGAGTGAGAAATTAGGAGGTGAGGAGGAGAGCGGGAGTGGAAAAGGAGATGGCAGATATAGCTGATGAAAGGTTGGGATGATTTGGACACATGGAAAGAATGAGTGATGAAAGATTGGTAAAAGAGTTGTGGAAGGCAGAGGTGGGGGGAGTGAACTTGAAGGGATGACTGAGGATAAGATGGATGGATGGGGTTAAGGAGATGCTGAGGAAGAGGGGAATGTCTGTTGAGTAAGGAAGGGAGAAGGAAGGACAGGGGTGAGTAGAGAGTTACTGTGTATGGATGATACTGTTGTGGAATGAAGTGGGGGATGGGGGGAAGGGGGATGGTTATGTGTGAATGATATTTTGACACAACCTGAAGGGATTTCTCCCTGTCTTCTTATTTTCTGCATGAGAGGACGGAGAAGGGGAGTTGATGGTTAAGTGAAACAGCCTTGCTGTGTATGTGCTGTGACTTGCAGCATTACATTTGTCCCAGGGTAGTTGGCAGATGCAGGAATGACTAGGCATCCATGAGGAGATCAGATGGGAGGGGGGAGGGGGTGGTGGAAGGGAGTGAAATTGCTGGGAATAGGTACATGGCTCTGATTTGGCTACCTCCTTTGTAAGGGGGAAAAAGCTCTTGGTATGTAGATAATGATTGAGTTTATTTGGTTTTATAAATTTAGGATCATCACCTGTTCCAAATTTTTCTACTTAAATTTTTAAAATCTTTGACAGCTAATGGTTCAGGACAGAGCAAGAAAAAAGCTAAACATGCTGCAGCTAAAGCAGTGCTTGACATCATCATCCAGGGTGGTGCTGGGACTCCTTCCACAGGACAACCTGGATCATCATCAGACTTGTGAGTATCAAAACAGTTTGGTAGAGGTTGGTGTGCTTGTATGTGTTCTAATTGGGATATACAGGAAAGGAGCTGTGCTTGTAAGGTTCTATCTCTTATTCTCCTTTTATTATATGTAGTTTTCAACACCTTGTACTGGTGTATTGACTCCATGTTATTGGTGCAATATTAATTGCTAGTAGCATGAAGCCAATGCTTTAGGGACTGTTTTGGGGTGCCCCTACATACTAGAGCCAAACATCATTTTGTCTGTTGGAGTAAAATCTTTACTTCCACAGGAATGATACTACTTTTATAATATGACTATCTCTCCATTATGCTGTTCTCTCTTAAAACTGCCCTGTTCCATTTCGTGAGTATACTTACTTTTTGCCTCTGTCCCCTGTGATAGTGGGAAGAAAGAATTTTGCCACAGTGTTTCCCATGCATCATCCTGGAGGAACCAAGATAAGAGGGAGGGAGGTGGGTGAATGGGAGTGGAGTATGTAGAGATGGAATGGGTGGGAGTGGATTTTATGCTTTTGTTTTTTGGCTACCTCCTTTGTAAGGGGGAAATAACCATTGGTATATGTATGTATGTTTTCCATGCTAGTCATAAAAGGCAACAAAGTGGGACAATCAGTACCCTACAATTTGGGTCATCAAATGTAAGTGGTTGTGGTACAGACGGTTTGACATCCCCAAACTCCAAGCGGCACTGAATGAGGTTGAGCCATCCATCCAGTTCACCTTGGAGAAAGAAATCAACGATTCCCTTCCATTTTTGGATACCCTTATTATCAAACAAGATAATCTTTTAAAATTTACAGTCTACAGGAAACCAACCAATAAGGACGATCTGACTCGCTTCCTTTCACACCATGACCTCAGTATTAAGAAAGATGTAGTTATAGGTTTCTACCTCAGAGCTCTCAGAATTTGTAGCCCTGAATTCTTAGAGGACGAGTTTAGGCACATAAAGGAGGTCTTTCAGAAATTAAAATATCCAGAGTGCATCATCCACCAGTGCAAGAAAAAGGCACTCAAAATAATGGAAGGGCGGGAGCCAGCGAAAGATCCAGCTAGGAGGGTTATCCTTCCAGCCAGCAGCGTCACCACCACCCTCACCCGGACACTTGGGCGCTGTAACATTCAAGTAGTGGGCCAGTCCAGCAGGACTATCAAAGAGCTCTAGAAGGAGTGACAGCCAGGACGAGATGTGGGGAAAAAACGCTGGTGTCTACCGCATACCCTGTGCTGGATGTGATAGAGTATATATCGGCAAGACCTCCCGTGACCTGAAGACCCGGATCCAGGAGCATTGCTACGATTCCCGGAACAACATCACCACCAACGCCTGTGTTATCCACCGGAACACCAATGACCACCTGATGGATTGGGATAATGCAGAGCTTCTTTTTAGTGAACCAGACAGGGTGAGGAGGAAATGCCTGGAAGTGGCCGCCATTCAAATCTTCAAAACCATTGAGCAGAAAAGAGGCATGTTCAACATCGCCCCCCCTAACATCCATCTGTTACCCGCATTATACAAATGTATGAAATGTCCCCCTTAGTCCTTTTCAACAAACTGTCCGAAATGTCCTCCTTTTTCTCCACCAAGTCCCACCCGTCCCCTTCCCACACCTCCCCCCCTCCTCCCTTCCACCTACCACCCACCCCTCCCTGATAACCTCTCCCAGTTCCTTCCCCGTTGGCCTATATGTACTCAGAGTGTTTGCCATATGTCTGTACTTGAAAAAGCTGTAACAAGCGAAACGTCGTACCAATAAAGGTTTTGATCTCACACGGTGTTGATTCTCACAGATGAGAGTAAAAGGGAAGGGATAGGCTATATGTTTATGTGAAGGAAGATGGATGTGACATTATCCACTTCAGTAAAAGTCAAATTCTCATTGGCTGCATCAGCTGTCATATGAACGGTGCATCACACTATTCACATTATAAGATATAAAGTCACTGCTGTATTACTTGTTCTCTTTTACTCTGAGTAATGCCCTGTCTGGGGTATTGGCTGCATGTTATTGTTGGGCTAAAAAATGCTAAGTAGCATGCAACTGTTACTTTAGAGTCTATATGATGCACCCATATAGACAAAGCCACATGTCATTTTTGTGTGTGGTAGAGGAAATCTCTATTCATAGAGAAATGATGATACTTTATTATATTACAACTGTCCCTCTGTTATGCTATACCACTTTTGTTACTGTCCTGTACCATTTCTCTGAATATTAATTTTCTCATTTTGCCGAACCCTGAGTCATATAAGACGACAAAAATGGGACAGGGATAGGACTAGGCATACTTTTTTCTTTAGCCTCAAAGGGGACATTTCTTAAAAAAATAAAAATGAATAAAAGATAAATAAATTAATAAAGGCATAGGGTCTGGGAGGAGTTTTCCAACCAGTACCTTAAGGTTTGGGTATTTTAATGTGTGTGGATTTGGTACAGATGAGAGTAAAATGGAAGAGATAGGCAATATGTTTGTGAGAAGAAAGGTGGATGTGTTGGCATTGAGTGAAACCAAGTTGAAAGGGTGGGGTGAGTTTAAGTTTGGGAGTATAGTTGGGAGGATCTCAGGAATGAAGAGAGGATGAGAGAGAGAGAAGGGGTGGCTATACTTGTAATTTAAGAGATAGGTGAATGTGTGGTGCAGTGGAAGGAGGTTTTTTCAAGGTTAATGTGGATGAAGGTGAAACTAGGAAGGGAGATGTGGGTTTTTGTAAGTGCATATGGATCTGGTAGTGAGAAGAGTGTAGAGGAAAGGGAGGCTTTTTGGATAGATTTAAATGAGTGCATAGAGGGATTAACCCCTTCCCTGACAGAAACGAGTAGACTCGTTTTCACCTAATGTTTTTTTTTCTAGTCGTCGACGAGAATACTCGTCTAAAATTAATCTTCAAAAACCAGCTACAGACGTATTTACTCGTCGATTCTGAGCCTTTCTAAGCAATTCTACGTGTGAAACAAGTAGTCTTGTCATATCGTGCGTTTGGCAGAGGCGATAGGGTAGCACAGGCAGTTCAAGGCCATTCTAGTTAGACTTGCTATGGCAGCCACTGTTGGCAGGTGCAGTCTTCATCCACATTACCACTCGTTTTGTGTGGCTTTTTCAAATAAATTACACCCCAAATGTCTAATTCTGAGGAAGATAGTGAATATGAACCTTCCCTCAGGAGCTTGAATACTTCTGATGACAGTGCCAGTTCATCAGACAATGACTATTTCTCCATTAGTGATGATGGAGCGGAGGAGGAAGGTGATGCAAGAGCTTGGAGAAGCCTAGAGTTGTCAGAGGACAGCATGAATGCAGCACCAGCACGTTTCCCATTCACAGGAAATCCTGGAATTACGACTGATGAAGACCCAACAAAAATGAGTCCTTTTGAATTCTTCAGTCTTTTTATCGATAACAGGATTATTGACTGTGTACTGGTAGAGACTAATCGTTTTGCTGAACAAACTGTATAATGCGATTCTTTGTGGCGCCCTGTAACAGAGACAGAAATTTTTGTATTTTTTGCCATGAAAATGCTACAGGGTATTGTGAAAATGCCAGAAGAAGAAATGAACTGGTCACAAGATGAACTGCTTGAAAGACCAATTTTTCGGAAGCTAATGACTCTGAAACGGTACAGTAAGATAAAACAGTATCTTCATTTTGTAAATAATGAAACTCATGATGCACAAACCCACCCCAACCCAAAATTGTATAAGATTTATGATGTATTTATGAGATTGTGTGAGAACTTTGCGAAGTGTTACACCCCTAGGCAAGATGTATGTATAGATGAAAGCCTTATGTTGTTCAAGGGAAGGTTAGGATGGGTACAGTATATTCCACTGAAAAGGAGGAGGTTTGGAGTGAAATATTTTTTGTTGTGTGAGTCAAAGACTGGATATGTGTACAAAATGACCATTTATGTTGGGAAAGGAACACAGTTTGATCCAGAGTATGATGAATATCCTGTGAGTTCACGTGTTGTTTTATCTTTGATGAAGCCCTTATTTGGGAAAGGTTATTTTGTTACTGTGGATAACTATTACACTAGCCTGCAATTAGCTGATGCTCTAGTTAGGAACCAGATTGATACTTATGGAACTCTACGTTTGAATCGAAAAGAAGTGCCAGAACAGCTGAAAAGCAAAAAACTGAAGAAAGGAGAAGTTGTAGCATTTCAGAGAGGCAAGGTAATGACTCTTCGTTGGAAAGACAAAAAGGACGTTGCAATGCTGTCAACCATTCACAACCCAGCTATGCATGACATTGAGACAAGACAAGGGCCTGTGAAGAAACCCAAAGTTGTATATGAATACAATTATACAATGGGAGGAGTTGACAAGGTGGACCAGCAACTTGTAAATTATCCCATTACAAGGAAACGGGGTAAGAAATATTACAAGACAGTCTTCTTCCATGTGATGGATATTGCAGTATGGAATGCTTTCATCCTGCATCAAGAAGCGTTCAGTATGCAAGGACAAAAACCCCTGACACACCTGAAATTTCGTATGCAAATTATACGAGATATATTTGACAAGTATGGACCAGCTTTACCACCAAAAAGATCACCAGGTAGACCCTCGACATCACCAGGAAGTTCGCGGTATACGCCAGAAGGACATTTTCCAATGGAAATTCTACCAACAGAAAAAAAGACAAATCCAACAAGAAAATGTGTTGCATGCAGTCTGAAGCGTGACCATAGAGGGAAACCAGTCAGGAAAGAGTCATGATATATGTGTACAGTATGCCAAGTAGCTCTATGTGTTGTGCCATGTTTTGAAAAGTACCATTCAAAATAATTTCATTTATAAATTTGCTGAAGGAATACTATTCTTTTATATGTGCAAAAGGTAATTTGTTTTATTTTTTGCTAACAACTTACAGTATTTCAAATTATTTCATTCATAATCAAATGCCAGAAAAAGTAATTTCATTCATTCATATTTGCATATTATTATGATATGCTATGTTTTTGGTAGCAAATGTAATAAAGATTAAAAACAAAATATATTTTTCATTCCCCTATACTTTGGTAAACTTATACGAGAAAAATTAAGAAAATATGGTGAAAATATATGTTTTATAGGAAGACGAGTTAACTCGTTTTTTGCCTACAAAGGTATTTTCAAAGTAAAAAGTTGACCACAAAAATGGGAAAAAATTAAATATGAATTGTTTTTCATAATCAGCATGAAAAATACTATATAAAACCAAAATTAAAGAATTCGTCTGAAAATGAAATGTTTTTAACTAAGAAATGGTTGGGGAAAGGGTTAAGGAGAAATGTTAATGTAGTGGTATCAGGAGACCTTCATGGTGGGGTAGGAAATGAACTAATAGATGCAATGGTTGGTAAATGTGGGGTTCTTGGAAAAAATCATAGTGGAGAGTTGATAGTGGAGATATGTCTAGAAAGAGAGTTGATGATAGCAAATATAGTGTTTAGGAAGTTGAGCATAAGTACACATGGGAGAGGATGGTGGATGGAAGAGTGGTTGATAGAGCATTAATGGACTATATTGTGGTAACCAGGAGTATAGTAGGAAGATTTAAGGATATATCCGTTCTAAAGGGAGAGAGTGGGGGAATATCAGATAATATTTTGGTGGAAGGTAAGTTGAGAGTGGAGGATAGATGGAGAAAGAGGAAAAGGACAGAAAGTAGGGAGGTGACTAGGAGTGATGGGTTGTGGGGGTGGGTGCATGTCATGGCTGGCTACTTCCCTTACAAGTGGGAGGAAGAAGCCCTTTGGTGTATAGAAAATTACTGATGAGAGAGGTGAATGAAAGTTATGAGTAAGGGATAGGTTGAAGATTAATGGGTGAGAACTGATGTTAAAAATCCAAGTTTATGCAGATGACATAGTCATGCTTGCAGAGACAGGGGAGGGCATGATGAGGGAAAGGGAATTTAGTAGGGTTTGCTGAAAGATAGGGTTGATGAAAGAGTATTGGGATGGTTTGGACATATGGAAAGAATGAGTGAAGAAAGACTAGTAAAAGAGGTATGGAAGGCAGATGTGGAGGGAGTGAACATGAAGGGACGTCCTAGGATGAGATGGATGGATGGGGTGAAGGGGGCTTTGGGGAAGAGGGGAATGTCTGTTGAGGAAGGATGGGAGAGGACAGAAGACGGGTGAATGGAGAATGGTTGTTTATGGATGATTTTGTGATGCATGAGGTGGAATGGGCGGGGGGATGGGGGGTGAGGTAGTATGTGTGAGCAAAATTTGACGCAGCCTGAAGGGATTTCTCCCCGTCTTCTCCTTTTATGCATGGGGGGACGGAGAAGGGGGGTCACCGATTTAATGAAGCGGCCTTGCTGTGAATGTACTGTGTCTTGTGACACTGCTGACCCAGGGCAGTGGACAGGGTGCAGGGATGACCCATCATCCAGTAGATGCTAAGATAAGAGGGAGGGTGGGGAGGGGTGTGGAGTGTGTTCAGGGATGGAATGGGTGGGAATGATTTTATGCCTTTTCCTTTTTGGCTACCTCCCTTGTAAGGGAAAAAAGCCTTGGTATATGTATGTATGTTGCTGAAAGAGGAAAGTGAAAGCCAATAAGAATAAAACAGATGATGGTGGTATCTAGAAATGGTGGTACAAGGTTGATATGGAGTTGTATGGAAAGAAAATGGAGCAGGTAGAAAGTTATGAATATCTTAGAAGTGATAGACATGGAATTGGAAGATTGGAAGAATAGGTTTTAGAGTGAGGAAAGGAGAGAAGGTAGGAGGTGTCTAGAGTGGTATAGAAATAATATGTCCATGGAAGCAGTGAAAAGAATATATGAAGCAATATTAGATACAAGAAAGAGAACTCGTATGGAGACAGTAATATTTAGGTGCTTGAGGGCTGTATACAAAGTTGCAGAGTGTGACAGTAAGGAACAATGGAGTTGGTGAGTGGAATGTGGTGCTGGTGGATTGGGAGATAGGATGGTACAGGCTAACTTGAGGTAGTCTTGCTATGAGAATGGATGGAAGTAGATAACCTTTGAATATAATGATGTTGTCATTTCCTAGACTGGCCAAGCAGCCCCATCTCCCTGAGGAATGCCATGGCTGGAATAGGGTTTTCCCACAAATCCTTTACAGAGTGTATACTGTGTTGTGGGCATGGGTGATTTTGTACAATGCAGTCTTCCACAATAAGTGTATAGGGTGAAGTGTTGCATACTGGATAGTTATCTGCTACACTGTCATCAAGTCTCTTCTGGTAGCTAGGAAGGGCTGGATGATGGCTGCACTGCAGTCTGGCCAGGTGGAGAAAGGATTCAGAGGAATGGACATCAGGGAGTTTGGTATGCAGCAATGTATTCTTTCAGTTTGTTGAAGCCATGGGTGATATGATTATGGATATGTTTCTGGGGGCTGGTGTCTGGTGGTTGGGGAAGAAGAGAAGAGAGTATTTGTGTGTGATTATTTGGGTGTTGTTTTGATGTTTTTTGGAAGATGTAGTCAGTGGTGCTGGGAACGAGAGCCAGGGTTAGACCAAACAATATATCAATGGAAGGGATGATTAAAGTTCCAAGAACTCATGGTTAGGCTGTTAAGCAAGTGAAAATGTGCATTGTGTATCAGAGATTTTGAGGAAATTTATTGACTCGAAGGTGACAACCTTTTCCATGAGAGGGATGCACCAGGGATGAGCTGGTTCAGATAGTATTGATAACAAGGCACAATCTTCATGTTTAAGCAGGAAAGAGTGAAAAGAACATGAGTTTAAAAGCAAACTAGACACTGCGAGATACAATGGCGGGACACCACGAGCATAGCTCCCCTTCCCGCAAAATACAACTAGGTAAATACAACTAGGTAAATACAGATGTGAGGATTTTCTCTTATGCCTAGACTTTGCATTATGGGTAATATGATTAGATCAAGAGAAAAAGGGGAAAATGGTAAGCTAACATATTTTCATTCACTTTTCTACAGATCAAACCAGATTGTTTCACCTTATGATGATGGGATACCAGGCAACCCTGTTGGATCCTTACAGGTAAGAAAAGAATATTATGATTGAATTATATAGTTTAATAGTTACATTATGATGCTCCACAAGCAAGACAAGAACTGAAACTGATTGTGATTTTTTCTTATTAAAGGAAGACAAAGTAGAGGTGTATTCCTTTTTCTCATATGGCAAGGAATTGTCCCTTCCTTCACCCTACAAGGACCTGTGCTTTTTTGAGATGAGCTAATGATTCCTGTCAGAAGGATGATGAATAGTCTTGTTGTGAGATGCTTGTAGAGTGAAATGCAGTAAAATTGTTGTGGGTTCTGGAAAAGGAAGTATAGGAGAAGAGAAACAGAGCTCTCAACAGGGTCAGTCTGCCTGCTGCAGCCATGAATGCAGTGAGTGTGACCCTTTGTCTCCTCCATGGTGGGGGGATCAACAGCAGGGAAATATGCCATGTGCCCATATAGTGGTAACCAGGAGTATAATAGGAAGAGTTAAGGATGTACATGTTTCTAAGGGGAGAGAGTGGGAGAATATCAGATTATTTTTTGGTGGAAGGTAAATTGAGAGTGGAGAATAGATGGAGAAAGAGGAAAATGACAGAAGGTAAGGAGGTGCTTAGAGTGAACTGCTTAAATGAGAAAGAAAAGGAGTACAAGAAGAAGCTGAAAGAGGAGTGGGAAGGAGTGAAGGATAGAGTAGAACTAGGAGTGGAAGAGGAATGGGGATGGTTCAAGGAGAGAGTCGCAAGGTGTGCAAAGATGGTGTGTGGAACAAGGAGGAAATAGAAAGAAGGGTAGTGAATGGTGGAATGAGGAAGCAAAGAAGGTTGTAGAAGAGAAGAAGTGAGCTTTCACAGATTGGTTACAAAATAGGATAAGGGAGTCATAAGAGGTACAAAGAAAAAAGAAGAGAAGTAAAGCATAAGATAAAGAAGGCAAAGAGGAGAGCAGATGTGAAATGGGGTAGGAGTATGACAGAAAATTTTGAAAGTAATAAAAAGATGTTTTGGAAAGAAATTTAAGAGAGGAAGAGGAGGTGAATGAAGTAGAGAAGAAAAGGTAAAAGGTGCAGATGGAGAGATGATAATGTAAGAGAAGGCAATAAGAGGAAGATGGGCATAGTATTTTAGGGAGATGCTAAATGTGAAGGGGGATAGGGAGGGAAAGGTAGTTGCAGTGGGAAGTGCTAAGAAAATGACTGTGATGAGTGAGGAAAATGGAGGAGAAAAAAGGAAGGATGAAGTGAAGGCAGTTGTTAAGATGATGAAAGTAGGTAAGGCACCTGGTCTGTATGGATGTCATGCAGAATGTCTGAAAAAAGGAGGTACAGTGATAGTGGACTAGCTGGTGAGGTTATTTAATGTTTGTTTAAGAGAGAGTAGAGTACCAGATGACTGGAGGAGTGCCTGTATAGTTCCTCTTTACAAGGGAAAAGGGGACAAGTGTGAGTGTAGTAGTTTCAGAGGGATTAGCTTGTTAAGTGTAGTTGGGAGGGCTTATGGGAGGGTCTTGATAGAGAGGATTAGGAGAGGAACAGAGGTAGTAATTGGTGAGAAACAGTGTGGATTTAGGACAGGTAGAAGTTGTGTAGATCAGATCTTTGTGGTAAGACAGATATGTGAAAAAGCTGTAGGAAAAGGTGATGTTTTTTTGGCTTTTATGGATTTGGAAAAGGCTTATGACAGGGTAGACAGGAAGGCGGTGTGGGAGGTATTGCAGATGTACGGGATATGAGGAAAGCTTTTAGGAGCTGTCAAGAGTTTTTACAAGAGTAATAGAGCGTGTGTCAGGATTAGAAATGGAGAAAGTGAGTGGTTTGAGGTGAAGGTGGGGCTTCATCAGGGATGTGTTATGTCACACTGGCTGTTCAATTTATACATGGATGGGGTTGTGCAAGAGGTAAATGTAAGGGTGGTGGGTCAGGGATTGGAGATGTTTAAAGAAAATGGAGAAAACAGGGAGATAAGCCAGCTGTTGTTTGCGGACGACACTGTACTTGTAGCAGGATCAGAGGAGGTATTGAGGAAGTTAGTGACAGAGTTTGGGAAAGTGTGTGAAAGAAGGAAGTTGAAGATAAATGTGGGTAAAAAGTAAGGTGATGAGATATACAAGGGGTGAAAGTGGCAGCAGACTGGAAGTGAGCATTAAGGGAGATCGACTGGAGGAAGTGGATAGTTGTAGATCCTTGGATGCTAATGTGGCAGGAAAGGGAGGAATGGGGTGGAGGTAGAATGTAGATTGAGAGAAGCGAGTAAATGCCTTGGTGGATTAAAAAGTGTAATGAGAAATAGACATTTGGGAATGGATGCTAAGAGAAGGTTATATGAAGGAATGATTGTGCCAACAGAACTGTGTGGGGCAGAAACATGAACATAAGAGAGGAAGAGAGGAGTTTAAATGTGTTTGAGATGAGGTGTCTGAGAAGTATGATAGGGGTTACTAGGTTGGATAGAGTGAGAAATGAGGAGGTGAAGAGGAGAATGGGGTGGAAAGGGAGTTGGGAGATAGGGTGGATGAAAGAGTTTTAGGATGGTTTGGACACATGGAAAGAATGAGTGAAGAAAAACTAGTAAAAGAGGTGTGGAGGGCAAATGTGGAAGGAGTGAACATGAGGGGGCGGCCTAGGATGAGATGGATGGATGGGGTAAAAGGGGCTTTGGGGAAGAGGGGAATGTCTGTTGAGGAAGATGGGAGAGGACAGAAGATAGGGGTGAATGGGGAATGGATGTATATAGATGGTATATTGATCCATGAGGTGGAATGGGTGGGGGATGGGGGGTGAGGTAGTATGTGTGAGAAAAATTTGATGCTGCTCGAAGGGATTTCTCGCTGTCTTCTCCTTTTCTACATGAGGGGAAGTAGAGGGGGGGTTGCTGATTTAATGAAGCAGCCTTGCTGTGGATATGCTGTGATGTTAAATATTTCCATAATCATAGTTTATTAAAAGTATTACTTTGTATTTCATAGCAGCATTTTCTCATACTAGGAATTGTGCATGGCTCGAAGGTGGCCCCCTCCCACGTATGAGCTAGTTGCAGAAGAAGGCTTTCCTCATGAACGGAGCTTTTCAATTGCCTGCACCATTGGAAAAACAAAGGAAATAGGTAAGTCAGCCAATGTCACTATTGTTGTAGGAAGTATTCCATTTAGCTTGCACGTGGTACCACCATATCTATCTGTATACCAAGGGGCTCTTCCCTTAAAGGAGGTAACTAGTCATGGCATGCACCCACTTCCACCCATTCCACTGCTATCCACAACCCAGTATGACCCTTACATTTTAGCCTCTTGTGGATAAAGGGTCATCCCTTTCTCCTCTCCATTGTCTAGGTCAAAAGTAATGTAGCAAGACACAGCACATCCAAAGCAGGGCTGCTTCCTTTACATGGCAACCCTCCATCTTAATTCCCTCATGTGGAAAATAGAGGAGACAGGGAGAAATCCCTTTAGGCGGCATCAAATTGTCATCTTTATATAACTGTTCTCCACTTGCACCTATACTCTGCCTTTTTCCCTTCCCTACTCAACATTCTCCTCTTTTAAACTCCCACCCCATCCATCCATCCATCTCATTTTTGGTCATCCCTCAAATTTTCTCCATCCACCCCTGTTTTCCAGACCTCTTTTGCAAATCTTTCTTCACTCATTCTTTCTGTGTGCCCAAACCATCCCAATAATCTTTCATCAGCCCAGTCTGCCAGCTCCCTAATCCTGCTCTCTTCCTTGCCTCCTCATTTCTTACTTTAACCAACCTTGTAACCTGTAAAAGCAAAACAAGGAACTATGTTCTCTTGGCCTATCAAGGAATATATATAAGGAACTAGTGTCTCTCGGTTAATCCAGGAGGTGCTCAAAATGTCTGCTGTGGTATAATAATACATATACTAAAGGCTTTTCCCCCTTACAAGGGAGGTAGCCAAAAAACAAAGGCATAAAAACACTCCCACCCATTCCATTCCCACATACTTCACTCCCATCCACCCCCTTCCCTCCCTCTTATCTTGGCTCCTCCTGGATGACTGGTCATCCCTGCATCTCACCCACTGCCCTGGGATAGAAGCAATGTTGCAAGATGCAGCACATCCACAGCAAGGGCACTTCATTAAATTGGCGACCACCCTCTCTGTCCCTTCATGCAGAAGTGGAGAAGATGTGGAGAAATCCCTTCGGGCTGTATAAATTTATTTTTCATATATACTCCCTCACCCCCCCCCATTCCCCACCCACTTCCTTTCATGCTTCACAGCATCATCCATACACAACCATTCTCCATTCACCCCTATCATCTTTCTTCTCCCATCCTTCCTCAACAGACATTCCCCTCTTTCCCAATGCCCCTTTTACCTCATCCTAGGTTGCTCCCTCATGTTCACTCCTTCCACTTCTGCCTTTCACACCTCTTCTACTAATCTTTCTTTGCTCATTCTTTCCATATGTCCAAACCATCCCAATACTCTTTCATCAACCCCATCTCCCAACTCCCTTTCCACCCCTGTTCTCCTTCTCACCTCCTCCTTTCTTACTCTGTTCAGCCTAGTAACCCCTATCATACTTCTCAGACACCTTATCTCAAACACATTCAAACTCCTTCTCTCTTCCTCTCTTATGTTCCATGATTCTGCATCATACAGTGTGTTGTCACAGTCACTCCATACAATCTCCTCTTAGCATCTATTCCCGAATGTCTATTTTTCATTACACTTTGTGTATAATAATAAGTGTATAATAATAGTACAAGAAAATCTATCAGTATATTGAACAAATACAACACAGAATGAATATGTCTACTGACAGATAGTATATACACACACACATACACCAAGGGCTTTTTCCCTCTTCAAGGAAGGTAGCCAAAGTCAGAAAGCATAAATCCATTCCCACCCATTTCAACCCCACACACTCCACTCCCATTTACTCCCTCCCTCTTTTCTTGGTTCCTCATTATGACGAGTCATCCCTGCCTCTCACCCTGGGTCAGATGCAATATAGCAAGACACACCACATCAACAGCAAGGCTGCTTTATTTGATTGGACACCCCCCCCCTCAGTCCCCTCATGCAGAAAAAG
The DNA here is from genome assembly GCF_046742065.1 of Oratosquilla oratoria. NCBI lineage: Eukaryota > Metazoa > Arthropoda > Malacostraca > Stomatopoda > Squillidae > Oratosquilla > Oratosquilla oratoria. Next base: position 25,260,929 of record NC_134801.1, read on the forward strand.
AGATGGCGAGAAATACCTTCAGGCTGCATCAGACATTCACACATACTCCCTAACACCCCTCATCCCCCACCCACTCCCTTCCATGCATCACAGCATCATCCATACAGTAAAGAAATTAATCATATTACATCCCTTGTAGAAACAAGGACCTCAAAGAGAGACAATAGAGGCGGGGATGTAAGAACAACTGAATTAGCTGAACTACCTGTCAGAGAAGTAACGAGGTGATATAAATCTATGATTGTTTTTGTGGGGGAGAATTGTCACAAGCCCAAGCACAAATGATTTCCTGAATGAGAACAGCAGAAGCAGGTAGTCTAGTAGACCTGTAGAATGAGACTGGAATGAGGCATGTCCTGAGGGATAAACATTTTATAAAAAGAGAGTAGACCAGTGGAAGTTCATAGCAACTTCGTACTGGTTGTTGGAGGTATGCTCATTATGGCTTCAATCTTACTATGCTGGGGTTGTAAAGAAATTCTGTCAAGCACAAAGCCTAGGTATTGGATGGAAGTAACACCAAACCAGCACTTGAATGGCTTGATGGTCAGATGGTGATCCTGTAAATGTTGAAAGACATGACAGATAGCTTCAAGATGTTCATCCCAGCATGCAGAGTATACAAAGATATTGTCAAAATAAAAACACACATTTGGTAAGGCAGCTAACACTAGTCTCATCAAGTGGATGTAGGTGGCACATGCCGTTACCAATCTGAACGGCATTTGGCAAAGTTCCATCAAACCTAGATGAGTGGGAAAAGCTGTCAAAATTTTGGCTCTGAAAGAGGTGCCTGGTAGTTTCCCAACTTCAGGGCTGTCAATAAGAGAGGGAAGTATACCATCAGGTGTTAAGGGTAGCTGCAAACTAGGATTGTATGTCTTGTATTAGGAACTGCTAATGTCAACATGAGCAGCAATTTGAGAACATTAAGCCAGCTTCTCCTACAATTTGATGACATACTAGAAGGGGGTCATTTCAAATTTGCAGAAGGTGCAATCTTCCCACGGATCTCTCGGAACAGAGAGTGGACCTCAAACCAAACAACCATACAACAATTTGAAAGCTAAAATCCCAGTCTGATCACTCAGAAGTTCTCTGAGGACAAACAAGGTAGAAGTTAGATACCTATGCCACTCATGTGGCTTCTCAGCACATAAGTTACAGAGAATAGCTTTAAGAGGTCCATGCAGTCTGGATCCTACCATTTCCACTAGGATGGAAAGGAGTGGTGAATATAGGTTTCACACCCAGCAGCTTGTGAAGTTCGTTCATCGAATTGGACAAATATTGGGTCCCACAGTCCGTATTTCTTGAGAAATCCCAGCTCTCAAGAAAACAGCAAGGCTTCAGTGACAGAAATGGAATCTATGTCTTTTAAGGGTACAGCTTCAGGAAACCAAGTAGCAAAATCGGTGAGGGTAAGAATGTACCTGTTTCTGTTGGAAGATACTGGAGACAGTGGTCCAACCAAGTTGATGGCAATGCTGGCAAAAGTTTCAGTGATGATGGGCATGGGTTGAAGTGGGACTGGTCGTACATGTCCTTTCACTGAAAAGCGTTTACATTTGTCATAAGAACTACAGAAGGCTCTTATGATTGTTCCCATGCCAGGCCACTAGAACTGCTGTGCGACTTTTATTCAGTCTTCCAATGGTGGAAGTGGCCAGCCAAGAGGCTGTCATGAGCAACAGAGAATAATAGGGCAGCAATCACAGGGAACAACCAAGGTGGTACTCCCCAAGGTAGGCGTAGCTCCTCTTGGGGATCGGTGCCACCTGCGTAGAGCCGGATGCTATCCCCCGCCACAACCTAACAAATAAAATATATAACACAGACATGCACAATAACACCAAAAGATGGCTGGCCAATTATCTGGCAGGTAGGAATGCTTACATGTCATATAATGGCCAATCATCGCACATCAGAAACATTAAGAACGGAGTACCACAGGGCTCAGTTCTATCCCCCACACTAATTAATCTATACATGCATGACTTACCCACGCCAGACACCTCAGAAATACAAATCTCTTCCTACGCAGACGACATAACAATCACATGCACACATCGTAACACAGACAAAGCTGCAGAAATAATCCAGCCATACCTTGACACACTCAACACATGGTTCATCACAAACAGACTCAAAATAGCTCCAACCAAATCTACAGCAACACTTCTCACAAACTGGACAAAAGAACACAAATACATACCTCATCTCTACATCAACAACACACTAATACCACACACAAACACACCGAAAATTCTTGGTGTAACATACGATACATCCATGTCTTTCAAACAACACATCACAAACATAAAAAACAAATGCACACCCAGACTTAACGCACTTAAGTCAATCACTGGAACAACATTATGCGAGTCCTGCATGGGCTCCTAATCTCAGTGAGACACACCACAACACCCTTCAAATCATACAAAACAAAGCCCTAAAAATAATTACAGGCTGCACAAATACAACACCTACAGACCATTTACACCATGAAACAAAAGTCCTCAAAGTCAAGGACCACCTCGACATGAGAGGCACACAAACACTTGCCGCAGCCACCACAAACACATTACATCCGCTACACTACATAGCAGAACACCCACACACACCAAGAAACATTAAAACAACACCCAAAGACCTTTATCACGCACAGATACTCTCTTCTCTTCCTCCACAACCACCAAATACCAGCCTCCGGAAACATATTCATAATCATATCACTCACCGCTCCATTAACACACTGAAAGACAACACACTGCTGCATGCCAGACCCCCTGATATCCACCCTTCTGAATCCTCTCTCCCACGAAAGGACAGAGTCCACTTGGCCAGACTGCAGTGCGGTCACCACCCAGCACTTCTAAGCTACCAGAAGAGGCTGGATGACCGCATTGTGAACAGCTGCCCAGGATGTAACACTTCACCCCATACCATACAACACATAATGGAAGACTGCATTATACACAATCATGCACGCAAACAACACAACATACACTCTATAAAGGATTTGTGGGAAAACCCAGTTTCGGCTATGGCATTCCTTGGGGAGACGGGACTGCTCGGACAGACAGTCTAGGGAACGACAACAACAACAACAACCAAGGTTGACTTGCCTACCTTATCCAGACAATCAGAAGTTAAACACTTCTGGTGGAGGAGGCCCTTTCCTCACTTGGTCAATTTCTCCCGAGGCTGCTTTAGCTCTAGCAGTAGTGTGTCTCGCATGAAATCTGGAGGCAACTGAAGTCATCAGGTGTGACAGAGGGGCTGTAGAGCAGGCAGGGCTAAGAAATGAATGTGTTTCATTTTACTGGCTCTGGTCTGGAATGTACATACTTGATAGGGTTCTGGCAAGGGCAAGGAGTCTCGTGTCCGATGTTGAATAGTAGATTCCATGTGGGAAGAGACAATTTCGTCATCAGGTGAGGAAGGCAAACATTCATTTATATTAGAATCCTGAATTCCTGGAATGTTACCAATCAGGACGCTGGCAAATTTAATTGGAACTCTGATGATGTTCATCTAACCTTTGTAATAAGGGCATCAAAGGTAGCAAGACACAAATTGAAATGCATCTACTCTTCCCAAGTAGTAGGCAACAAAGACCTTTCTGCAGTTGGAGACACCAGGATTGGGTAACACAGCATCAGATATGACCACACAGGAACAACCAGCGTCTCTAATGATGGTGGACACTCGAGCCCTGTTGATGATACCAGAGGCTTGGAAATTATGCCACTCTGATTTGATAGGCAAAATCCTACCATATGTGGCCTCATGGCAGAAGTACCATCTTTGAAGGTATGGGGATTCCTAGGGCAATGAGGACGAATGTACCCAACTTCACAACCATGACGCGTCACAGGTGATGGAGGGTCCTTTCAACCATTAGCAGAATTCAGTGGAATCTTAAGAGAGGCTTGGAAGGTTGAGCAAACTTCCTGGAGGTAAGACTTGAGGTTCTAGGAAGAGTAGGGTGAGCTTAACTCCAATCCTCAGCTAGTTGAATGGCTTCCTTTAAAGTAATGGATCGTCATTCCTTGAGAAAATCATGTAAGTCTGGATGAAGGGAAGACAAAAACTGGTCAAGGATCATAAACTTCTTCAATTCTTCAAAATTGTTACCTATTTTAGAAAATTCCATCCACGCCTGGAACAGTCTGGTCAGATGGAAAGAGAATTGTTTAAATATTTCCCCTGTAGAAATCTTAGTGTTCCGGAACACGACGTGGTATCCGCCAGTAGTCTTGTTAAATCCAAATAATAAGGCTTTCTTTGACAGGTCATAGCTCCTTATGATATCAGCAGACAGAGAAGTGCACATTTCAGCAGCCTTATCAGTAAGTAAGCTTCTCAGTCTCACTGCATAGCTATCTGGGCTCACCTTGAGTAACTCAGCAACCCGTTCAGAACTGATAGGGTAGGAAGTAATACCTTCCCTATCCTGCAATAGAGGGAGCTTAGGACAACTTACCAAACATTGAATTAAATAGAAGAGGACTGCTGAGATGCAGAGACATGAGCCAACTCAGTCTTCTTGTCTGTATCAATCTTGGCTGGCTGGATATTTGCCTCTTCCTTAGCCTGAAGTTCAGTTAATGGACCTTTGCCTCCTCAGCTTGAAGCTCAGCGAACCAGACCTTTCTGTCTTCTTAGCTTGAAGCTCAGCTAACTGGACCCTTTTGTCTTCTTCCTTAGCTTGAGGTTTGGCCAGTTGGAGCTTATCTTGGCATTCCTTTTGACTTTTATCACATTCCAACATTTGCTTGTATGACACATTACCCCATGTGTTTTCCTGTTAGGCCCAAGTCCACAGCTTGTTGCCTAAGCTCCTGAAGAGAAGTCATTGAAACAAAAGAAAAGACAGAAAACATAGGAATAAGAGATACGAGTCAACAACAAAGAAACAAAGCTACACTAATGACCACAAGCCATAAAACCAACATACATTGAAATATGTAGAATGTTTATCTGTATAAATAGAGTAAATGAAACAAATAAAGTTGATAAATGACACCCGTTGCAAAGTGCCACAAACAATATGTATCAAAACAGGCAAAACACAACTGTGTAAACAGAAACAATCAGCAAGCCTCAAAACACAAAAGGCTAATACCTATGCAAACTAGGAACTCCCTTCTGGGCCACAGACAGTGAGTGCACAGTCAAGGCAGCTTACAAGCCCCAGCAGATAACAGCACCAATCCTGGTAAGGTTGCCAGTGTAAAGGCAAGACAAGGAACTATGTTCTATTGGCCATTAAAAGAATATATATATATATGAGGAACTATGGTCTCTCAGTTACTCCAGGAGGTGCTCAAAATGTCTGCTGGGGTATAATAATAGAATGAGAAAACCTATCACTATATTGAACAAGTACATACATATGCCAACAACTTTGTCTCCCTTACAAGGGAGGTAGCCAAAAAACAAGGGCAAAAAATCCACTCCCACCCATCCCATCCCCACATACTCCAGTCCCATTCACCCCCCTCCTTTCCTCTTATCTTGGCTCCTCCTGGATGATGGGTCTTCCCTGCATCTCACCCACTGCCATAGGTCAGAAGCAATATAGCAAGACACAGCACTTCCACAACAAGGCTGCTTCATTTAATTGGCAACCCCCCTTTCTATCCCCTCATGCAGAAAAAGAGAAGATGTGGAGAAATCCCTAAATCTTTTCAGGCTACATCAAAATATCATTCACACTTACTCCCTCACCCTCCATCCCCCACCCACTCCCTTTCTTGCATCACAGCATCATCCATACACAACCATTCTCCACTCACCCCTATCTTCTGTCTTCTCCCTTCCTTCCTCTACAGACATTTCCCTCTTTCCCAATGCCCCTTTTACCCCATCC
>NC_134801.1:25271806-25299306 GCF_046742065.1 Oratosquilla oratoria
ATCATACATTTCAGTAATTTTCTGTGTACACATCCTGTGTGTATGTGTGTTCATGCAAGCCTTTTGCAATTTTCCCTACCAGCTCACCTCTCTTGTTATTCTCTTTCTCTCCCTCTATGAGTTAACCCTTTAGGTGCTGTAAGAATATGAAGCAGGACTTGGTTTTTCCTTGGTGGGGTGGTTGAATGACATAAATAGTAAAGCACAATACAACACCAGGCTACAGTGGCTGCTTTTGTTCTAACACTATATAAAGTTACAGCTATGATATTTTCCTCTCTGATTCTCTTTCACCCTGAATGTTGATAACCACAGAAAATGTAATCAAGCCTGTTCATAGTAAACATCTCTCTCATTCTATGTAAAAAAAGGATTAGTTCACAAAATGAGGGTGATACATGATTAAACCTGTATATATGATCAATTATTTCTATGTGAAAAAAGTAATACACAAGTCCACTATCTGTTATCACCAGCTGCCTGATGTACAATAACCCAACACAAAATGAGGGTGAGGCATGATCTAGCTGATTTATGTGATTGGTGGGAACAGGAAAGGTGGGTAGAGCAGAGCAGTTGAACCTCAAGAACACTATACAGAATCTCCAGGGAGAGCTAACACAGGATATGGGATCACTCAGCTGCAACTACAAATTAATATAATCAGGACACCATCATCAGCAACCTTGTATGCTAAGGGTTAATGCTAGAATAGGGGATGAACCAGTGGAATGAATGGTTGGGAAGTTTGGAGTGCCAGGTAGAAATCATAGTGGAGAGTTTATGACCAAGATGTGTTTAGAAAGTTGATGATACCTTACAGTGTTTAAGAAAAATGTCAAGCATAAGTACACATGGGAGAGGGTGGTGGATGGAAGGGTGGTTGATAAGGCATTAATAAACTATGTAGTGGTATTCAAAAGAAGAGTTGGATGAGTTCAGGATGATCGTGTTCTTAGGGGAGAGAGAGGGGAATATCAGATCATTATTTGGTGGAAGTTAAATTGAGAATGGTAGATGGAGAAAGAGGAAAAGAGTGGAAAGTAGAGAGGGACCTAGAGTGAACTCATTAAATGAGAAAGAAAAGGAGCAGGAGTACAAGGAGAAGCTGAGAGTAGTGTGGAAGGTGGTGAAGGATAGAGATGTAGGAGTGGAAAAGGAATTGGAGTGTTCCAGGGAAGGAGTGATAAGGTATGCAAAGATAGTATGTGGAACAAGGAGGATGGAAGGGAATAGAAGGAAGGTAATAAGTGATGGGATGATGAAGTGAAGAAGTTAGTACAGGAGAAGTGAGCATGCAGGGACTGGTTGCAAAGTTGGACTAGAGAAACATATGAGGGGTACAATAAAAAAAGAAGAGAAGCAAAACATAAGATAAAGGAGGCAAAGAGGAGAGCAGATGTAAGATGGGGAGCATGACAACATTTTGAAAGTAATAAGATGTTTTGGAAGGAAGGTAAGAGAGGAAGTGGAGGTGAGTCAGGCAGAGGAGAAAAGATGAAAGATGTTGATGGACAGATGTTAATGGAAGAGGAGGGGGCAAGGGCAAGATGGGCAGAGTATTTTAGAGATCTATTGAATGTGGAGGAGTGTAGATTTGTTGTTTACAAAGGATTACAAAGGCGTAGCATGCTGACAGGAGACCTTTTGGTCCATATCTAGGTCAGATGCTTAGAGGAGACTGTATGAAGGAGTGATTGTGCCAACAGCACTGTATGGGGAAGAAACATGGAACATAAGAGAGGAAGAGAGAAGGAGTTTAAATGTGTTTGAGATGAGGTGTCTGAGAAGTATGATGGGGGTTACTAGACTAGATAGAGTGAGAAATGAGGAGGTGAGGAGAAGAACGGGGGTGGAAAGGGAGTTGGGAGATAGGGTTGATGAAAGAGTATTAGGATGGTTTGGACACATGGAAAGAATGAGTGAAGAAAGACTAGTAAAAGAGGTATGGAAGGCAGATGTGGAGGGAGTGAACATGAGTGGATGTCCTAGGATGAGGTGGATGGATGGGGTGAAGGGGGCTTTGGGGAAGAGGGGAATGTCTGTTGAGGAAGGACGGGAGAGGACAGAAGACAGGAGTGAATGGAGAATGGTTGTATATGGATGATGTTGTGATGCATGAGGTGGAATGGGGGTGGGGATGGGGGGGGTGAGGTAGTAGGTGTGAGCAAAATTTGACGCAGCCCAAAGGGATTTCTCCCCGTCTTCTCCTTTTATGAATCGAGGGACGGAGAAGGGGGGTCGCCGATTTAATGAAGTGTCCTTGCTGTGGATGTGCTGTGTCTTGCGACACTGCTTCTGACCCAGGGCAGTGGACAAGGTGCAGGGATGACCCGTCATCCAGGAGGTGCTAAGATAAGAGAGAGGGTGGAGGGGTGTGGAGTGTATTCAGGGATGGAATGGGTGAGAATGATTTTATGCCTTTTCCTTTTTGGCTACCTCCCTTGTTATGGGGAAAAAGCCTTGGTATATGTATGTATGTATAATAATGTAAATAACAAATAAATTACATAGATAAATGCATAGGTATAGTTAAATAATAAACAAACAGATAAATAGTAAATAATAATAAATTGACATATAACTACCGTATTTTTCGGACCATAAGGCGCACCCGTAATTTGCTATTCCCCGTCCTTACATAAGGCGCACCTGGTCTCGTCATCGGATAATCATGCATATGTGTGTACTTTCAGAATTGAACATTTTCATTGTTGAATGAGAAAAATCGGTTGAGATTTAGCAAAATTACAAAAATAAATGATATATTTTCTTTATTTTGGTCAGTGAAATCAGACCACCTCCATGGACGGTCTGCCCTGCCAATACCCCTAAAAACAACATAAACACGTTACGGGAATTGTGGGGAATTAAACCAACATTAGCAGTTTTATTCCCGGAATTCTCTATTCACTTAAAAACACAGGATTACAAATGAAGGTAAAATTTTAGTTTCAACCATGGGCGCAATATGGTAATAGAAAATTAATTATTAATTTTTTAAATTATAATATATCAACGTAATATGCAATTTTGTGAGTGGAAATAAAAAACAAAAAAGGTGCTTAAACAGATTTCGTAAGTAACAAAGTCATGTTGGACAAATGGTACGCCATGTTTGTTATGATAGATGCCTACGTCGAAGAAATGTAAGGATGATAAATTCGTCTAACCTAACCTAACCTGTGTTTAATAAATCATTACTTGCAAATTATATGTCATCCGGATCGTCCTCGTTGTCTTCGTCGTGAGAGACGTTGGCAGGCTTTTCAACCACTCACCTTGCGGGGTATACAAAGTTCTTGCAGCTTGAAGGAATGCATGTATCTCCTCTCCATAACATTCCTTCAAGAAAATTTACCTGGCGAGGTACTGTCGGAAGTACCGAGAAAAGATGGCGTCCCAATCCTATGCTACCGACTTCGTTCATTAGCATATTTGCTTGTAGCAAGGCATTTTTTATTTTCATTTCCGCCCACAAAATTGCATATTACGTTGATACATTTTAATTTACAAAATTAATGATTAATTTTCTATTGCTGTATTGCGCCCATGGTCGAAACTAAAAGAATACCCAAATGACTACAGTCTGAGTGGAGGGAGACTAGACCAATGCAAAATGGCTGTCTGTGTTGTGGACGCTATCATGTCATAGCCATGATAGCGTGAATGAATGCGGTGGCATGGACTCGAAAACTGTCGAAGTTTTCGCAATTTTCTTGTCAAGATACATGCATCTTGGTTATAACTTGGTTGTAACTTTAGCTAGGACTATGCACTGTTGCTGTCAGCAGGCTAGCTACGAAACGTGTCAAAATAGTACGTCACTATCCGAGGCATTTTTTGCACTGAAGCCACACATAAGGCGCACCTCACGATAAGGCGCACCACCCGATTTTGGCCGATTTTAAGGATTTTGCCCGAGCCTTATAGTCCGAAAAATACGGTAATAATAAATGAAAAACAGACAAATGATAACAAAACAAAAACAAATTATAATCATTACAGCATCTTGTCTTAGGTGTTTATCTAAATGATTCTTAAAGCTTCGAACTGAATTACATTGCACTACCTGTGCAGGAAGTTTATTCCATTCATTAACTACGCGGTTGGCAAAGTTGTTTCTACCTACTTCCAAATTGAATCTATTTCCGGACAGTTTGTGATCTACAATGAGTTTGGGGGCGTTGAGACTAACAAAAATGTGGTTTCTGGTCTTTACTCTTTCTGTCAAGACAGATCTACCTTTCGGAACATTTCCCAAGAAAAATTCTGGCAGTTACCAATGGTGATATTTAAATACATTTGGTGGATGTTGCCACAACAGGGAGCTATATACAATTTATTCTCTACTATCTACGTCTACTCTATTTCTGCAATGTTTGTTACATGAACTGAGTATGGAAACTCGGTATTTATGCATAAGTGATTGATATACAAGCAATGGGAACACATAAATATATTGGTTGTATGCTGATTTTGCAGTTGCCAATGCCTGGCACAGGTGTTCAGACCCTTGGCCCAGTTGACTGTGTGAGGTCAAACACACTTGGCCCAAATGCCCGCCATGAGGTCAAACACAATAGGTCCTTGGGAGTTCTTAGGAGACGTTGGACATTCCATCCTGTACTAGTGTGTGCATGTGTGCATACTTGTGCACACTAGACATCTAAAGGGTTGAATATTCTCTTCAGTCATTTTGCAATGGGAGGATAGGGAAGGATTGGTGGTAGCAGTGGGAGGCGCTAAGAAAATTACAGTGATGGGAGAGAAAAATGGAGGAGAAATAAGAAAAGATGAGCAGGTAAGGCACTTGGCTTAGACGAGTGTCAGGAAAAGGGAGGTACATTAATAGTGGGCTGGCTAGTGAGGTTGTCTAATGTGTGTCTAAGGGAGGGTAGAGTGCCAAAGGGCTGGGAAGAGTGCCTGTATAGTTCCACTTTACAAAGAAAAGGGGGACATGTGATTGTAGTAGTTTTAGAGGGATCAGTTTGTTGAGAGGAACAGGGAGTAATTACTGAGCAGTGTGGTTTAAGGAAAGGTAAAGGATGCATGGATCAGATTTTTGTGGTAAGGTAGATATGTAAGAAAGTGTTCACAAAAGGTAAGGATTTTGATGGATTTGGAAAAGGCTGGCAGGGTAGACAGGAAGGCACTGGGAGGTATTGCAGATATATGGGATTGGGGGAAAGCTGTTAAGGGAGCATTGCCAGCGATCACAAGTTTTATGATAGTAGAACCTATATTAGAATTGTAAATAAAGAGAGAAAAGTGGTTTGAGGTGTCAGGGATGTGTCATGTTGCTATGGCTGGTCAATGTATATATGGATGGGGTGGTACAGGAGGTAAATGCAAGGGTAATGGACAAGGAAATGGAGATGGTTAAAGAAAAAGGGGAAAAGTGGGAGGTGAACCAGATGTTTGCTGATGACACTGCACTGGTGGCAGGGTTAGATAGGGGGATTAAGGGAGTTATTGACAGTTTGGAAGGTATGCAATTGGAGAAAGCTGAAAGTAAATATGAATAAAAGTAAGGTGATGAGGTGTACAAAGGGAGAGGATGGCAGAGAATTGGAAGTTAGTCTTAAAGGAGAAAGGCTGGAGAAAGTGGATAATTGGGTAAATTTGGAAAATAAGGGGTTGCATGTGGCAGGAAAGGGAGGAGTGGAGGTGGAGGTAAATTGTAGATTGAGAGAAGCAAGTAAATGCCTTGGGGGGATTAAGAAGTGTCATGAAAAATAGGCATCTGGGAATGGATGCAAAGAGGTTATATAAAAGGTTGATTGTTCCTACAACACTATGTGGTAGAGACTTGGAATTCAAGGGAGCCAGGGAGAAGTTTAAATGTATTTACCTTATTGTAGTATATAGGAAAATAGCAACACTCATTGGGTCCTTTCTCCTATTCTTTAATTTTTTATCATACCTAGCCTCAAATTTATGTAGAGTATGATAGGGGTTACAAGGTTGGATAGAGTGAGAAATGAGGAGGTGAGTAGAGCAAAGTGGAAAAATGGCAAATAGGGTTGATGAGAGAGTATTGAAATGGTTTGGACATGGAAAGAATGAGTGAAGAAATATTAGTAAAAGAGGTGTGGTAGGTAGAGGTGGAGTGGACATGAGGGGATGACCCAGGATGAGATAAATGAAATGGGTGAAAGGGGCTTTGAGTAAAGAAAAGAGAAGGCAGGAGATAGGAGTGATTGAAGAATGGCAATGTATGAATTATGCTATGGTACAAAGGAGGGAGAGGATGGGGGATGGGAGTAGGGAGTGGTTGTGTGTGGATGATATTTTGACACAGCCGCCTGAAGGGATTTCTCCCTTTTTTCTCTATTTTCTGCATGAGGGGATGGAGAATGGGGGTCACTGATTAAGTGAAGCGACCTTGCTGTGGATGTGCTGTGTCTTGCTACATTGCTTCTGACCCAGGCAGTGGGTAGGAGACTGGGATGATCCATCGTCCACAAGGAACTAAGATGAGAGGGAAACAAAGAGTGGGGGATGAGACAAATGGGTTGGAGTGGGTGTGTATCTTTGACTTTACTACCTCCCTTATAAAGGGAATGATCATGAAGATGTTCTCTACACAGCCCACAGGATAGGCCCATAAATCACTCAAGGAAGAAATATGGTGTTGTATAGGGATAGTGTGGAGCAGTGTAGGATGTGGTCAATATCCTCCATGTAATGGTTGCATCTAGGGCAGTTTCTGTGGCCAGGCCTATTCTGTGTTGGTACTGTTGTAAACTAGATGGTGTCCTAAATGCAAGTGTGCTAGTATAGTTCTTGCTTCTCAAGGAGGGATTGTTCTGTGGGGGCTGATGTTGAGGTTAGGGATTTGGTGGAGTAAATATGGAAAGTAGAAGTGGATGGAGTGAACTTGGAAGGGGAGACAAAGAATGAGGTGAAGGGGCATTGGATGCATAAAAAATGCCAGTTTAGCAGGGAAGATTGCAACAGATAGAAGTGGAGGTAATCAGTAAAGAAATGATATAGTTTGAAGCTATTTTTTTTTTTCTTCTTTTCTTTCTATTTCTTTAAACAATGAAAACAGTGTGTGTGTGTGATAATTAACTCCAGTTATCAGGCCCTGCTGTAGAAGTCCTGTATCTTGCTATGTTTCCTTTGACCTGAGAACTGTGGTGGGGGACAGATGACCCCAAATATGTGAGGTGCTATGATGGGAGGGTTGGCAGATGGGTTTTTGATAGGTGTAGGGTAGATGCATGCTTTGACTCATCCATCTCTTTTATATGACAGCAAACTGTGTATTGGTGTTAGGAGTGTATTATTTCTATTATTATATTTACTTTCCATTATATAATTTTTTTTATAATGTGTTTCAAGGAGGAAGTACTAAAGTGTGCAAAAGTGTGTTCAGTGAGGATGGAAGGGAATAGAAGGAAAGGCATTAAATGATGAGATGAAATGGGGGTGATAGTGACAGAAGAGGTAAGCATATGAAGAATGGCTGCTACATCAAAAAGAGGGAAGAGATATAGAGCAAAGAGGGTGGAAGCAAAATTTAAGGCAAGAGTGGCTAAGATCAGAGTGAATTATTTACATGGCGGCAATGTATATCATTAGAACTGTACTTATGGGACTTAGTTTCTATGGCCCCACTTATAAAATTTTGCCCTAAATTAATTCATGTTGTTGATGAGCATTATATTATATTGATAAAATTTGTTCCACAATTTGTCATCATATCTACTACTGTTATGATAACACAACCTATTTTTCTATTTCTTCATGTGCCACCATTATGCAAATACCTATTGCAATTTCTCACATAAGTGAACTTAGTTTCACACCTGTATTTATAGGACCTGTATGTCTGGAGGTATAAAATAGGAAGGAGGTGGGGGATTACTGCCCAGGACCTTCAACCAATGAAAAGTTCAAATGTACACAGTAATAGTAGTAGTAGTAGTGATATTGGATGTAGTAGTTGTAGTAGTAGTAAAGGCAAGCATGGTTGCTGCGTTGGCTTGAAGAAGTGCAAATGAAATGGGGAATTAAATTTAACGAATATACAACAGAATAAGAAACAGGGATATATGCTACATCTGCATGTTTAATAGCCATCAACTCATGGTGAAAACTACGCAAAAACAGTGGGAAAAATTAAAGAGCAACTTTTGCCTTGGAAAAAAGTGTTTTATTGTGGGTTTTGCTGGTGAAGCTCTATCAGCAGGCTAGTGAACAGTGACGATTTTGAAGAACTTTGTTGAAAGAACAAATATTCATCATCTGCTACTTGGAGAGACCTCAGGAGGGAAGAATTGAAACTCCCAGAGCAGAGTGACAGGTCAGTAGAACATGGTGTTGAACCACTGAAGAAGAACTTGTGGATCAGGCTCAGAATGAAGGGTTTGGGTATCAGGGGACTTTGAACAGAGAAAGCGCAGCATTGAATAACTGTTACATAAAAAGGCAGCTGAGTAGGAGGAGGCATCATTGAGAGGTAGTGAAGGGAGTGGTGGCAGTAGCAGTGACTAGAGGCACTGTAGCCTTACCCGCCAGCCTCTTATAACTCCTACGCCAACATCTATTCAAAACACCTCATTCACCTTTCAGGTAAGGTTTTTTCCTTTTCATATGTTATTGTGTATTACCATCATATACATATACCAAAGGGCCTTTTCCCACTTAGATCTTGATTTGTTAATATATATATTGTGTACGCGTGTGTGTGTGTGTGTATGTGTGATTCACCATGGTCTAGGATTATATATTTGTTGGGCACTGGATTGATAGCTATTACCCTCTCAGATGAGAGCTCAGAGCTCATATATGGCCCATTCTATGGGTGATACTGGGTATCTCTCTCTCACATGCACACAAACACTGATAAGGCCAAAACTGGAATATGCAGTGCTGATATGGTCACCCAGTACAAAAAAGAATATAAGAAAATTAGAAAGAATACAAAGAGCAATGGCAAAGATGGCCCCAACACTTTCAAACTTGACATATGAACAAAGACTGGCTGAACTGGAATTGCCGACCCTGGAACAAAGAAGAGAACGAGGGGACCTACTAACCATCTACAGAATTATAGAGAGGACTTATTAAAGTGGGACAGAGGAAAAACGAGGACATGTAATGAAACTCGAAAAGCTCAGCTACAGAAGAGACCTGAAAAAGAACAGCTTCCCACACAGAGTGATAGATATCTGGAACAGAGAAAACAGCGAGTGCTAAAATTATATATGATTTTCAGAAAGAACTGGATGCAGAAAGATACAACTGTGGGTCACTATGAGCATAGCTCTTCTCCCACAAAACACAACTAGGTAAATACACACTTGTTGAGATCAATAAAGGTGGCCTTTAAATACCTGGATAAGGAAATGATTAAGAAAAAATTACAAACACTGATAAGGCCAAAACTGGAATATGCAGTGCTGATATGGTCACCCAGTACAAAAAAGAATATAAGAAAATTAGAATACAAAAAGCAACAACAAAGATGGTCCCAACATTTTCAAACTTGACATATGAACAAAGACTGGCTGAACTGAAATTGCCAACCCTGGAACAAAGAAGAGAACGAGGGGACCTACTAACCATCTACAGAATTACGAAAGGAAAAGAATGCCTTGATAGAGAGGACTTATTAAAGTGTGACAGAGGAAAAACAAGAGGACATGCAATGAAACTCAAAAAGGATAACTACAGAAGAGACCTGAAAAAGAACAGCTTCCCGCACAGAGTGATATATGGAACAAATTGGATGAAAAAATAGTGTGTGCAAACACAATACAAGAATTTAAGAACAAACTTGATCTTGCGAGATACAAAAACGGGTCACTGTGAGGATAGCTCCCCTTCCCATATAATACAACTAGGTAAATACACACATACACACATGAACGAACCACTGAGCTGTCAACTAGAGTTCTGTAGGCTGCTGAGTAAGACGGAAATTCTCAACAGTGCAAGGAAAGCAAAAGACCTGGGTTGTACTGTGTAGCGTTGATAGTGTCTATAGTGAGAAAATGCAAGGGAATCCAGGTGTATCAGGGAAAAATTGTGACAAATTTTATTCAAATGTTGACATAAACGCAGAGCCCTCTGGAGGTGCTATACCAAAACTAAATGCAAATAGAGGCTTTGAGACCCTAACAGGGATTGGTATATTGTATGATGATGGCCTATTTTCTGGCTTTGGTAAGTATGAAAAAAGAAATTTGAGTCAAATCATAGAGATGGAAAGGGAGTTGAATATAAATAGCAGCTCGTGGGAGAGGGATTTCATGGAACTAAGGAAAGAGATTGTGATTTTAAGGAAAGACTATTTTGAAGTCAACAAAGAAGTATGTGAACTAAATAACAAGTTTTAAGTGAATTAAAAAAGAACTAATTGAGGTTAAACATGAAAATGAAAAGATGAAGAATTATTATATTACCAATAGTGAGAATTAAAAAAAAAAAAGGTAATCACAAATACAGGCAATATCTGAAAGAATTGAAGAAAACTTAGGTGAGGAAAATTTGCAGAAGATTAAGAAATGGAATGAAAATGGAGAGATAGTACAACAACAAATGGAGGGAAATGCAAAGGACACAATTATTCAAGTAAAGGAAAAACATTGGGTAAGAGCTACAGTGAATAGAAAAAAGTTATTATAGTGTATGGACTAAAGGAAAAATCATGGTTTGGTTAGGTACTTAGAGAAAAAGAAGGAAAAGAAATGGCAAAAGCAGTTCTAAAAGAAGTACAAGATGATCATGAAATAGAAAAAGAAATAGAAGTATATAGAATGGGACAATATTCTAAAGAACGAAATTGACCCTAAAGATGAAACTGAGATCACAAATGGTAGCAGAAGACATACTGGCAAAATCAGGTAAGTTAGCAAAGAGTGAACATTACAACAGTATATGGATAAAAAGAGAAATGAATGATGAGGGAAGAGAGAGAAAACACTAAGAGATGAAGCTGAAGAAAAAATGTGAAAAGAACGGAGACCAAAAGCAAGGAGTTCTATTGGAAAATCTTAGACATGAGGCTTAGAAAATGGTACACCAAGGTAAACAAAATGAAAGGAAAAGGAAATGTGATGGAGAAGAAAAAAATTAAAAGTGGCCTATACTATAGATGAATTAATCTCAGGATTGATTGAATTAAATGATTACCAGTCAGTAGAAAAACCAGACATAATGGAAATTGTGGAGACAGAATTAAGGGGTCTACTACCACCAAATAGTGATAGACATGGGTTATATAATTATTGGATTAAAAACAGAAATGAGAAACAGGGTAGGGTAATCATGTTTTTGGCCAAGAAAATCTTATATGTGACAAAGGTTACAGAGGGTAAAAAGAGTGTGGAAATGAAATTATCATGATAAAAGTTGAAGACATCGACATGAATAGAAAGTTTGTGGTGATTTATGTGCCCCCAAAAATGGGCACTCGGAAAGAGGGTGAGCGTGTAAAAATGTTAGAAGATACAAAACATTCATTAAATGAGATGCAAAAGGAGGTAACCTGGTACTTATGGGAGATTTCAACTGCAAGGAGATCTGTTCGGAGGAGATGACAGTGAGAGGCAGAGAGGATCTGGGGGGAAATGTATTGCTTGACATGACTATAAAACATACAATGACACAATGAGTAAAAGAAAATACCATATATAGAACTAACAAAGAATCATCGAGACTAGATTTAATATTTACAATGGAACCTGAAATTGAGGACAAAATTGAATACAAGACACCATTTGGAAAGAGTGACCACATACTATAGGTTGAACTAAAGGAGGAAATATATATAGAGAGAAATGAGAAATACAGAGAAGGAAGACTGACGTACAACAAAACAAACTTTGGGAAACTTAAGAAATTCTTTCAAAATGCAAATTGGAAAAACTTTATCAAAGAAGAGACACAAGTGGAAGAGAAATGGATGATTTTGATAGAAATTTATAATGAAATGAAGGCATGAATAAATACGTACCAAGATACATACATATACCAAGGCTTTTTCCCCCTTACAAGGGAGGTAGCCAAAAAGGAAAAGGCATAAAATCATTCCCACCCATTCCATCCCTGAAAACACTCCACACCCCTCCACCCTCCCTCTTATCTCAGCACCTCCTGGATGACGGGTCATCCCTGCACCCTGTCCACTGCCCTGGGTCAGAAGCAGTGTCGCAAGTGTACCAAGATAGAAACAGGAAAAGGTGTACATTAAGTGCTAGTTCAACAAAAGATGCAGTGAGGTGAAATAAAGAAGAAATAAAGCTGGGAAAAGATGGAAAAAAGATAAAAAACAACTGGAAAATGGCAAATATATATATCAGCCATAGAAATGAACATGTAAAAGCGCACAGAGAGGAAAAAAGAACCTAGGAAAAGACAGAAAAATTTAAAGATCAACCCAAACTATTCTACAGATATGTGAATGGTAAACTTAAAAGTAAACAGGAAATGGTGAGACTAGAATATACAGAAGAATTAGAAATGGCTGAAGTCAGGAACAACCACTTCAAGTCAGTTTTTACCAGAGAAAAAGTACAGCATTGGAACAAAGGAATTAAAATGCGATTAATCCCCCCCCCCATGAGGGAAATAACAATAACACAAAAAGATATAATGGATCAACTAACGAAATTTGATGTCATGAAATCACATGGCCCAGATGGAATTGCAAATTGGATATTAAAAGAATGTAAAGAAGAATCAATGGGCAAACTATATAACATAATAAGTTGTTCACCCAAGGAAAAATGCCAAAGGACTGGAAAAATTTCAATATTGTACCAATATAGAAAGGAAACAAGGAAGAACCAACAAATTACAGACTGGTCTCCTTTAACAGCACTGTAGCCAGAAATTGTGAAAAAAATTATCAAGAATAGATGGATACAACACCTGGAAGAAAGCAATATAATAAACCTGAAACACTTTGGATTCAGACAGGAAAGATCATGGTGCCACAAACTTAATCTGTTTCTACTCAAGGCTAATAGATATAATACAAGAATGGGATGGATGAGCTGATTGTGCTTTCCTAGACTTACAAAAAACCTTCGACAAAGTAACAAACAAAAGATTTAAAAAAAAAAAAACCTGGAAAACATAGGAATATAAGGTAAATTACTAAACTGGATGGAGGATTTTTTGCATGGTAGAAAGATGAGAGTAGTGCTCAGAGAAAAGAATTCAACTTGGAGGTGATTAGGGGTTCTACAAGTACCTGTATTGGCTCCAAAAATCTTCACTATTTATGTGAATGACATAGATGATGTGGATTGTTACACGAGCTTCTTTGTAGATGATGCTAAATTGCTGAGGAAAGTTAATACAGACGCTTCTCTACTTGCGTTCATTTGTTTTACGTTTTTTTCGATTTTACGTTTGAACCGACTGTAAAAAAAAAAAATATTTATTCATTTATTTATTTTTTATTTATTTATTTATTTATTTATTTTTATTTTTTTGTGAATTTTTGAGTTTAGCGCGCTCTCCGTAGTACGAGATGTTCAAACGATACTTAGGCATGATGCTGTGTCCATTGTTTACATGACACAAACGACAGACTGAACGTGCCTTGCCTCCTCCTCCTCCTCCTCCACCATCTCACTTTATGTTGCTTGAATTTAATTTATTTGAAATTAATGTTATTATTTTACAATGTTATGTTTATAATTAATGATTTAGGGGTGTTTTATAAGATACGGTAATAGAATTTATGGATGTATAGTACAGTATGAACGGTCATACATTACTGTAACGTACAGTAACAACTTAAGTTCATTTTCACGTTACGTTCGGCCGTTCAGAACGTAACTAAAACGTAAGTTGAGGACCGTCTGTACTGAAACAGATTGTGAATTACTATAGAGGGACCTAAACAAGGTTTGGAAATGGAGCCAAAAGTGGGAAGTAGACTTAAACATAAATGTAGCATAATGGAGTTCAGAAAAAGTAAAAAAAGAATATCAGGACAATATAGAATTGGAACAAAGGGAGTAAAGAAAGTGGGATCTGGAAAACACGTGGGAGTAATTATATAAAATGAAATGTCCCCTGATAAACAGATAAATAAAATTGTCAGAGAATCTTACAACTTGCTAAGATCAATAATGTGGCTTTTACCTATTTAAATGAAGAAATAGTTAAAAAAAAAAAAAAAAAATACTAGTCTAATAAGACCTAGACTAGAGTATGCTCTGATGCTATGGTCACCCAGTACCAAAAAGAATATAAAGAAAATTGAAAGAATCCAGAGAGCAGCCATGAAAATGGCCCCAACACTTTCAAACCTGTCATATGAGGACTGGCTGAATTGAAATTACCAACTTTGGAACAAAGGAGAGAAAGAGGCGACCTGCCGACTTTTTACAGAATCATGAAAGGCACAGAAGTCCTTGATAGAGAGGACTTATTAAATTTGGATAAGAGAAATACAAGGGGACATGATAAGAAACTTAAAAAGGATAGTTATAGAAGTTTTCCATACAGAGTGGTGGATATCTGGAACAAACTGTATAAAACAATAGCATGTGCAAAAACTATACACAAATATAATAGCAAACTAGACACTGCAATATACAAAGATGGGACACCATGAGCATAGCTCCCCTTCCAGTAAAAAGGTAAATACACACACACATGAACTTCCGAACTGTCAACATCTTCTTACTTGAGCTCTGTAGTCTGCCGAAGAAGATGAAAATTCTTAATAGTGCAAGGAAAACAGGAGGCCTGGTTTGTATTGAATGGGAGGGGGAGCAAATGTGGTTACTCAATGATTTCTCTGCAGTTGTAGATTGATAATATGAGAAAACCCAGGAAAATAAAAATTATTAATTTGAAATGAATGTAGACTCAAAAGCAAAGCCATCTTGGGGTGCCAAGCCAAAGTATATTGTAAACAGAGGAACTGAGACACCAGCAAGATTTAGACTGTATAATGAAGACTCATTTTCCAGTTTTGGTTAGTACGAAAGAAAAAATTTGAGTCAAATCTTAGACATGGAAAGGGAAATGAGTAATATTAGAAAATGGTAGAATGAATTCAATGAACTAAGGAAGAGATTGTAGAATTAATGGAATGTTTAACCCTAGCTAACAACAAGATATCTAATCTGAAGAAATCAAACATTGAAGATAGGAATGAATTCTAAAGATAATAGATGATATAGAAGTTAAATGTGAAAATGAAAAAATGAAGATTAATGATACTATCAATAGTGAGAACTTAAAAAAAGGGGTAAATAACTAAAAACAAGAAATGACTGAAAGAATTGAAGAAAACGTAGGTGAGGAGAGTATGCAAAAGATTAAGAAATGGAAGGAAAACAGAGAAAATGAAGAAATTGCCTTTAAAGAAATAGTACAACATGCAGGGAAATGCAAAAGATAAATCATTCAAGTAATTAAAAGGCAAATTGGGTTAGAGATACAGTGTATAGAAAAAAATGTGTTGTGGTATATGGACTTGGGGGAAAAATATGGTCTGGTGAGGTATATGAGAGAAAAAGCAGAAAAAGAAACAGCAATATAGATTTTAAAAGAAATACAAGATGGTGACCTGGAAGTAGAGAAAGATATAGAAGTGTATAGCATGGGACAATATTCTAAGGAAAGAAACTGACCACTAAATGTAAAACTAAAATTGCTAATGGTAGTAGAAGACATATTAGATAAAGCAAGTAAATTGGCAAGGAGCAAACACTATAACAAGATATGGATAAAAGAGATGGTTGTTGAGGAAATAGAAAAATAGAAAATCCTAAAACGTCGAAAGCAAGGAGTTCTATTGGAAGGTCATAGACATGAGGATGAGAAAATGGTATATGCGAGTGGGTGAAACTAAAACAGAAAACAAGATGGAGAAAAAAAAAATGGCATATACTAACATTGACAGATTAATCTCAGGATTGAATTAAGTGATTACCTGTCTGATGAAAAACCAGACATAATGGGAATTGTGGAGACAAAATTAAGGGCTCCAGTACCACCTAATATTGTTGGACACAGGTTCTTCAATTATTGGATTAAAAACAGAAAAGAGAAACGGGGAGGAGGAGTCATGTTCTTGGTCAAGAAAAACTTGAATATGATGGTTACTGAGGGTAAAAACAATGTAGAAATGATCATGATAAAAGTCAAAGACAGAGATATGAAAAGTAGAAAGTTTGTGGTGATGTATGTGCCCCCAGAAATGGGCTCTTGGAAAGAGAATGGGCATTCAAAAATTTTAGAATGATACAAGGCATTCATTAAATGAGATACTAAAGGACGGAGGTAACCTGATACACATGGGAGATTTTAGCTGCAAAGAAATCTGTTGGGAGATGGCAGTGAAGGGCAGAGAGGATCTATGGAAAAATGTATTACTTGGCATGACCATGGAACATACAATGACACAATGGGTCAATGAAAATACCAGATACAGAAGTAATGAAGAACCGTCGAGACTTGATTTAATGTTTGCAACAGAACCTGAAATTGTAGTTAAAATTGAGTACAAAACACCATTTGGAAAGAGTGACCACATACTAATTAAGGCTGAACTAAGGAAGAAAGATATGGAAAGAAATTATGTGCATTCTCTATTTTGACTACAGACTTAAAATGTTCATAACTTCTGCCATTTCTACATCTATATATTCCTCATTTCCTTGACACAGTTTTACTTTTGTTTATTTTTCAGTTTACCATTCACATACCTATAGAATAATCTAGGTTGTTCCTTGCATTTTATTATTATGTCTTTTTCATAGTTTTGTTGTTCTCTGCGTATTATATTCATTTCTGAGATTGATATGTTTACCACTTTTTTTTCTCTCTTTTTCCATCTTTTTCAAGCTTTATCTCTTCTATCTTTCACCTCGCTACATTTTTTGTTATACCAGCATTTATTGTACACCCTTTCCTGCTTCTGCTTTGGTATGTATTTATATATTCCTTCTTTATAAATTTCTTTAAATATATTCCATTTTTCTTCTATCTTGTTTCATCATTAAAGAAGTTTTCCCAATTCACTTTTTGAAAAATTTCTGAGAGTCTTAAAGTCCATTTTGTTGTACATTAGTCTACCTTTTCTGCGTTTCTCATTGCTTCCCAAATCAATTTCCTCTTTTAGTTCAAACTCAGGTAATATGTGGTCACTCTTCCCAATTTATGTCTTGTATTCCATTTTATCCACAATTTCAGGCCATGGTGTAAATATTAGTCCAGTCTCGATGGTTATTCATTGCTTCTGTATCTGGTATTCTCCTTTACCCACTGATCATTGTATATTCAATGGTCGTATCCAGTAGTATATTTCCCCAAAGGTCCTCTCCACCTTTCACTGTCATCTCTTCCCAACATATTTCAATGGAGTTAAAGTCACCTATTATTACTATGTTTCCTCCTTTTAGTAATTCAATTAATGCATGCTTTGTGTCATCCAGCATTTTGGAGTTGTCACTCTTAGTCCAAGAATATGTTTTTGGAGGCACATATATTACTTTTATCATAATCAATTCCACATTATTATCTCCTGTTATCTTTGTCACCTTTAAAACCTTTTTGGTCAAAAACATGACTCCTCCACCCTGTTTCTCCTTTCTATTTTTTTATCCAATAATTATATAGACCTTGTCCCACAGTATTAGGTGGTAGTGGACAGTACTACTGGAGGGGTGTGGAGTGTATTCAGGGATGGAATGGGTGGGAATGATTTTATGCCTTTTTCTTTTTGGCTACCCCCCTTGTAAGGGGGAAAAAGCCTTGGTATATGTATGTATAGTGTACAGGAAAGGAGGCATATTTTTATTCTCCAATTCATCATACCTAGTGTGTGTCTGTGTGTTTATTTATTTGTAGTGTACAGAAAAACAACTCTTGATCCTCCAATTTATCATACCTAGTATATGTCTGTGTGCGTTTACCAAATTGTAATATACAGGAAAACAACAGTTGTTGGGTCCTGTCTATTATTCTCCAAGTATCATAGAAGGTGAGGAGCCTACACCAGGAGCCACATAGCTGTGGCCAGTGCTGTCACCTTTGCCCTATGTGCTTGGTTTGTTGGGGCAAGTAACAGACTGTTGAGAACTAGAGAGAAGTGTGGTACTCAAATTTGGAAAATGCAAGGCCAGCATGCTTTTAGTAGTGCTACATGAACTTAGGCTACTTGGGGTATATCTCCTTATCCTTCAGTTATCATACATCAGTTTAACTTTTTCTATACAAGTCAAATATTCATGTGCACATAAGGTTGCTTAGTGTACGATGATGCATTACAATACTTGCATTATGAAATATGAAGATACAGATGTTATACTTGTTCTCTCACCC
Source organism: Oratosquilla oratoria (assembly GCF_046742065.1). Classification (NCBI taxonomy): domain Eukaryota; kingdom Metazoa; phylum Arthropoda; class Malacostraca; order Stomatopoda; family Squillidae; genus Oratosquilla; species Oratosquilla oratoria. Next base: position 25,290,119 of record NC_134801.1, read on the forward strand.
AGAATGTTTATAACCACAGAAAACATGATCAAGCCAGTTCACAGAGTATGGGGGTCACTAAGTTACAACTACAAAATAAACATAATCAGGATGTTGATGCCAACATCCTTGTATACCCATTCATGCCTCATGATATCTACATAGGTGTCGATCATATTCTAGGGCTTAAATTTGTGATAATTGGAGAATAAGGAGTTATAACCCAAGGTGGAACCATATGTGAATTTGAAACCAGGCCTCAATTGGAGAGTAAGGAATAGGACCCCATGAGTATTGCTCCTTTCCTGTATACTACAGTTAGGTAAATATGCATACACAAACACACACACATGCACACTCAAGACTTGACAGCACAGTGGTAGCATTCGCAATTGCTACTCCAGCTGTCTTGAGTTCAAGGGCTGAAATAATTTCAAAATCGCTACATTGGGGTCTGGCACACCAATACTCATGAGTAGGGAGTTTGGTGTGTGTGTGTATTTACATAATTGTATTAAACAGGAAAGGAGCAATGTTCATTAGTTCCCGTCTCCTATTCTCTAATTGTTATAATTCCTAGCCTCAGAATCATGTACAGTTCCAACTTATACCCTTGATTTCCAATTATCATATTTAAATTTGAACTCATGTATTGTTAGAGCTTGGGCTATATCACCTTCCAAACTATTCCAAGCATTTATGTATCTATATGGAAAACTGTATTTCTTCACATCCTTTTGACATGTCTTGATTTGTTCCCATGATCTTTTAGAACCCTTCCATCTTTAATCAGGAGATCTCTTCTGTCAATGCAGTCCCCTTTAGTGACCTGAATACTGTAATCATATCACCTCTTTCTCCTCAATCTTTCTAAGTTGGCAGACCCTGTGCTATTAGTCTTTCCTCATGTGGTTTATCTGCCAGCTTAGGGACCAGTTTGATTACTGCCCTTTGTATTCTCTTGATCTTGCTAATATCCTATACTGTGTGGAGACCATACTACTGACACATATTCTAGTTTTGAACAAATCAGAATTTCAGTGAGTTTTTTCATTATCTCTTCATGTAGTGAAATACCACTTTGATTTTTTGCAGTAGTCCGTATATCTCTCCTGCAATCCTGCTGATGTGTCTGTCAGGTGACACCTTGTCTTGATCACATCTGCTAAATCTTTCTCCTCTTTTGTTTTTGTAATGTGTTCACTTCCCAAGGAATAGTTTAAGGATTGTCTTTTGCCACTATTGCCCATTTCCAGTACTTGCATTTTTTGGTATTGAACTATCCTGCTCTTGGCTTCTTGCAAAAATAATGACTAGATCTTTTTGCAGTAGTCCATTGTGCTCCGCATTTTTTGCACTTAAGAATTTTACATAAACTATAAACATGTTGGCATAGCTTGTTGGTCCTTCCATCATGTCATTGACATGACAAAAAAAACAATATTGGTTCAAACACTGAACCTTGTTCAACTCAGCTCGTTGCTGCTCTCAATCTTGACATCTTATCCTTTACTACTGTCCTCATGTATCTTTCCTTCAAAAAATCTTTGATCCATTCTTGTAGTTTGCCTCTCAGTCCTTCAATGTGCTCCATTTTCCACAAATTGACTGAGGTACTTTATTAAATGCCTTTTCTAGGTTGAGGTGCACACAGTCCACCCACCCATCTTTCTCTTGTAGGTCATTAATCACTCTCAAGTAAATGCTTAAAAGGTTGGACACACATGACCTTCCAGAACTGAAGCCAAACTGACTGACTGTCAGAATGTTCATCTCTTCAAGATATTTACTCCATTGATCTTTCACAATCCTTTCACATAATTTCACTATTGTGCTGATCAGTGATATGGGTCTATAATTTAATGATGTCTCCTTATTTCTACTTTTGTGAATTGTCAGCCCATTTCTAATCAAGCAGCACAATGCCTTCATTCAACGAACATTTATAAAGACTATTAATCTTTTTTGCTAGTTATTCTCTACATTCTTCAAGTATCCAGTTTGAGATCCCATCATGTCATGAAACTTTTGTTACAACCAATGATCCCAAGAGATTAAGCAATTCTCTCACTTTTACATTTATGTCTCCTAAACCTGATTTTTTGCTCCCCTCACTTTCCTCCAAAAAGTGGTTTCTTTTGCAAAGACCAATTGGAAACTTTCATTACTTCTGTCTGAGCTGAGGCTTCTTCATAGGTCTCTCCATCCACTATTGATTACTTCCCTGGGTCTCAATTTACCATTTATAAACCTTTAAAACCATATTCATCTTTGCATTCATCTTCTGCACCTCTTTCAAAATTGCTTTCTTCCTCCCTGTGAATTCTTGTATAGTCAATACTAGTTTCTTTGTAAGCTTCTTTTGTTTTATTGTTTCTCTTCCTCCATTTTCCCCAAGCCATGGCCCTGACCGTTTTTGCAATCTCACACTTTTTGTTAAACCAGTCCTGTTTCTGTTTCCTCATTCCACTAGTCATTGGCACATGTTTGTTCATTCCCTAGTTGTCAAGAAAGATTTCCCATTCCTTTTTATTTCCTTGGTATTCAGGAATTTCCCAGTTTGCTTCTTCAAATAATTTTTTCAACCTTAAGTAATATGCTTCCCTAAAATTGAGTCTCCCTTGCCTGTGTGATTCATTCCTTGGCTCTATTTCCTCTTCCTCCAGTTGAAATTTAAGTGTTACATGGTCACTTTTTCCTATGGGGCAAAAGTAGTTCAAGGAGCTGATGATGTCTGCTTCATTGAAATGTTATGGGAATGTCATCTCTCACCCAAATCACTTCCTTTACCCATTGGGTTATTGTATTCTCCATTGCTATACTTAACAGGGTATTTCCCCAGGAATCTGCTATACTGCTTACCATTCCTCCCAATTGACCTCGCTGCAATTAATATCTCAAGTAAGGATTGTATTGCTACCTTGTTCAACATTTTGCTCTAGGAAAAGAGTTGTGTCCAATAACATTTCTTGATATTCAACTTCATTCCAAGCTCTTGTCTTAGTGTGCATGTGTGTGTGTAAGGTCACAGTCTTATCTGTAGATCAGGAATAAATGAGCTATGAGGTCTCATCTGGGAGGGTAATAGCTGCCAATCATGAGTCCAACACATTATCCAAGACCATGTTGATTCATACATAGACGTACACTTGAAAGTGATGCACTGCAGGAGAGGTGGATGGACTGTGTGTACCTCAACCTTGAGAAGGCTTTTGATAAACACAGTTTATGTGGAAATTGAAGTATGTTAGAGGACTGAGAGGCAAACTACTCATGCATGAATGATTTTTTGAAGGGAAGATATATGAGTGCAGTAAAGGATAAGATGTCAAGATGGAAAGCAGTAATGAGTGGAGTTCCACAATGTCCAGTGCTTGCAACAATAATGTTTTTTGTCCATGTCAGGGACATGATGGAAGGTACAACAAGCCAGAGATAAAACTACTTTTTTCATTTCTGGGGCAACTTTATTTTCCAGAGATCTTTTTCCCACTTTCCAGGGCTAAAGTTTAGAGTCATTTTGCTGTTTCACAACATATAAGGAATGTCACCAGTACTTTACCCACAAACCATGTTTTAATAACTATTATATAAATTTTTTGTATATCTTAATCTAAAATACTGTACATATATAGGTACTGTACTTTCCTTATGTTTTTTCTTGTCTTGCCTTTTGTATATCATCCCTTTCAGTTTTATACTGAAGAGATAATAGTCATAATTGAGAACCTGGGAAGTATGATATTGGATATTGTCACACACATACCTTCAAGTCACATGCCACAACAATTTACCCATATTTACTAGTTTGCAATTTGAAAAAGTGCACTTGCAGGTACATTAACACTCAACCGAACACTAAAGGATTCTTTATGATTTACAGGATCCCAAATATTCACCTCACACCCCACTGTTCTTGTTGTCTCCCTCCATTATGAGAAATCAATAGTTAAGATAAAATTTAGCCTTAATTACACAAGTGATTTTGTGTTTAATTTTAATGATTGCATAGTAAAGCATAATATGGCACTATTTTCAGGTAGCATTCACAGTCTGTGAATGCTATAATACAGCAAATTTATACGTCCTACTTAGTTTATTCATGGGGGGCGATTATACTTTTTGCCATTACCCACATACTTGAATTCTGTGCTCATTTCTGGACTGCTGCTGCTGTTTATTTATTTATTTTTTATTTATTTATTTATTTATTATTATTATTATTTTTTTTTTTTTTTCTAATACTTTCCTGGGGGCAATTTCACCCATCACCCCTGTGTATTTCTATCTCTGCAACATGCAATGCTAATCTGTTTGCTGATGCAAAAATTATGAGAAGAATGAAAAATTAATAAGACTTTAGTCTATTGCAAAAAGATTTACACTTTTTTCATGGACCCAAGAATGGTAATTTCATTACCAAAAATGCAAAGTACTGGATAATGGAAACATGCAATAACTGCAAAATAGTATTCTGTAAGAGGTGAAGCCATTAAAAAAGCAAAAGAGGAGAAAGATTCAGGAGTGTTGATAAAGGAAAACTTGTCACCTGGCAAACATAGCAGCAGCAATGTGGGAGAGACATATGGAATGCTACAGAAGATTCAAGTGGCTTTTCATTATATGGGGGAAGTGATGATGAAGAAACTTGTTGAAACCCTGATCCACCCAAGATTGGTATATGTGTCAGTGGTATGACCCCCCCCATTCAGAATGAAGTATATTAGAGAATACAAAGGGCAGCAACTAAACTGGTCCTCAGCCTGACAGATAAACCAAATGAGGTATGCCAACTTGGAAAGATCAAAGAGAAAGAGGTGATATAATGTTCAGGTCACTAAAGGGGGTAGATTACATTGACAAAAGATCTTTTGATTAAGGGTAGGGTGGCTTTAAGGTCATGAGAACAAATTAAGGAAGACTACATGTCTAAAGAATTTGAAGAAATAGTTATTCATATCAATGCATAAGCATTTGGAGTAGTTTTGAAGGTGATATAGCCTAAGCTGAAAAAGTACATGTATTCAAATTATATTTATTTGGAAATCAAGGATATAGATTAAGTTGGATCTGTACATGAACTTGAGGATGGGTATGATAAATTGGTGAGTAGGAGACGAGACTGAATGAGAGTATCTCCTTTCAGTTAGGTAAATTAGATTATTCCAAAATATTAGATGATACAAGACTTTCATTAAATGAGATGCTGAAGGATGGAGGTTATGTGGTACTTATAGGAGATTTTAACTGCAAAGAAATCTGTTGGGAAGAGATGACAGTGAAAGATGGGGAGGATCATTTGGGAAATGTATTACTTGACATGACTATAGAACATACAATGACACAATGGGTAAAAGAAAACACTAGATTTAGAAATTATGAAGAACCATTGTGACTAGTTTTATTATTTATGTCAGAACCTGAAATTGTGGACAAAATTGAATACAAGACATCAGTTGCGAAGTGACCACATACATCTAGAGTTAGAACTAAAGGAGGAAATATATATAGTGAGAAATATAGAAAAGGAAGACTGATGTATAGTAGAACAGACTTTGAGAAACTTGGAATTTTTTTCTTAGAGCTGGGGAAAATTCTACAATGAAGAAACACAAGTTGAAGAAAAATGGATGATTCTGATGAAAATCTTTAAAGGAGTGGATAAATATGTCTAAGAGCAAAAACAGGAAAAGGTGTATATTAAGTGCTGGTTTAACAGGTGCAGCAAGGTGAAAGAAGAGATAAAGCTTGGAAAAGATGGAGAAAAGAAAAAACAACTAGAAAGTGGCAAATATATATTAATCAAAGGAATGAATATGTAAAAATATGCAAAGAAGAAAAAAGAAACTATAAAAAAGATATAATAGAAAAATGTAAGATCAGTTAAAACTATTCTATGTCAATGGTAAATTGGAAAACAAACAGGAAATAGTGAATCCATGCCAAGGGAATATGGAATACACAGAAGATACAGAAATGGCTGAAGTCATGAGCAAACACTTTGTCAGTTTTCACCAGAGAAAATATATAAAATGATGTAATGATTATCATTTATTTCATATTATTTGTTTTTGTTTTGTTATCATTTGTCTATTTGATTCTCGTTTATTATTAGTTATATGTCAATTTATTATTATTTACTATTTACCTGCTTGTTTATTATTTAACTATACCTATGCATTTATTTATTTATTTTATTTGTTATTTACATTATTATAGTTTTTATTTATTCATTTATTATTATTTATTTATTTATTTATTTATTTATTTTTTATTATTATTTTTTTTTTTTTTGCATCCGACCTAGATATGGGCCAAAAGGTCTGCTGTCGGCATGCTCTGCCTTTGTAATCCTTTGTAATCAAGATGAAGGAAGAGAAGTGCACCCTCCCCCCCTCCACCATGAGGGAAATAATGGTAACACGTAAAGAAATAATGGACCAAATAATGTACCTTGATGTTAGGAAATCGCACAACCCAGATGAAATCGCAACTGGATAGTAAAAGAATGTAAAGAAGAACTAATAGACAAAATATGTAATATAATAAATTGCTCACTCAAAGAGGGAAAAATACCAGAAGACTGAGATATTGTACCAATTTATAAAGAAATAAGGAAGACCTAACAAATTACAGACCAGTTTCCCATACAAGCACAATAGTCAAAATTTGTGAAAAGCTGTAAAAAGTAGATGGAGAAGGAGAAGGAGAACAATATACTAAATCCGAGACAATTCGGATTTAGACAGGGAAGATCATGTGCCACAAATTTGATCAGTTTTTTCTTAAGACTACTGGATATAATAAAGGAAAGGGATGGATGGGCTGATTGTGCTTTCCTAAATCTACAAAAAGCTTTTGACAGTCCCCAAAAAAAAAAAAAAAAAAAAAAAAAAATACTATGAAAACTGGAAACTATAGGAAGGATATGAGGTAAACTACTGAAATGGGTGGAGGACTTTTTGCATGGGAAAAAAATGAGGGTAGTGTTCAGAGATAAAAGTTCTACTTGGGAAGACGTGATTAATGGAGTTCCACAAGGATCAGTATTGGCTCCAATAATATTTGCTATTTATGTGAATGACTTGGACAAGGGTGTGGAATGTTACATGAGCTTCTTTGCAGATGATGTTAAACTGTTAAAGAAAGTGAATACTGAAAAGGACTGTGACTCACTACAGAGAGGTCTGAACAAAGTTTGGGAATGGAGTCCAAAGTGGTAAGTGGACTTCGACATTAAGAAATGCATAATGGAATTTGGAAAAGTAAAAAAAGGATATCAGGACAATATAGAATGGGTGCAAAGTAAAGAAAATGGAATCTGAAAAAGACTTGGGAGTAATCATCACAAAGGACATGTCCCCAGACAAACAAATAAACAAAATTGTTGGTGAAACCTGTAACTTGATAAGATCATTAAAAGTGGCTGTTACTTGCTTGGATGAAGAAATGGTAAAGAGTATACTAGTCACATTGAAAAATTGGAGTATGCAGCAACACTGTGATCACCCAATACTAAAAAGAATACAAGGAAAATTGAGAGAATCCAGAGAGCAACTACTAAGAGGGCCCCAACACTGTCAAAGCTGTCACATGAAGACAAATTGTCAAAACTAGAATTACGGACTCAGGAACAAAGAAGAGAAAGAGGTGACTTGTTGACCATTGACAGAATTATGAAAGGTATAGAAGACTTAATAAATTGGGATAAGAGAAACACAAGAGGACATGGAAGGAAGCTCAAAAAGGACAATTATAGAAGAAACCTTAAAAAGAACAGCTTTCCCCAAAGAGTGGTGGATGTGTGGACCATACTAGATGAAACAATAATGTGTGCAAAAACAATACACAAATTTAAGAGCAAATTAGATATGGCAAGGTACAGAGACAGGACACTATGAGCGTAGCTCCCCTTCCCATAAGATACAAGGTAAATACATGGCTTGCTGGTGTAATGGTACTGCTCTTGACTGCTAACACAGTGTGTGCCTATGTATATACAAATGTCTCATGACATTTACTTGCACATGGTAATCCTGCATGATGAAATGGACAGCTACCCATTTTCAAAACCTGTCAGCCCCATTACCTCCAAAATAAAGTGCAGCTTTGAGGTCTTGGTCTGTAGACAGGACCCTATATATATATATATATATATATATATATATATATATATATATATATATATATATAAACTTAGAGATGTCAGTACACTTAGAAATAATTAAGATAGACTTCTCTTGTAAGAGGCAGACACTGTGAAAAGTATTGGTGCCAATTTTTATGGAAATCTATTAAAAAAAATATATAGATATCTTGGTAAATAATAGAACCTGTGATCTGTTGATTTTTTTTTTTTTTTTTTTTTTTTTTTTTTTTTTTTTTTTTTTTTTTTTTTTTTTTTTTTATTAAGGAAGTGAGATACTATGATAGAGATTGTCATGCAAACTTATTACACCATTTCTAAAAGTTACACCATACTGGATTTTTCTTTGGGAAAAAAAAAATCATTGCCAAATGCTATAGTTTTAGCCTTAGAGACACAATTCAACAAGACAATTTAGAAAAAAGGATAAGCATTATAGAAAAAATACATAGAAAAAAATTCTGAGTTATAACTGACAAATGTGACAAAAATACTGTTTAGTTTTAGAGCCACAGGGATAAAAATGTATTCCTCTTGTATGAAAAAAACTATTAGCAATACAGATGAAGAATGCATAGATACTGATAGATTAGATATAAATGAAGTGCAGTGTTTTGTAAGTGATATTTTCCAGATTTACATTACCCCCAACATTTTTGGGGGGGTTTATGGGGAGAGTACCCCTGGGGCATTACAGAAACTATGAATCATGTTGGGATTTTGTTTCGCCAGGGATGAGCCATTTCCCAACATTCAACACAGTCCCTAGCCAAGGATCAGAACTCCCCCGGTGCATAGCAGGGGTCTGTGAATAGTTTCCTCTTATTGTGAGGGTTTGCATTTTACTACCTGTTCTCTGTTTTTGCCCAGACCTACAAGATATTTCTTAATCCTGGGGTTTTCAGTACCCAATTCTTTTCCCAAGTAGCCTTCCACATATCCTGTATTGTTGCTGATCACTGCCTGGGCAGCACAAAAATCCAGGGTTTGCTTGTCGAGGATCTTAACTTTTGGGCAGATGTTCCATGTACAGCTTTGTAGCAACTTGCTGGGGTTTTGAGTC
>NC_134801.1:25304306-25352232 GCF_046742065.1 Oratosquilla oratoria
AACAGTTACCTGAGTGGCCTGTGAATTACTAAAGGAATAAATACTTTGTTGTCTCCAGATATCTAGAGATGGGAAGTGTAAAATTTGTTCAGTTTGTTTCTCTGGCCCCACCATTTCTGTGCTGGTACTGTGTTACAGCTGGATGTTCACCTGAATGCAAGCATGCTAATATGGTTCTTGCTTCTCCTGGAACGGATTTTTCTGTGGGGTTGATGTATCAAGATGACCCACTCCTACACTTGAACCGCCACAACTCTGTTCAGCTACAAGCTTAACCTCCAATATCAATAATGGAAAGAAATTCTTGCAAAACATGTCAGAACATTAGCTTTGGGCTTCCAAGAAGAATTCTTGCCACATGGTGGAGTGTTACCTTTTTGTCAAGTTCCCCATGGACTTCTGTGAAGATTTCATGTTGCAATTGACTGAATGGTTGTGAGTTACCTCTCACTTTGAAGATTGAACCAACAGTACCCACAGTCACACCCTCAGCCCTGATCAGGAGATTTTATGGCTCCTGCTACCCAAGTTTATGCTAAACCACAAAGTTCTACACTAGCTACCTCTAGACAATTTGAAGAAAGTATGTATGCCTTTGCTAACCATATTCATTATGATTTTTCATCATGAATCTATCTGGTGCTGCCATTTTAAATAGGTTATTCTACATATCAATGTATGAAAGAGGAAATTTCTTTGAATTACATTGTTAGATGCTCATTTCTTCACTAAAAGAATCATTTAACTAAAAGTGAAATATGATAATAATGGTGTTTAGATGAGTTGATGGTTATATGAGGATGATGGCATTGGTGTCCTGATTATATTTTGTTGTAGCTAAGTGACCCCCATATTCTGTGAACAGGCTTGATCACATTATCTGTCATTATCAACATTCAGGGTCAAAGAGAAATATTACAGTTGTAACTATAATGCATATATTGTGATGCATCATCTTACATCAGGCAGCCTAACACTGCACATGAGTATTTGACTACATAAACAAGCCTCTTAAGGTAACAGAGTTCTATATAGAAAAATATACTGTACTTATGAGTGTAGGACAAATATCAGCAAAATTTTCCTTTGAATCATGCTGGCCTTTATCTCTCTCACACTCAAAAAGAACTGTTTAACTGCAAAATTATTTGAAAAAAAAAATGCATTTAGACGAGTTTGATGTATTTCTATTTAATAATGCTAATCTATTTTGATAGCCTGATGACAATTGCAAAAACCACCTCATTATTTTGAATATAAATTTAAGTAGTACTAATGTATTACTGATAAAACAAATCAAGTCTTACAAATCAGTTATTTATACATATTTGTAAATGTGGATGGATAAAACAGAGAAAACTAACTGAGATATAGTGATTGACAAGGTTGAAGTACATCAGGTGCTGCCATTTTGAACTAGGTAGTGTACTGTACTCCTTTATTTTTCTTGTTGTAACACGTTTTCCTCGTCATTTATTTTCTATACTAAAGTTTGTAATTTAGTTTGTCAATAAATTTGTTTCAACATGGCATTTGTTTTGTTATAACCCCTGTCAGTTAAAAATGGTAACTTAGTGATAATTAATATTGTCAGTTATGATGTCAGGTTAGAATTTATTTATTATTCTATTTCATTTTATTTATTTATTTTTATATTTTTTTATATTTTGGGCTGCAACTTGTGCAACATTGTGACTAATACATGAGATATACAGTATTTGACATGCTAATTCTTCTATTCTGACACTCAGGGCTATTGTTTTTTTTATAAGTGCACTCATGGTCTTTTTTTGACTTCCACAATTGTTATTGGTAATTCATTCATTGTGGTCATTCTTGCTTTTGACTGATCTATATTATTTCATTTATGATTTTATTATCAAACTCCCATTTTTGTTCAGTACCAGTACCGAGATCACTACAGCCTCCTCCAGTTGTGATGTCCATCAAATTTTGGGTGGCCTTTTTACATACATACACATACCAAAGGCTTTTTCCCCTTACACGGGGGGGGGGTAGCCAAAAAGAAAAAGGCATAGAAATCACTCCCACCCATTCCATTTCCCATATATTCCACTCCCCTCCACCCTCCTCCCTCCCTCCTATCTTGGCACCTCCTGGATGACGGGTCATCCCTGTATCCTGTCCACTGCCCTGGATCAGAAGCAGTGTTGCAAGACACAGCACATCCACAGCAAGGCCGCTTCATAAATTCGGCGACCCCCCTCTCAGCCCCCTCATGCAGGAAAGGAGAAGACGGGGAGAAATCCCTTCGGGCTACGTCAAATTTGTTCTCATATATACTTCCTCACCCCCCATCCCCCACCCACTCCCCCTCATGCATCACAGCCTCATCTATACACAACCCTTCTCCATTCACCCCTATCTTCTGTCCTCTCCCGTCCTTCCTCTACAGACATTCCTCTCTTTTGTAAAGCCCCTTTCACCCCATCGATCCACCTCATCCTAGGACGCCCCCTCATATTCACTCCTTCCACCTCCGCCTTCCACACTTCTTTTACTAATCTTTCTTCACTCATTCTTTCCATGTGTCCAAACCATCCTAATACTCTTTCATCAACCCTATCTCCCAGCTCCTTTTCCACCCCTGTTCTCCTCCTCACCTCATTTCTCACTCTATCTAGCCTAGTAACCCCTATCATACTTCTCAGACATTTCACCTCAAACACATTCAAACTCCTTCTCTCTTCCTCTCTCATGTTCCATGTTTCTGCCCCGTACATTGCTGTTGGCACAATCACTCCTTCATATAACCTCCTCTTAGCATCCATTCCCAGATGTCTATTTCTCATTACACTTTTTAAACCACCAAGGCATTTACTCGCTTCTCTCAATCTACATTCTACCTCCACCCCCACTCCTCCCTTTCCTGTCACATTTGCACCCAAGTATCTAAAAATATCCACTTCCTCCAGTTTCTCACCCTTAATGCTCACTTCCAGCATACTGTCACTCTCTCCCCTTGTACATCTCATCACCTTACTTTTGCCCACATTTATCTTCAGCTTCCTTTGGCCTTTTTATTTTATATTAATCATTTCCCATTTCTTTACTTATGGGACCTCATGTTTTTCTCTCAGCCACTATATCCACTTCTAGGTGTTTCCCTGTTGATTAATCCTGTGGCTACATTGGCTAACAATCAAGTATACAGCTGTGTGAATGAATGATTTGTTTAAATTTAATTTCATCAGAAATATGGTACCAATTGAATATAAATTGAGTACCATTATCTTAATCTGAGCTGTTATTTTTGCATTACCATACTCAGCCATTATATACAATGGTCAATAGAAGACAGTGAAGAATCATAGGACAACATAATAGTGAGCAAAGCAATGAACAGTCTAATGACCCAATGGGTGAAGTAACCAACATTACATAAACTATATACTGTATATGCTCATTGATAAATTATGTAAATCCCACAAGGGGCCCTAACCTCAATGAGACACACCACAACACCCTATAGATTGTACAGAACAAAACCCTAAAGATGATTATAGGCTGCACAAGTACACTTACAGACTACACCATAAAATGAAAGTCCTCAAAGTTGAGGATCACCTCAACATAAGAGGCACACAAACACTTGCTGCAGTCTCCACAAACACAACCATATATATAAATGACATGGATGAAGGTGTGGAATGTTATATGAACTCCTCAGATGATGCAAAAATACTAAAGAAAGTAAGTACAGTGGAAGATTGTGAATCACTATAGAAAGACCTTGATAAAATCTGGAAATGGACTCAAAAGTGGGAAGTGAACTTTAACATCAAGAAATGTAGTATAATGGAGTTTGGAAAAAGTAAAAATGGGATATCTAGGAATTATAAAATTGGTGAAGGAGAAATAAAAAAAGAGAGCTCAGAAAGGGACCTAGGAGTAATTATCAGCAAAGACATGTCACCAGACAAACATATCAATAAAATAGTCAGAGAAACCTTCAACTTACTAAGGTTGATGTAAGTGGCTTTTGACTAGTTGGATGAGGAAATGGTAAAGAAAATATTAGTTACACTGATAAGACCAAGATTGGAGTATGCTGTGGCACTATGGACACCCAGTACTAAAAAGAATAAAAAAAATTAGAAAGAATACAAAGAGCAATGACAAAGATGGCACCAACACTCTCCAACTTGACACACGAACAAAGATTGTCCAAATTGGAACTACCAAATCTGGAACAAAGAAGAGAAGGAGGATATTTACTGACTATTTATAGAATAATGAAAGGATTGGAAGTCCTAGATAGAGATGATTTGTTAAAGTGGGACAAGAGAAAAACAAGAGGACATGAAAAGAAACTTAAAAGATAGTTATAGAAGAGATCTGAAAAAGAATAGCTTCCCACACAGAGTGGTGGATATCTGGAATAAATTAGATAAGGCAGTGTGTGCAAATATTATTCAAGAATTTAAGAACAAACTTGATGCTGAAAGATACAAAGATGGGTCAGTACAAGCATAGCTCCCTCCCTGTATAATACAATTAAGTAAATACTACTTGGCAGAACAGCCAAACACACCAAGAAATGTCAAAATACAAGGGTCATTCCAAAAGTAATGTCTCCTATTTTTTAACTCAAAGAGTTGAAGAGCTACGAAGACGGGAGTGGCACCATTAAAATGAGTGACCTTTTGTGCTCCAGAATTTATTTTTCTACATAGTCACCACCATTCTCAATGCACTTTTGCAGCAATGAAAGAGAGTCTTGATGCCTCGGTCGTAAAAGTCAGCGCCTGCTGAGGGGGTCCATTTTTTCATGGCTGTGATTATGGCGTTGTTGTCGGGGAAACGCTACCCACGTAATGCGTCCTTCAGAGGTCTGAACAAGTGGAAGTCTGACGGTGCCTGGTCGGGACTATACGGTGGGTGAGACAGCACCATCCAGCTGAACTTTGTCACACATTCTGTGGTCTTCAAGCTTGTGTGTGGCCTGGCGTTGTCATGTTGCAAATGGAATGTTTCCCTTTTCTCTGGCCATACATGGGCAATCCAGGCCTTCAGCTTGGTCAACATCCAACTCTACACACATTACATTCACCGTTATCCGCCGATCAGTGCGGATGAGTTGATTGAGGCCCACCTTGTTTTCTGGGGTGGTGACTGTACATAGGTATCTGGAGCACACTTTGTCACTCACATCTCTGTTGCCACTCTGAAATCGATGAACCTATCTCCTAACTGTGCTGACGTCAACTGCATTGGCTTTGTAAACGTTCACCAGGTGCTGGCGAATGTTGATTGGTTAAATTTTTTCTGCATGGAGGAGTTCAATGACGCATCTCTGCTTCTGATGCATGTCCATGACAGGGATTGCTTTCTTAGTGTCACACCATCAATATCTGCAACAGAGAGATGAAACTTTCAGGTCATGAGTGCATAAATTCAGTCATCATAACAATGCAATATGCAATCCCCTCTGATCCCTTTGGGTGGAATAAAAAAATAGGAGTCCCTCAGGCCAAGCTGCAATGCAGTGACCAACCCTTCTAAGTTACCAGATGTGGCTGCATCAACTGCATTGCAGATAATTGTTTTAGATGTAATACTTCACCCCATACTGTACAATACACTATGGAAGACTGCACTGTACACAATTACACCTGCCAACAATATGACATATACTCTAGAAGGGATTTGTGGGAAAACACTGTTCCAGCCATGGTGTTCCTCAGGGAGACAGGACTGCTTGGCCAAACGGTCCAAGGAATAACAACAAGCAACACTATATAGAGATGAGGAGAAAGCCACAAGATTGGACCAGATTTTAACAAAAGAACCGGAAGTGACTGGATCACTGATTTATCAATATTAGGTAAGAGTGATCATGTGGATTTTAAATTTGTGCTGGAAATGATGGAGAGAAAATATATAGACAAAGAAGGTACAATTTTTCAAATGCAGATTTTGCCATACTAAAATGTTTTTTGAAGAAGCAAATTGGAAGGAGTTTTATCAAATTATGGATATTGAGAAGAAATAGATTATTCTCAAAAAAGGCTACAACAAAGGATTAGAAAAAATGTGTACCATGGATGAGTGGGAAAGAAGTAACAGGGAGATACTGTTTAAAATGTAGACCAGTGTACTTGACCAGTGTATTTACCTAGTTGTATTTATTTACCTAGTTGTAATATACGGGAGGGGAGCTATGCTCGTGGTGACCCGTCTTTGTATCTCTCCGCATCAAGTTTTATCTTAAAATCTTGTATAGTGTTAGCACATACTGTTTTGTTGTCTAATTTGTTCCATGTATTTATTGCTCTGTGTGGGAAACTGTTCCTTTTCAAGTTTTTTCTCTATCCTTTTTCAATTTTTTTCCGTGTGTTTTACCGTTTTCCCACACTAATAGGTCGTTCCTGTCTAAAACTTCCATTCCTTTCATTATTCTGTAGATAGCAAATCTCCTCTTTCTCTTCTGTGTTCCAGAGTTGGTAGGTTCAATTTGGATAGTCTTTGCTCATATGTTAGTTTGGCGAGTGTCGGTGCTAGTTTGGTTGTCGCTCTTTGTAATCTTTCTAGTTTCTTAATATTCTTTTTGGTACTGGGTGTCCAAAGTGATGCTGCATACTCAAGTTTTGGTCTTATTAGTGTAGTTAGTATTTTCCTTATAATTTCTTCATCCATATAAGTAAATGCCACTTTGATTGCTCTCAATAAGTTGTAGGTTTCTCCGAACATCTTATTTATATGCTTATCTGGTTTCATGTTCTTTCCAATCATCACTCCAAGATCTTTTTCATAGTTTTTTTTTTTTTTTTTTTTTTTTTCTTCCCCAATTCTGTAATCTTTTGATATTCTGTTTCTACTCTTTCCAAATTCCATTATACTGCATTTCTTAATATTGAATTTTACTTCCCACTTTTAAGTCCAATTCCATATTGTGTCCAGATCTTGTTGCAATGAGTTGCAGTCCTCTTCCGTTTTTACCTTCTTAAGTAATTTTGCATCATCTGCAAAAAAATTTATATAGCACTCCACGCCTTCATTCATGTAATAGCTGAAATGTGTGAAAAAATGTAGAAGATAGATGATACATCAGTAGAAGCAAAAAATGTTAGCTAATAACTAATTTGGACTTAGAGAAGGAAAGTTTGTATAACCAACCTGCTAAATTTGTACTTGAGAGTAACTGGTGTGCTGTATGAGTGAGGAGGATGGTTGGACTGTGTATTCTGGAATTGGAAATATGTTTTAAGAAAAGATTGACATGGAAATTGGAAAACATAGGAAACCTTAGAGGAAACATACTGAAATTGATAAATGATTTCTTGAACAGATTTATGAGAACAGTAGTGAGATGAAAAGTCAGAATGGAGAAAAGTAACTAGCTGAGTACCACAGAACTCAGTTTTAGCACCTGTGATGTGTCATGTGTGTAAATGACATGATGAAAAGAATAAATAACTATGTAAATTTATTTTTACTAATTATGCAAAAATCATGAAGGTGATGAGAGAGGTTTGTGAAATGTTACAAGAGGACCCAAACAAGGTGTTTGAGTGGAGCCAAGAGTGGAAAATGAATTTTAACACCAAGAAATGTAGATTCTTAGAAATGGGTCATAAAAAATGTAACTTGTCAATTTTAGATACAGTGAAATCAAATGAGAAAAGTGGCAAGTAACTAGCAAGGCAGATTCCTGGGGAAATACCTTGTTAATACAGTGACCCAATTGCTAAAGGAGGTGACCAGGAGGTGACCCATGAGGTTGGACGTGTTACTTACCAAAGAGCCAGATGTCATTGGGTATTTGAAATTCATTTGTCCCAAAAGATAAAACAAGCATGTAACATTTGAATTTCTGCTGGCAGATGAAATGGAGCCAAAGAAAGAATCACATAGGCAAGGTACTCAATTTTGATAAGGCAGACTTAGGCCAGAAATTTTATGGAGAAATGTACTGGGAGGAATTCTAATACCACTAGAACTATGAGGAAATGGGAAATCTTTACATTTACTACTTGGGAGTAAACAGACATATGCTAAAGATTAGTGGAGACAAGATTGGTTCTACAAAAGGTGTGATTGTGCTGATGGCATTGTATGGGGCAGAAACCTGGAATTTAAGAGAGGCAGAAAGGAAAAGTTTATATGTGTTTGAGCTGAAATGTCTGAGAAGTATGGTTGAAGTTAGAAGGTTGTATAAAATGAGAGTAGAGGTGGAAAAGGAGATGGCAGATAGAATTGAGCAAAAGGTATTGGGATGGTTTGGACACATGGAAATAATGAGTTAAGAAAGATTAGTAAAAGATATATGGAAGGCCAAGGTGGATGAGGTGAACTTGATGGGACATCTGAGGATAAGATGGATGGATGGGGTGAAAGGGATGTTGAGCAAGAGGGAAATATCTGTTAAGCAAGGAAGAGAGAGGGCAGGAGATAGGAATGATACTATGATGCATGGAAGGGATTAGTGGGTGGGATATTGAGTGGTTCTGTATTTACCTAGTTGTATTATACAAGAAGGGAGCTATGCTCGTAGTGACCCATCTTTGTATCTTCAGCATCAAGTTTGTTCTTGAATTCTTTAATAGTATTTGCACACACTGTTGCCTTATCCTATTTATTTCAGGTATCCACCACTCTGTGTGGGAAACTATTCTTTTTCACATCTTTTCTATAACTATCCTTTTTGAGTTTCTTTTCATGTCCTCTTGTTTTTCTATTGTCCCACTTTAATATTTTGATGCAACCCAAAGGGATTTTTCTCCATCTTTTGTCTGCATGAGGGGACAAAGAGTGGGATGATCATTGATTAACTGAAGTTGGCTTACTGAGGATGTGCTGTGTTTTGCTGCATTGGTTCTGATCCAGGGCATTGGATGGGATACAGGGATGACCTGTCATCCATGAGGAGCTAAGATGAGAGGGAGGAAAGGGTGGTGGATGGTAGTTGAATGGGTGGGAGTGGGTGTATGCCTTTTGACTTGGCTACCTCCCTTGTAAGGGGGAAAAAGTCCTTGATATATAGATATATGTTAATGAAAACATGTTTACAGATTATGTAAAAATCAAGAGAAAAATTAAAAGGAAGACTAGTCTATTGCAAAAAAGATCTAGATGATATATTCACCTGGAGTTGAGAATGGAAATACGGCAATAGCTCAAAAAGACCACTTTTGAACTACTATTTGGGAAGTGAACCCCATTACAAAAGGAAAAAAGAAGAAAGATTTGGAAGTAATAAAAGTTATCTCATTATCAGCTTAATGGGAAATTGGAGGACTAAGAGGCAAACTACTTGAATGGATGAAAGATTTTTTGAAGGAACAATACATGAGGACAGTAGTAAAGGATAAGATGTCAAAATGGAGAGCAGTAACAAGTAGAATTCCACAAGGTTTAGTGCTTGCATCAAAAATGTTTCTTGTCTATGTCAATACCATGATAGAAGGTACAACAGTAAATTTCAGTATAAAAAAATACAATGTATTGGAAATGAGCATTAGTGGCAAATGACCCTCAAACTATTCCTCGTGAAGTGAACCCACTACAAAAGTAAAAGAGGAGAAGGATTTTGGAGTGATGGTGAAAGACAACCTGTCACCTGATAGACATATCAGCAGGATTGTGGGAGAGACATATGGACTGCTGCAGAAGATTAAAGTGGCTTTTCCTTGTATGGATGAAGAGATGGTAAAAAACTCATCAAAAAAACTTTGATCCAACCAAGATATGCATCAATGGTACAGTCCCCACACAGAATGAAGGATATAAACAAGATCAAGAGAATACAGAGGGCAGCAACCAAACTGGTCCCCAACCTGAAAGGTAAACCACATGAGGAAAGACTTTGAAAGATCGAAGAGAAAGAGGTGATATGATTAATTCAGGTCACTAAAGGGGATAGGTTGCATTGACAGAAGAGATATTTTTTATTAAGGATGGGAGGGCTTTAACCATGTCACATTCTTATGCAGAGCATCAACTGGCTCAGGTACAATGATTCAGTGGTGCATCACAATACTTGCATCATAAAATATAAAATTACAGCTGTATTACTCATTCTCTTTCACCCTGAATGTTCATTACAGAAAATGTGGTCAAGCCCATTCACAGAATGCGGAGTCACTCGGTTACAACTACAAAATATAATCAAGATGCCAATGCCAGCTTCTTCATATACACACTCATGCCTTATGACACCAACATTGGCATCATCATATGGAAGGGGTGAAGAGGTCATAGAAACAAATAAGAAAGACCACATGTCTAAAGGATGTGAATAGTTTTCCATATAGATGCATAAATACTTGGAATAGGTTAGGTGATATAGCCCAAGCTCAAACAATACATGAGTTCAGATCTAAACAAGATAATTGGAAATCAGGGATGTAGACTAATTTGGAACTGTACATGAATGTAAGGAACGACTGGCAGACAAAATCCAGTCTTGTATGTTCATTTAAAGATATCGCCAGATTGGAAAAGTATTTTGTACCAATTCACAAAAGTGGAAGTAAGAAGACACCACTAAATTATAGGCTGTTATCACTGACCAGTCAAATAATGAATTTTGTGATGGTATTGTGAAAGATCAATGGATATCCTAAAGAGGTGAACATTCTGACAAACATTCAGGTTGGCTTTTATCCCCAATTAGTTGATGTGAAAAAAAAAGTGTTACCTGATGGACATATCAACAGGATTGCAGGAGAGATTCGAGGACTACTGCAGAAGATTAAAGTGACTTTTCACTACATGGATGAAATGATGGAAAAACTCATCAAAATCCTGATTCATCCATGACTGGAGTATGCATCAGTAGTATGGTCCCTAAACAGAATGAAGGATATGATCAAGGTCAAGAGAATACAAAGGGCAGCAATCAAACTGGTCCCAAGCATGGTACATACATACACCAAAGGCTTTTTCCCCCTTACAAGGGAGGTAGCCAAAAAAACAAAGGCATAGAAACCACTCCCACCCATACCATCCCTTACATACTCCACTCCCCTCTACCCTCTTCCCTCCCTTTTATCTTGGCACCTCCTGGATGATGGGTCATCCCTGCATCTTGCCCACTGCCCTGGATCAGAAACAGTGTCACAAGACACAGCACATCCACAGCAAGGCCGCTTCATTTAAATTGGCAACACCCCCTCGCCATCCCCTCATGCACAAAAGGAGAAGACTGGGAGAAATTCCTTTGGGCTGTGTCAATTTATTTCTCATACATACTCTCTCACCCTCCATCCCCCACTCACTCCCCCTCATGCATCACAGCATCATCCATATAACCATTCTCCATTCACCCCTATCTTCTGGTCTCTCCCATCCTTCCTCAACAGACATTCCCCTATTTCCCAAAGCCCCTCATACCCCATCCATCCATCTCATCCTAGGACGCCCCCTCATGTTCACTCTTCCCACCTCTGCCTTCCACACCTCTTTTACTAATCTTTCTTCACTCATTCTTTCCATGTGTCCAAACCATCCCAATACTCTTTCATCAGCCCTATCTCTCAACTCCCTTTCTATCCCTGTTCTCCTCCTCACCTCCTCATATCTCACTCTATCCAGCCTAGTAACCCCTGTCATACTTCTCAGGCACCTAATCTCAAACACATTTAAGCTCCTCTCTTCCCTTATGTTCCATGTTTCTGCCCTGTACAGTGCTGGGTACCTGGGTTGGATGGATATCATGCAGAATGTCTAAAAAAAGGAGGTACAGTGATGGACTGGCTGGTGAGGTTAATGTTTATGTGAAGGTATAGTGCCAGAGGACTAGAGGAGTGCCTGTATAGTTCCACTTTACAAGGGAAAAGGGAACAAGTGTGAGTGTAGTAGTTTCAGAGGGATCAGTTTGTTTGAAAGGATTAGGAGAGAATAGAGTAATTGGTGAGGAACTGTGAGTTTAGGACAGGTAGAGGTTGTGTAGATCAGATTTTTGTGGTAAGACTGATATGTGAGAAAGCTATAGGAAAAGGTAAGGATGTTTGGGTTTTTATGGATCTGGAAAAGGCTTATAACAGGGTAGACAGGAAGGCACTGTGGAAGGTATTGCAGATATATGGGATAGGAGGAAAGCTGTCAAGAGCAGTCAAGAGTTTTTACGAGAATAGTAGAGCATGTGTTAGGATTAGAAATGGAAAGAGTGGTTTGAAGTAAAGGTAGGACTTTGTCAAGGATATGTTATGTCGCCCTGGCTCTTCAGTTTATACATGGATGGGGTGGTGTGAGAGGTGAATGCAAGGGTAGTGGGTGAGGGATTGGAGATGGTTAAAGAAAATGGAGAAAAATGGGAGATAACCCAGTTGTTGTTTGCTGATGACACTGTGGTTGTAGCAGGATCAGAGGAGGGATTGAGGAAGTTAGTGACAGAGTTTGGGAAGGTGTGCAAAAGAAAGAAGTTGAAGATAAATGTGGGTAAAAGTAAGGTGATGAGATGTACAAGGGGAGAAAGTGGCAGCAGACTGGAAGTGAGTATTAAGGGAGAGAGACTGGAGGAAGTGGATAGTTTTAGATACTTGTGCGGGAATGTGGCGGGAAAGGGAGGAGTGGAGGTGGAGGTAGAATGTAGCTTGAGAGAAGCAAGTAAATGAGAAATAGACATCTGAGAATGGATGCTAAGAGGAGATTGTATGAAGGAGTGATTGTGCCAACAACATTGTATGGGGCAGAAACAAACATGGAACATAAGAAAAGCAGAGAGGAGTTTGAATGTGTTTGAGATGAGGTGCCTGAGAAGTATGATAAGGGTTACTAGGCTGGACAGAGTAAGAAATGAGGAGGTGATGGGGAGAACGGGGATGGAAAGGGAGTTGGGAGATAGGGTTGATGAAAGAGTATTGGGATGGTTTGGATACATGGAAAGAATGAGTGAAGAAAGATTAGTAAAAGAGGTGTGGAAGGAGTGAACATGAGGGGTTGACCTAAGATGGGATGGATGGATGGAGTAA
The DNA here is from genome assembly GCF_046742065.1 of Oratosquilla oratoria. Classification (NCBI taxonomy): domain Eukaryota; kingdom Metazoa; phylum Arthropoda; class Malacostraca; order Stomatopoda; family Squillidae; genus Oratosquilla; species Oratosquilla oratoria. The sequence goes on from NC_134801.1 coordinate 25,317,245, forward strand.
AAGGGGCATTGGGAAAGAGGGAAAAGTCTGTTGAGGAAGGAAGAGAGAAAACAGAAGATAAGGGTGAATGGAGAATGGTTGTGTATGGATGATGCTGTGATGCATGAGGTGGAGTGGACTGGGGGGATGGGGAGCGAGGGAGTATGTGTGAGAAAGAAATTGATGCTGCCCGAAGGGATTTCTCCCCGTTTTCTCCTTTTCTGCAGGAGGGGATGGAGAGGGGGGTTGCTGATTTAAATGAAGTGGCCTTGCTGTGGATGTGCTCTGTCTTGAGTCGCTGCTTCTGACCCAGGGCAGTGGACAAGATGCAGCAATGACTCGGCATCCAGGAGGTGCCAAGATAAGAGGGAGGGAAATGGGTGGAAGGGAGTGGAGTATGTTGGGGATGGAATGGGTGGGAGTGGTTTCTATGCCATTGTTTTTTGGCTACCTCTCTTTTGTAAAGGAAAAGCCTTTGGTATATATATGTACAATTAATTTATAATAAAAACATTATATATTTCACTGAAACTTTATTCAGTAGAACCCTGTTTATTTGGTATTTTGAAGTGCAGCACACTCAAAACAACGGCAAAATTTTGACCACCCAAAAATATAGTTTAAAAAAAAAAAAAAAAAAAAAAATTATGAAAATGTACCACTATGTATGTCTAAACTGTTTTCACTCATAGCAGTGTTGCCAGGTTGGCCTTTTAAATAATAACTCAAATCTGGCAATTTTTATGTCATTCAAAATTTGAGTCTGACATATTTTAAGATTCTGAAGATTTTTTTTTTTTTTTTTTTTTTTTTTTTTTTTCTTATTTTTTTTTTTTTTTTTTTTTTTTTTTTTTTTTTTTTTCCTCCCTGTATCGCATTGGCGTAGAAGGATGAAGATAGGGGTGAATGGAGAACCCAGCATAGATGTTGGCAAAAGTTGTGGCTGCAGGTTCTAGAGCTTGTCACAGATGAATTCCTAGGCTTTGAAGAGGTTGAAATGGCAGAACAGCAGAATTCTGACAAATTACGTGAGGCAATTGTAAACCTGTTTGATACTAGAGTGCCAGAAGAGGAGGTACAAGAATGGATTGACATGGATAAGAATGCGCCAGTGACCTAAACACTCACCAACGAAGATATAACAAATGCTGTTCTTGATAGGGGCCAAAAGAAAGCTGAGCCTGAGAGTGATGGTGAAGGTGAATACAAGCCACCTCCGAACATTAGGGAGGGGGTAAACTCTAGAAAATTTCATCAAATTTGCCAAATGTTGGTCATATGTTACAGCACAGCAAGTACTCAACCTTTATGAAATGCGTATTCAAGTTCAAGAGGCACAAAGGAGTGCTATGAAGCAGATGGACATTAGAAAGCTCTTTGCCAAGGCTGTTGCATGTTCACGTGAGCCACAGCCAGGTCCTCTTATTGACTTTGTTGGGTTTGAGTCTGAAGATGACTTACCTGATAATCCAACCCCATGTAAACCACAACAAAAGAACTGTAGGCCTATGGAGTCTAGTGTTAGTTAATATAAGTATGAATTAGTTCAAAGATAAATTACAAACATTTAATGTATAAAGAAAAAGAAAATTGGTTTTAAAAAAGTACAGTTTAAATTGATGCAAAGTGCCAGAAATTATGTAAATAAACTGCCTTGACCTTGAACTTGAACTTGCTTTTTAACTACAGTGCCTTAATAATATAGCCTACAATGCCTTCTACAATCTGGATTGGTGAGTACAAATGTTTTTTTTTAATGTTTCTCATATTATATTTTTGTGTGTTTATAAGAGTATCTTTCAAAACAATGGCAAAACACTTTATCTGGCACCCTCTTCCCCTTGAGCTTGCCAGGTAAATGGGGTTCTACTGTACATGGTTAGGCATGTATACAAGATACATAAATCACTTGATGTGACCACCATTGGCAATCACCACTTTCCCCAAATGGGACTGGAAACTGGATCAGGCCTTGGCAGTGGTATCCCTGTCCATGTTGGCCATGGTGTCCCTGATGGGTACCTTGAGGCCCTCCTTTGTATTGTAAGGCCTGCAGTTTACCAATATGTTCTCCAATATGTCCCACACAAAATAGTCTAGAGGATTACAGTCTGACATAGATATGACCCATAAGTCAGGCCACCAATGGTATAGTACATTGGCAAAGAGCCAGGCCTGGGTGGTTCTGGCTTTGTGGGTGGAGTCAAAGACGTAGGGACTCCCATTAGCCACCCTGTCCATCCAGGGGTTAATGTGCTCATTGAGGAGCTTCATGTAGCCATTGGCATGAAGGCAGAGACAAAGATAAGTTCCTTGATGTCCCCCTATCTGAGAACAACACCAAGCACCATGATGTGGGCCAGATACATCTAGTGTATGACAACAGGCTCTTCTTCATGGGCCTCAGCCAACCACCTGTCATTCTGTCAGTTTGGTTTCATGTCCTGGATAAATTTCTCGATGGAAAAGAACCTCAGTATCTTAGAGCTCATGTGCTTGAGGTCATTGATCAGGGATGACACCTTTAGCTTCTTCCTCTCCTGCACTTCAGTGAACAAGTGTTCTCCTGTACATTAGATTTACCACTGATGTCCTTGACAGTATGCCCAATTGTCTTCCTGGTGGTGCCCAATTCCTTGGCAATTTTAACTTGTGCTTTTAATGGGGTTCTCCTTGACAATCTTGGCAGTGTCAGTGATGAATGGGTGTCCTGGTGGTGCCAGAACACTTCTTAGGAGCCTTGTGTTCTGGACTGAATTTACCCTTGGTGTCTTGAAGCCCCATATGCCTTTTCAAGGTCATAAACCATTGTTTTAGGATATTTAAACCATTTAGTGATTTCCTTAGCTTTGTGGCTCTCCACAACAGCAGCTCAATGATAGTATTTAGAGGGCAAGTTCATTACTAAACACCTCATATGTTAGTGGCCAGACAGTTACTGAGGTGTAGTACTTTCTAATGGTACTCTGAAAACCTTCCTACACTGTGACATCACAGTGATGCTGTCATATGAAAATTCTGGATTTATCTGCACCACACTGTATATAAGTTATCTAAGCTATATATATCCTCTCAAACAGCAGGTGGGTTGCAAGGAGAACAGGTCTGGTGACCTGGATTAAGGTTTATGTGTAAGGTCAGGAGGGAGATAAATGTTGATAAGAAATCTCACTGCCAAGCATGGTATTATATCCGGAGACTGTTGTCCTTTTGGAATATCAAAATTAAGCTGTTCCTCAATCCAAGCTGATTGAATGATCTTCCTCCTGAAACTACAATTAGGTTTGAACACTAGTTTGGTCATACCCCAGTCAATTTGGTGGTTGTGATTGCTGGCATGATAAAATGTAACTGAGCCTTGTGCGCATCTTATAATGTCATACTTTGCAGTGAGATTTCTTGTCAAATATTTCCCACATGACCCCACACACCTTTAATCCAAGTAATGTGGCCTGTCCCATTGGCTGTCTTGGGGCCCTCACCAACCCCCCATGCAGTTTGATGGGGGTATATATGTATATATATGTAGCTGATATAACAAATAATTACTCTATTAATGAGGACTATACTGAAGCTGAAATATAGATTTTTCTTTTCTTCATTTTCTTTCACACCAATAGTGGTGTTTGCATTTGATATAAAAATGTGCTATATTTTGCTCTCTCTCTCTCTCTCTCTCTATATATATATATATATATATATATATATATATATATGTTCTGTTGAAGTCGACAGCAGTTACAGCATTACAGTATTCAGTTTGCAGTTTGCTTTTTCAATTTTTCTAACGGTGTTCCGATCTTCGAAGGCGAGGGTACTAAGTAAGTTTCTAAAATCTATAATAACTCGAGACGTCTTTCGGCCTTCACTCGGCCATCTTCAGGAGTGTAAGTATAGATGTGTTAGGTTGAAATGGTGATTATATTTGGCTTATGTTGGCACTGGGGGAGGTGACCTTTGTGTGGAAGGTGGCGCTCTGTGGGGTGCTGTCTGTCTAAGTCCTTGTGGCGCTCCGTGTGTTGCATGTGAGTTTCTAGCTGAAGGAAGAGTGGAAATGGGCATTTGTTGAATGTTGATGGCAGGTTTTAAGTTGTGAATATACACAGCTTCCGTCATTTGTAATCTCCTGGTGTCATGTTCATTGTGTAGGATTACTGTATTTTCCTCCATCATTTTTCTACTCAGTGTTTGCCCATGTGTCCTGTCGTTATGGTGGCATATCGCTCCATCCTGTAAGTGCGCTGTGATTCTTTTGGACAGTGTGGTGGTAGTGAAACCTATATACCTGGTAGGTAGGCGACTGCAGTCACCAATATTACAAGTATATTGGTATACTAGGTTCACTTTTTGAAGTGTATTTGTTGGTGGGAGACAGCTGTTCTTCATTACTAGGTTGGAAGTTCGTTTGGATTTGTAATAATTTGTGAGTTTGATGTGTGTGTTGGGATTGGTGGGTTTAACATTACGCTGTATGATATTCCGCATGACTTTCTCGTCTTGTTTGTAAGCAGAAGACATAACGTTTTTATAATATAAATTGATGGTCGGGTGGTTGTCCACGTGTCTCTTGGGCCATGAAAGTGTCCAGTCGTCTTCTTATGACATCGTCTATCTCTTCTTTCTTGTAGCCATTGTTGGAAAGTAGTTGGGAGATTCTTTTTAATTCAGCGTTGGTAGCAGTCCATGTAGAGCAGTGTGTGATCGGAACACCGTTAGAAAAATTGAAAAAGCAAACTGCAAACTGAATAATGCTGTAACTGCTGTTGACTTCAACAGAACATGTATTCTGAATGGCCTTTATCCCAAATATATATATATATATATATACAGTCAGCATGGATCATACTGTATACTCAGGAAATATATATATATATATATATATATATATATATATATATATATATATATATTTTTAATCACTTTAAAGATTACAAAAAATAATTAAACACCTATGCCATCAATGCTACTTCTCGATAGGGAAGCCCTTGTCCTTGATGACCTGTTGGAGTCTCTTGGGGACAGAATCAGCCAAATTCTGATAGTGGGAGGCAGAAATTTCCTTCCATACTTTCCAGATGGCTGTCTCAGGCTTGGGCATTGTAGAAGTGTCCTCCTGACAAAGGTGTGCCTTCATGATGACCCACAAGTTTTTTATGGGGGGAAACATCGGGTGACTGACCAGGCCAATCCTCTATGTATTTGACTTCACTATCACTGAGCCACATTTTGGCTGCCCTTGAGGTGTAGCAAGGAGTGCTTCGCACCCAGTTTTTGCCAAACACTCCCTGAAATTTTCCTGCAGAAGGTTAATATAGCACTCAGAGTCTGGGTATTAGGGAGTATTACAAGGTTCCCCAAACCATCATAGCCAAAGATGCCCCACACCATAAGATAGGGCAGGTGCTTAACCCCTTCCATACGGTGCCGCATACGTAGGCGTCATGAGGAGCAAGTGGATACGCGAGGCTTCCATATCGGCGTCTTGATTATATTTATTGTAGTTGCCCCTCCGTAATGACATACTCTCTAAACTGTCTGTAATCCCATTTTCTATGGTTATCAAAATTCACGGGTGAAAGAGAGAACGATCGATATAAGCGGTGACTATATTTTATGATGTGAGTATTATTATGACACGTCGTACGGCTGGCATCGGCTGCTGCCCGCGAGATTCAAGGCTCGTACTGAAGAGGTTAACGCTTGTCACTGTCAAGCATGGGTCATATGCAGACACAGTAGGAGACTTCCACACCTTCGTTCCCTTTCTCTCACTTATACAAAAGGTCTCTTCATCAGTCCAAAGGACCTTACACCAGTGAACAAGGTCCCAGTCTTTATGATCTTTGGCAAATTGGACACTGCAGCACCTTTGTTTCACAGTGATGGGGCTTCACACATACTTTCACTTTCAAGTAATTTAACCACTTCTGAATATTTTCCTGAATTGTCCTAATGGAGACTTCAGCGAGAAGCATAGAGTTCTTCTTCAATTCCTTTTCAGTTGTAAAAGGGTTAAGGTCTAACTGATGTTTTACAAGCCTTAACGCCTCTGGGGAAATCTTCTGGCCCTTACCTCCGGCATGTTTGTGAAGGGGCACAGTGTCAACCCCTCCACTTGTACACCATTTTGTTAGTAGTCAGGACACAGTACACTCAGTCACACCTGTTGCCTTGGCTATTTCTTGATTATTCTTTCCCACTTTGTATAGTTCACTCACTTACAATGTTATCACATGTGTAATTTCCAGACATGCAAAGGGCAGGTCACACTCCAAAAGTCAGTGAATACCCTGAGGAAAAATGAAGAAAATCTGTGACAATGCAGGAAAAAAAAAAAAAAAATCCACTGAAGGACCGTCATACACTGACTGGCTTTGTCTTGTGTCGCTATTTTGTGGGTGGATGGCTGAAGGTTGCCAGTTAGTCACTTTCTCCCGCACAGTTTTTGTGAATGAGATATCACATGGTTCCCAAAAACTTGGACCGTTATGCATACTGGAAAAGTAAAGTGAAAGCCCATGGCACAAAAGGATAAGTGTTTGAATAGATTAGTGACAGAAAACAGTGGATCACCATTATCAGTTTAAAATCCAAATAGGGTAGTGTTACAAGTAGATATACCTAGGGCTCAGTTTTGGGTCCCTTATCATTCATTATGTATATAAATAACTTGGAGAATGAGAATAGTGGTGTTAGTTTGCAAATGACATAAAAATAGGATGCCATATTAGGTCCAAGGAAGATGATGGGATACTGTAAGAAGATCTTAACAAATTGTTTGCATGGTTAGTGAAGTGGCAAATAAACTTAAATATCTCAAAGTGCAGTGTGTTAAATATAGGTTTACACAACCCAGAAAACGGGTATAGATAACACCATTTTAGAGAAAATAGAATGTGAAAAAGACTTGGGAGTGTGAGTCCTGACTTTAGATACAGGAAACATGCATTAGTGCCAGGAATATAGCTAACAGGCCATTAGCATTTATTGCAAGGATGGTCACAAACAAAAGTGTAGATGTAGTTATTAAACTCTGCTTGGCGATAGTTAAACCCATCCTTGATTGTGTGGTACAGTTTTGGTCTCCGTCTTATAGAATGGACATTAATTCATTAGAATTGGTACAGAGGAGAACACCCAAAGTGGTACATAGGCTCAGAAATTTACCTTACGAAGAGAGGCTTAGGCACCTTAACTCGCTCTCTGGAGAGTGCAAAGTAATCTAATAGAGATATTCAAATGTGTCAATGACTTTAACAAAGGTAATGCAGACAAGATAATTGTATTAAGGCAGCAGGGCAAGACTCATATTAGATTTAAGTAGGAAGTAGGCAAGAACTGGTTAACCAGTAGAGTACTGTAGTTAACAAATAGAATAGACTTGTAACCATGTAGTGAGTGCTGAATCTATTGGTTTTAAGAGAAGCATAGATAACTTTTGGATAGGGATGATAATTGGTAATGGATATGGAACTGCTTTTTATAAACCTTATGGTCTATTGCAGTTTCCTTCATTCTTATGTTTTTATTTACATGTGTGTACATATATATATGTGTATATATATATATATATATATCTATATATATATATATATCTATATATACGACACTGAATGGGTCCCAGTGTTTAGAGATACGTTTTATCAACCACAATGCACTTTAATTCTAAGCCAGATAGGCGCATGCAGAAATTGTAACGAGGGACGCCCAAGGACTCGAACCCATGCGGCGAGAACGTTACAAGTGCCGAGTGACTTAAACCAATACACCATCAAGAGAGCTATAAGTTAAGCGCAAGTTTTCTTATATATATCTGTATGCTCGAGTTCATACACATACACGAAAGTTTGTATATATATACATATCTATATATCTATATATATATATCATATATATATATATATATATATATATATATATATATATACAGACGCTCCTCAACTTATGTTTTAGTTACGTTCCGAACAGCCGAACGTAAGTTGAAAATGAACGTAAGTTGTTACTGTACCATACATCCGTAAATTCTATTACTGTATCTTATAAAACACCCCTAAATCATTAATTATAAACATAACATTGTAAAATAATAACATTAATTTCAAATAAATTAAATTCAAGCAACATAAATTGAGATGGTGGAGAAGGAAGAGGAGGCAAGGCACGTTCAGTCTGTTGTTTGTGCCATGTAAACAATGGATGCAGCATCATGCGTAAGTATTGTTTGAACTACAGAGAGTGCGCTAAACTAAAAAATTCACTCAAAAAACTTTTTTTTTACAATTTGTTTTAGTCGGTTCAAACGTAAAATTGAAAAAATGTAAAACGAATGAACGTAAGTAGAGGAGCGTCTGTATATATATATATATATATATATATATATATATATATATATATATATATATATATATATATATATATATATATGTATAAATATATAATTATATATATATATATATATGTAATACACATTGTGTGTGCTGTATATATTTGTGACAAAACCACAGAATTTTTTTTTTAATGAAATGACAATAAGATTTTTGTATATGACATCAGACAAAATACATTGTCAAGACTGTTTTATGTTGCAGTGGCTGTTTGATGTATTTTGTGTGAAGATGTAATATATGAAAGATCTTACTGTCATTTCATTATAATTTCTATGGTTATGTTGCATACATACTTTATAGTGAAATGAGGTTTCTGGTAAATATGTGTGCATGTGTGTATACATCATACATATACCAAAGGCTTTTTCTCCCTTACATGGGAGGCAGCCAAAAAACAAAGTCATAAAATCCACACCCATCGTTTCCATCCCCTACATACTCCACTCCCCTCCTCCCTCCCTCTTATCTTGGCACCTCCTGGATGACAGGTCATACCTGCGTGTTGTCCACTGCCCTGGGTCAGAAGCAGTGTCGCAAGACAGAGCACATCCACAGCAAGGCAGAGCACATCCACAGCAAGGCTGCTTCATTAAATTGGTGACCCCCTTCTCCGTCCCCTCATGCACAAAAGGAGAAGACGGGGAGAAATCCCTTCGGGCTGCGTCAGTTTATTTCTCGCACTCCCTCACCCCCCATCCCCCACCTGCTCCCCCTGATGGATCACAGCATCATCCATACACAACCATTCTCCATCCACCCCTATCTTCTGTCCTCTCCTGTTCTTCCTCAACAGACATTCCTCTCTTTTGTAATGCCCCTTTTACCCCATCCATCCATCTCATCTTAGGATGCCCCCTCATGTTCACTCCTTCCACCTCTGCCTTCAACACCACTTTTACCAATCTTTCTTCACTCATTCTTTCCACGTGTCCAAACCATCCTAATACTCATTCATCAACTCTATCTCCCAATTCCCTTTCCACCCCTGTTCTCCTCCTCACCTCCTCATTTCTCTATCTAGCCAAGTAACCCCATTCATACTTCTCAGCTTCTCAGACATTTCATCTCAAACACATTCAAACTCCTTCTCTCCTCCTCTCTTATGTTCCATGTTTCTGCCCTGTACATTGCTGTTGGCACAATCACTCCTTCATATAACCTCCTCTTAGCATCCATTCCAAGATGTCTATTTCTCATTACACTTTTTAATCCACCAAGGCATTTACTTGCTTCTCTCAATCTACATTCTACCTCCACCCCCACTCCTCCCTTTCCTGTCACATTCACACCCAAGTATCTAAAACTATCCACTTCCTCCAGTCTCTCACCCTTAATGCTCACTTCCAGCCTGCTGTCACTCTCTCCCCTTATACATCTCATCACCTTTTCCCCACATTTATCTTTAGCTTCCTTCTTTCACACACCTCAAACTCTGTCACTAACTTCCTCAATCCCTCCTCTGATCCTGCTACAAGTGCAGTGTCATCAGCAAACAACAACTGGCTTATTTCCCACTTTTCTCCATTTTCTTAAACCATCTCCAACCCCTGACTCACTACCCTTGCATTCACCTCTTGCACCACCCCATCCATGTATAGATTGAACAGCCAGGGCGACATAACACATCCCTGACGAAGTCCCACCTTTACCTCAAACCATTCACTCCCTCCATTTCTAATCCTGACACAAGCTCTACTACTCTGATAAAAACTCTTGACAGGTCTTAACAGCTTTCCTCCAATCCCATAATATCTGCAATACCTCCCACAGTGCCTTCCTGTCTACCCTGTCGTAAGCCTTTTCCAGATCCATAAAAGCCCAAAAAACATCCTTACCTTTTCCTATAGCTTTCTCACATATCTGTCTTTCCACAAAAATCTGATCTACACAACCCCTACCTGTCCTAAAACCACACTGTTCCTCACCAGTTACTCCCTCTGTTCCTCTCCTAATCCTCTCAATCAAGACACTCCCATAAGCCTTCCCAACAACACTCAACAAGCTGATCCCTCTGAAACTACTACACTCACACTTGTCCCCCTTTCACTTGTAAAGTGGAACTATACAGGCACTCCTCCAGTCCTCCAGCACTCTACCTTTTCTTAAACAAACATTAAATAACCTCACCAGCCAGTCCACCATAACTGTACCTCCTTCAGACATTCTGCATGGCATCCATCCAACCCAGGTGTCTTACCTGCTCTCATCATAATAGTTGCTTTCACTTCATCTTTCCCTATTTCTCCTCCATTCTCCTCACTCATCACTCTCATTTTCTTAGCATTTCCCACTGCAACTACCTTTCCCTCCCTATTCTCCTTCACATTTAGCAACTCCCTAAAATACTCTGCCCACCTTCCTCTCACTGCCTTCTCTTCCATTATCATCTCTCCATCTGCACCTTTTACCTTTTCTTCTCTACTTGATTCGCCTCCTCTTCCTCTTTTAATTTCTTTCCAAAACATCTTTTTATTACTTTCAAAATTTTCTGTCATACTCTTACCCCATTTCACATCTGCTCTCCTCTTTGCTTCCTTTATCTTATGCTTAACTTTCCTTCTCTCTACTGTGTACCTCTCATATGATTCCCTCGTCCTAATTTGTAGCCAGTCTATGAATGCATGTTTCTTCTCTTCTACACCTTGCTTCCTCATCCCACCACTCGCTACCCTTCCTTCTATTTCCTCCCGCCCTCCTTGTTCCACACACCATCTTTGCACACCTTATGACTCCCTCCTTGAACCATCCCCATTCCTCCACTCCTAATTCTACTCTATCCTTCACTCCCACTCCTCTCTCAGCTTCTTATATACTCATTCTCCTTTTCTTTCTCATTTAAGTAGTTCACTCTAAGTACCTCCCTACCTTCTGCCCTTTTCCTCTTTCTCCACCTATTCCCCACTCTAAATTTACCTTCCAGAAAATGATCTGATATTCCTCCACTCTCTCCCCTTAGAACATGTACATTGTACATCCTTAACTCTTCCTACCATACTCCTGGTCACCACTATATAGTCCTTTAATGCTCTATCTGCCACCCTTCCATCCACCACCCTCTCCCATGTGTACTTATGCTTGACTCTTCCTAAACACTATTTGCTATCATCAACTCTCTTTCAAGACACATCTCCACCATCAATTCTCCACTACAATTTTTACCTGGACCTCCATACTTCCCAATCACTCCTATTGGTTTGTTTCCTACCCTAGCATTAAGGTCTCCCAATGCAACTACATTTCTCCCTAATCCCTCTATGCACTCATTTATATATACCCTAAAAGCCTCCCTTTCCTTTATGCTCTTCTCACTACACGGCCCATACGCACTTGCAAAAACCCACATCTCCCTTCCCAGCTTCACCTTCATCCGCATCAACCTTGATGAAACCTCTTTCCATTCCACTACACACTTATCTCTTCACTTACTAGTATAGCCACCCCTTCTCTCCCTCGTCCCCTCTTTACTCCTGTGTACCTCCCAGCTACTCTTCCAAACTCACACTCGCCCTTCCCTTTCATTTTAGTTTCACTCAAAGCCAGCACATCCATCTTTCTTCTCACAAGCATACTGCCTATCTCTTCCCTTTTACTCTCATCAGTACCGCATCCATGCACATTAAAAGACCCAAACCTTAGGGTACTGGTTGGAAAACTCCCAGACCCTCTTATGCCTTTACTTTTTTTAGGAATGACCCCTTTGGAGGTACAGGTAGCAGGACTCGTAATCCCATCCCCCGTCCCGTTTTTTGTCGCCACTTATGACTCAAGTGGAAAGACTTGGTGGTAGCATTCTCTTCCCCCACCACAGGGTAGGCAAAAAAAAGGAAATGAATATTCAGAGAAATGGCACAGGACAGTAACAAGGGGTTGGGGGACAGCATAATGGAGGGACAGTCGTAGTATAAAAGTGTCATCATTTCTCTATGAACAGAGTTTTCCTCTATCACAGACAAAATGATGTGTGGCTCTGGTCCATAGGGGTTCCCCATATAGACCCTAAAGTATCAACTGCATGTTACTCCACCGTAATAACATGTAGCCAATACCCCAGTTCTTCAAGGTTCTCAAGAGAGCCAAGTATTTCAAACCAATTAGAAGTTGCTACCACATATTCCTGGGCAAATGCTTCATCCCTGAGTTTCTCCAGATGAAACATGGGTGGGTTACATCTTGGGATTCTCCTGGATTTGATGCGCAGTCTGAGTGTTGCAACCACAAGTCTATGATTGGTCCCAAAGAATTTAGCACTTTGATAAACCCTGTAGTTTTTTAGGATCTTCCAATGAGTGCTAACAAGTATGTGATCAATCTCCTTAGCCACTCCTGCGGCATTATTCTACCATGTCCAACAGTGTGGCTCTTATCTCTGGAACTAGGAACCAGCAATCCTCAGCCTTCTGGACTTGGGGAAAGTTCAGAAGGAAAGAACTGTTGATGTTCCTGGTTCCAGAACCATGGGGGCCAGTACTGTACATGCTTCATAGCTCTGTCAGTGCCAGTATTATACAATTCAAATGTTTTTCTAATGCATCAGGATTTTTATGGAAGTGTGTTTAAGAGTGTAGTAAGGGTTTATAAGAACTTGAGAAAGTGTTATAAGAGTAACTCCCATGATTATCAAGGGATAACTGTATTTTTATGTATTTGCTGTTCAGTTGATGAGAAGTGTTGCTGTGGATTTGGTTGGGGCTATTTTGAGTCTGTAGTGAACCAGGTGTTCAGAGTGTTGAAGTTTGGTTGTTGTATTTCTATGGCTTAGTCTGTGTTATGATGTGTGCATGTAATTGTTATGTTGTCCGTATAAAAAGAGATTTGCATTTCAGGGGTGTGGGTATATTGTGGATGTACACTTAGGTCTCTTAATCCAGCACTTGTCAACCACTACTTGGCAGACATTTGGGTTTAGGACATAAATCCACTTCAGGAATTGGCCCAGGACATAAAATACTACCAATTCATGAAGTGGGTTTATGTCCTGGACCCAAACATCTACACAAGTAGCAGTTGGTGAGTGTTGGATTAAGAGAGCTAGGTGTATAGATTAAAGAGTGTGGGGGATAGGACTGACTCCTGAAGTATTCTGTTCTTAAAGTTTCTGGTGTGTGATGATTGACACAGAAGCATTTCTGCCTGCCAAGAAATTGGCAGTTTTTTGGTGTTTGGAACTACAGTATGCTGATAACTGACCCCTGCTGGTTCAATCCACAGAAGCCCTACAATATATTATCTCAGTGATCTCTGCAGTTTACCAATCCATGGGTATGCATGTCAACACAAAGAAGACAAAGATACCTGTAAAACACAGTCCCGCCCCTGTTTTTCAAATCAGTGGTGTACATCGGGAACAAAGAAGAGAAAGAGGAGATCTACTGACCATTTACACAATTATGAAAGCGATGGAAGTCCTTGACAGAGGTGATTTATTAAAGTAGGATAAGAGAAAAACAAGAGGACATGAAAAGAAACTCAAAAAGCATAGTTATAGAAGAGATCTGAAAAAGAATAGTTTCCTATACAGAGTGGTGGATATCTGGAACAAATTGGATGAGGCAACAGTGTGTGCAAAAACTATACAAGAATTTAAGAACAAACGATGTTGAAAGATACAAAGATGGGTCACTATGAGCATAGCTCTCTTCCCGTATAATACAACTATGTAAATACAAACCTCAGCAGTATGATAACACCAAAAGACAACATAGACAATGAAATTCAGTCAAGACACCTTGCATCCACATCTTTTGGCTGTCTACATGCTTGGATGTTTGACAATGAAAACCTACGAACCAAAACCAAAATTTCAGTCTACAGAGCCGTCTGTATCTCTACCCTACTCTACAACTCGGAAACCTGGACCAACTACAGATGACATATAGAAGTACTAGAGGCCTTCCACATACAGTGTCCATAAAGAATCCCGGCCCTAACATGGCAAGACAAAGTACCACATGCTGAAATTGTGGAGCATGCACAAGTCCCTTACATTGAAGCATTTCTAGCAAAGCTACCGCTACAGTGGGTGGGTTGCATCATCCACATGCCTGAGAACTGTCTTCCCTGACAAATCCTTTATGGGCAACAACCTGATGTACATTGCAATGCAGGGGGTCAGGAAAAGAACTATAAAGATCAGCTGAAAACCACACTCGAGGTGTAACAACACACCAAGTGCTCTTGAAACCATCACCTCTGATCACACCTTATGGCATACAAAGTGCTCACAAAGGGTCAGCCATTTTGAGTCTGCTTGTAACCGAGCACTGGAGAACTGGTAGGCAAAGAGACATCAGCTTGACAATAGAGTTTATCCACCTGATCCAGATCTAACTTTCCTGGAATATGAAAGGATTTGTGGGTCAAAAATTGGACTCCACATTCACCTTCATTGGCACCAGCGACAAAGACCTCAACATCACCATCCAACCTCACTCATCCCATCTCACCTCCCAGAGCACTATTGTTGGTGATCAGTGACAGACTGCCCTAAGCGAGTATGTTGACAAGTGTTTGCCCATTTAGTGTTTTTTGTTAATATATAAGTGGGAAGGAACCTTGGGTATATAGATAGATAAATAGATAAATGAAGCTAAGTATGATAGTTGTGGCAAAAGAAAAGGAATTCCATGAGCACAACCTGTACACTGCAGTTAAGTAATACATGCAATTTTACATTAATTTATATGATAGAAACTTTACTTAGAACTAGTGTATTTGTTATAATTATTTTATTTTATTTTATTTTATTTCTGTTTTGTTGTGAATTAACTTTCTATGATAATTTCTTTGTATATCACTTGTGGTAGTCAGTTTGAAAAATTTTGAAGTAAAGGAAATTGGTCAAAGTTTTGAGTTAGGATATACTCTAGTCATAAGTTATTTCCAGTCCTTGAAATTTGAAATAGTTGATGGCAGGAAACTTAGCACCTGAGTTTGTTCCATACTTCCTCTTGGTCATGAAATTACATAGGTTGAAATTATTTCACTTCTAGATAACAATGCTTATCATAACTATTTGTGATCTCATTCAAGATAGTCATATCCATATTTTTTTGTGAACACACACACACATATGTGTGTATATATATATATATATATATATATATATACATATATATATATATATATACATATACATATATATTGTATATAGTGCTTGACATGATCGGTCCACTAGGACTGTGGTGGACCAATGCAAGGAGGGTGAATTTTTGCACCATTTGAATATGCTGCCTACCATCATAGCATTGTGGGTGGAGCTAATCATCCTGCCAGAAACCAACATGCTCAGCTGTTGTCTTGCCACCATGGGGGAGGATTTGTGCTGCAAGTGTCCTGTGTGTCCCTCCCTCTTGGCCTCCACTGCCACCTCTTCTAAACTCCTCAGTGTTGTGAATGTGGGATTTAACGCGGGAAACAATTGCCCAGATTGTAGCCCTAAAGAAATCCGGTTGTACAGTGAAAGAAATAGCTGAACGAACAAGTTGGCATGTGCTCACAAAATTTTAGATGCTGGTTTGTCAAGTTTCACTGGGAGGGTGGCCTCTCTTTTCCCACTCAGAAAAAGAGGCCTGGAAAGACACACTGAAGACCAGTTAAAAGTGCCCAGACAATTGTAAAATGTCAGGTTGAGTGATATCCAGAAGTGACTTCAAGGAAAATCAAAGAAAGTAACCCTGGACTCTGGACTGTTTGGTGAGGTATCAGTCCAAACTAAATTGTAGGATCACGGCTCTTAGGTACATGAGTCACTGACCTGTCAAGAAGCCTCTCCTCATCCTTAAACAGAGGGAAAATAAAGCCACTTTTGCCCATAAATATAGAGATTGGGATAGTGACAAGTGGCTGAGGGTGCTGTAGAGCGATTACTCCACCTTTACTCTTTCTGACAGTAGAGGTGGAAATGTGTATTGGCAGCCTGGTACCAACCCTTTTGACCCACACTACATCCAAGCTACTGTAAAACACGTAGACTTGCTTATGGTATGGGGTGCATTTACTGAATATGGCACAACTAAACTTAGAGTGCTTCCTAAATACCAAACAGTGAACCAGTATGTATATTTAGAGCTGTAGTGTGACCATCTTCCTGATGCATTTGACGATACGCTGGCAGCCATCTTTCAGCAAGACAGGGCCCCCCTGCACACAAGACCAAGACAGTGAGCAAATGCTTGGATGATTGTGCTGCTGAGTATATCAGAAACTGGCCTGGTAATAGCCCAGACATAAATCCAATAGAAAACTTGTGGGAGATAGTGAAACATGATTTACAGGGAAAGACATCTATACCAAACCCAAGCTGTAGGAGGAGATCTGGGAATCTTGGGCAAGGATACCACATGATATACTTCATAACCTTGCCCTCTCTGACCCAAAATGCCTGCAGGTTATCCAGAGGAAAGGGTGTACCACTAAATTTTAATGGCAAGTGAAACAAAGTTGTTATATTTTCAACTTTTTGTCAACATTTATTTGACAATGTTGGTGCATTTTTTGTTTTTCACTTGGATGAACCAGTACTATGTCAAGCACTATATATATATGTGTGTGTGTGTGTGTGTGTGTGTGTGTATAATTCTGAAAAATATATTGGTGTGAACTAATTACTAAAAACATGTTCATGGGAGAGCATCTATATATACTCATGTGTACAGTATAATATTTAGTTCTTGAAACATGTGTAAACAAATTACTGAAAACGGGTTCATGGGAGAGCATCCTTTGATTGAAAGGAAAGAAAAAGAAAGAAAAAAGTGGAAGTTTACACCTTTGGCATGTGGTATGGAAATGAATGTTAGTAACTTCTTATGCCCTCAGATTGCACAAAAGCTTGCTGCTCGATATTCAGGGTTGAAGGACTCTAAGGTGATGTCCCTGACAACAAGCCACTCGCAGAAGGTGAGTCAATTCCACAAGAACTTGAAGCAGTCTCCTGGCAAGAAGCTT
This sequence comes from Oratosquilla oratoria, assembly GCF_046742065.1. NCBI lineage: Eukaryota > Metazoa > Arthropoda > Malacostraca > Stomatopoda > Squillidae > Oratosquilla > Oratosquilla oratoria. The sequence goes on from NC_134801.1 coordinate 25,334,557, forward strand.
CAGGAATTGCAGGTGAGGATATTGCAAGGTCTCATAGACTGTTTTCACCAAATATATCTGAACTCATAATATTAGATGTAGAAATTATCAGTATGTACATGTGAATTTCAAAGTGTCTGCAAAGAAGATAGTTCACATGTAAGACATGAAACCTGCTAAATTTCTGGTAAGTTTTTATTGATGTAGAATTAGAATCCAATGGGTTTTAAGAAAGCTGATAAGCTAAACCATTTCAGCTGCCATTTAAAGATGTTAGGGTATGTTCAAATTTTATAATTAAGGGTTTTAAGGTGCATAATGAGTTTTAAGAAACCTGATGAATGGATTTTTTGTTTTGTTTTTTATACTAAATCTTGGCTTAAGGGGGTACGCGACACCTGGAGGTCATTTTCTAAAATATTTAGAGTAAAGAGCTGAAACTTCTCAGATAAATAGGTATCCATATTGCCTACATTTTAGGTGAAGCAGAATGATGTATGTACACATGTACACATGTACGTATACCAGTAGCGACATTTAAAAGTGCACAGCACCATAATACGTGGACCAATTTGTTTTATATTTTGTCTATGATTAGTCAGTAGGCACACCTAGGGCCGGTCATTGAGTAATTGAACAATTTCCTTTATACTTTTGCATACAGGCATTTAAATTTTAATGTCTGGCAAAAATCGTGAAAAATACAATTTTTTTGCTCTTGTTTCCATTATTACTCCGAACTCTTTCATCCTATTCAAAATATTCGAACGATCGGCCCTAGCAGTTACTAAAAGTAATATTCCCTGTAAGTTTCATGTAAATCTAATGTATATTAGATTTTTTATGATTAAAAAAAAATAGAAAAATATCGAACAGAGATATGGCAACTTGAAATATGAATATATCTGTAACTTGCTTATAGTTTCACCAATTTGACTGATTTTTTCATGGCTTAATTCTTATTATATAATAAGTAAGTACAGTAAAAATTATCAACATATTTTAATTATAAGTACTTTAAATACTGAAAAACTAAAGTATAAGTATGTCACAGTAGTGACGACGCACAGACGACAACATCATATAATTTGCTTTTTTTGCACCTTTGGCGGTTTCTTCATATGAAACCTCTCTGCTGGGGGTCTTCAGGGTATCTAAATAATTGGAAAGAGGTTTATTTTCCAGTAGTGGGCGCCTTCTCTTTCCTCATCAGATTCCCCTCGCCAATCTATGTTGGTAGGGCACCCCCTCCATCATCATATGATGTCCCTTCTTCATTCTTCTTCCTGTATATCCTTGATTTTTTTCCTCTTGCTTTCTTCTTTGGATTTAATCTTCCTCTTTGAATTGTTTAGTCTAATGTTGTACTTTACCTCTGTCACCGTCACAGAGGTGCAGGTGAGGGCGGTGGTGGAGTGAGAGGTGGTGAGATCTTTAGTCGTCTTTGACTGCTTGCCATCTTTAACTGCTGTTTTTTGTCATTGTGATGTTCTTTTGTTCTTTTTGCTACTCATGATGACTGTACTAAAGAGTAATATGTACTAGCTAAAGTAATAGATTGCAATGAGAGCTCATGAGACATGCGTACTTTCCTTTTCAGAGCTAGCCGGTAACTAACGCTTAGTTTCGCACAAAGTTGGCAAAATATTCTCCCTCCACCTTCCTCCCTTCCCCTCCACAATCGTATTGGCCGTTGATACACTGGGCGAGTGTAAATTCAATCAAATTTCAACGTTATTCGCTGCGCCTGAAGGTCCTAAGTGGCACGCCTCCTTCTAGTGTGGGTTGCGCCTTTAAATCTGTCCTTTTAAACCTCACCCAGGACCTTTAAATTGCGCGCGGCTGGAAAATTATTTGTCGGGATTTATTTCTAAGTGGTATACGAACATTTTGAACACAGTTTTGAAAAATGCCATATCTTGACCAAATTCACCCCCCCCCCCCCAGGTGTCGCGTACCCCCTTAAGCTGTATACTTTGTAATATGTAGATTTTTGGTCAATTAATTTCATGCTGAAAGTGGCAAATGCAATAAAAAATGTCAGAGAAATACCAATTGAGGATGATTTCTGGTGTGATGTTTTGCTTGATAGAGATTGGTTGAATACATATGTAAGAAACAATCTTGATTATGAAGAATGTAATACCTGGAGAAGCAAGGGGAGGAACCTGGAGTGCAACACTGGCACAGTGGGATTTTATAAGATATAATCCCAAATGTATATATATGTTATAGTGTCCCACACCATTTCCTGCCCCTATCCCTCTGGAGATTAGATTATTTATAGTCACATTTTGTTGACTGTATTTGGATATGCTGTGATGAGTGAAATGTATCAACAAGTACAAGAAGGGTTAGACAAGAAAGCACTAACAGAAATAATGGTTTTGGTAGCTATTGACATACAGAAGGGATTTTACAAAGTTCATGGACATGCTCTATCGAGATCACAGAAACAGATACAGCGAGTCCTCCTTATATGGTAATTCTTTATCGGGTAAATTCACCGTTACGGTATTTGGTAATTGATACCTCAATTCTATTTACAGTAAGAAAAATTCACAGATATGGTATCCGCTCGTGTTTTGGAGGTAAAATTAGATATTTTGAAGAGGAAAGAACAGGGAGAAGGTAAGTCTGCCATAAGTCAAAACTAGGGTTCGGTATACTGTAATTTCAATTTGCGGGAAGGTTTTTCAGGAACGTATATGTACCATATAACGAGGACTCACTGTATAATAATAACAAGAAATGGCTAATTTCTTAGTAGATAGTGCAGAGTAATCCAAAATAACTAAATTTCTGGTACAAAAAATTATACAATTGGGAGTCCCCCAAGGTGCAACACTTTTCCCTATGCTATGCTGTCTTTACTAGAAATCTCCTAACCCCTGACCCAGAACTTAACACCAGTGCAGATATCCTGACAGTTATAATTCAGCATAGAAACTACAAAATAGCAGCTAAGAACACCCAAGCCTATTTAGGTAAACTGGAACAATGGTGAATTGTTTTCTGAAATGTTCCACAGAGGTGCCAGCATTAACAGCACCTAGCATGGACCTCATAAATAAGGTCCTGTAATGACACTTTTAAGGAGTGTAAAATACCTTGGTCCAGGGGCTGGATTAGGAATGTGCAGTTAGGGGGCAGATACTGCACAATGACATTGTCCTTTTGTAAGGTTTCTGCTGGAGGGTGGGCAGCACAGTTGTCGAGGAGCAAGACAATTTTACAATTAGGATCTAGGCCTACCTTATTGCAATGTGCCCTAGCGTCTGGAACAAAATATTAAAAAAAAAACCAGTCTTTCATTATATTTATCATTATCCAGGCACATTTGGATGCTTGGTACACAACAGGGTAAATTTTCATTTCCTTTAAGGCTCTAGGTTTGACGCTTCTGCTGATGAAGATCAATTTAAACTTGTGTGTTCCAGCAGCATTGGAACACCCCATGAGTGTCACCCTATCCTTAGAAAATTTAGGCCAGTTGGATTTTCTTCTTCCTTGGTAGTAATGGTTTTCTTTGTCCTAAGTAGTAAAGGTTTTCTTTGTCATACAACTCCAATACAATGCTGTTTTGTCTGCATTATAAATCTGTTCTGGGGTCAGCTTCTTGTCTTTCACCACCTGACCAAAACAATTGACGAACTCTACCACCACTACATGGTCAACCAATTTTTTTTTCTCCACACACTGTTATGTGGAGTAAACCATACCTTTTTTTGAATTTATACTTCTCAGACACCTCATCTCAAACACATTCAAACTCCTTCTCCCTTCTTCTCTTATGTTCCATGTTTCTGCCCCATACAGTGCTGTTGGCACAATCACTCCTTCATACAGTCTCCTCTTAGCATCCATTCCCAAATGTCTATTCCTCATTACACTCTTTAATCCACCAAGGCATTTACTCGCTTCTCTCAATCAAGACCCTCCCATAAGCCTTCCCAACTACACTTAACCCCTTCCATACGGTGCCGCACACGTAGGCGTCATGGACTTAGATCTCGGTGGCAGCAGCCAATGCCAGCCGTACGACGTGTCGTAATAATATTCGCATCATAAAATATAGTCACCGCTTATATCGATCGTTCTCTCTTCACCCGTGAATTTTGATAACCATAGAAAATGCGATTACAAAAGAATTAGAAAGAATGTCATTATGGAGGGGCGACTACAGTAAATATAATCACGACGCCGATATGGCAGCCTCGCGAATACACTCGCTCCCCATGACGCCTACGTGTGCGGCACCGTATGGAAGGGGTTAACCTCTTCAGTACGGTTCAAAATCTCGCGGGCAGCATTAGCTGCCAGACATACGATGTGTTTTAATAATACTCGCATCATAAAATATATTCACTGCTTATATCGATCGTTCTCTCTTTCACCCATGAATTTTGATAACCATAGAAAATGTGATGAAGACAGTTTAGAGAGTATGTCATTACGCAGGGGCAACTACAATAAATATAATCAAGACGCCGATATGGCAGCCTCGCATATCCACTTGCTCCTCATGCCGCCTACGTATGCAGCACCGTATGGAAGGGGTTAACAAGCTAATCCCTCTGAAACTACTACATTCACACTTGTCCCCTTTTCCCTTGTAAAGTGGAACTATACAGGCACTCCTCCAGTCCTCCGGCACTCTACCCTCACTCCAGCAAACATTAAATAACCTCACCAGCCAGTCCACCATCACTGTACCTCCCTTTTTCAGATATTCTGCATGGCATCCATCCAGACCAGGTGCCTTACCTGCTTTCATCATCTTAACAACTGCCTTCACCTCATCCTTCCTTATTTCTCCTCCATTCTCCTCACTCATCACTCTCATTTTCTTCGCATTTCCCACTGCAGCTATCTTTCCCTCCCTATCCTCCTTCACATTTAACAACTCCCTAAAATATTCTGCCCATCTTCCCCTTACTACCTTCTCTTCCATTATCATCTCTCCATCTGCACCTTTTACCTTTTCTTCTCTACTTGATTCGCCTCCTCTTCCTCTCTTAATTTCGTTCCAAAACAATACAAAAATTTAAGAGCAAATTAGATATTGTGAGATACAGAGATGGGACACCATAAGTGTAGCTCCCCTTCCTGTAAGATACAACTAGGTAAGTACAACTTGAACAAATAAAAGTCATAAACATGGCTCAGAAAACAAGTTTATCAACCTAAATGGAAAAATGAGACTTTGACAAATGAGAGAATTAGTGTGCCCAGTACCATGAAAGCAAGAAAGACTTGTATAAAATCAGATGAGGTTAAGATCAAAGAACTTGGGTGTTTGGGGAGGTTGCTTGTCTAGTCAATAGAAAAATGCTGTAAACTTTAAGAGAGATTATGAACAGCATAGAAATGGAGACCGTGGTATGTTGGAAATAAGGTTAAAAAAGGGGGGGGACTTGTCACAGATGTAGTTGATAGGTCTCCATGTGTTTATAATTGTTGGCTGGTGGGAAGACCACATTATACAATGAAAAGTATACTAGGAACATGAAATTAAAAAAAAAAAAAATGGAAATTATCTCTTTAATTATTGGAAACAACTTGTATATGATTGATCAAATTAACAATGTGTTTGGTCAGTATAAGAGGACTGGCTCATATCCAATGAAAGCAAAGTTTTAAGTTGTTAGCAGGAAATCAAGTAATCAGCAAAGCTTGTAAGTTAGCAGGAAAAGATCAGGAAAGATGTAGCTGAGGATGACTACAAAAACATGGGAACTAGGAAGCCAAAGACAAAAATAAAGTTAGAATGGAAAAAAAAAAGCAGTGTTTCAGAAGAATTCTCAATCCAAACATAAAATTATTTTGAAAAAGGTTGGCTGGCAATATTGCATGGGAAACACAAGAAGACTAAATTAGGCTAATGTAGATGCTTTACAATTGGCCAGGTTGGAGATAAATGATCGCTTTATGTTAAATGAGCATGATATTTTGTGCTTTATGGAGACCAAGCTTCCAATTTTTTTTATCTACAGATGGGGAATGATAAATACATCATCAGGAGAGAGACAGAGAAGATAAAATGGACGGTTGGGTTATGGTTGTTGTTAGAAATTACATAAAGGTGGAAGAAACAAATTGAGTGGAAGCAAAGCTGAAGCAACCCACCATTAGAACTAAAGGGCCAATTAGAAAACACCTCAAGATGGCATATTTTCTCTTTGAGAGATGAGAGCTTAGAATGGAGTTGAATGTCAAGAAATGTTGTCAAACACATAAGTACATACATATACCAAAGGCTTTTTCCCCCTTATAAATGAGGTAGCCAAAAAACAAAGGCATAAAAACCACTCCCACCCATTCCATCCCTAACATATTCCACTCCCCTCCACTCCACTCTCCCTCTTCCCTCCCTCTTATCTTGGCACCTCCTGGACGATGAGTCATCCCTGCATCTCGCCCAGTGCCCTGGGTCAGTAGTGGTGCAAGACACAGCACATCCACAGCAAAGCCGCTTTATTAAGGGAGCATCACTAGCGATCATTCAAAAAATTTGGGTACATGAGTGAATTTTAGGTAAACATTTCAAAAGAACCTCTATGATGGTGGCAACACTCGTACAAATTTATACAACTGTATTTCATTTCTATTTTTTATACAGCATAAGATAAGATATTGGCAACCTCTGGCAACCCCATTGCATAAAAAACATTCTGTATATTGAAATAGCGTCAACATTTCTATAGCTATTTCGTGTTTTGCTACAGAATTGTGTTTATGGAGATATTTGACAACTCCCAGCAGCATACCCCACAAAGACAGTGGACAGGGCATCAGTACTCTTGAAAAGGTCAAAATAAAGTGACGTCACTCCTGTCGCTCTCACTGTACACAACAATTTTGATTCCTCGCCCTGTATTGTTGCTGTGATCATGGAAAAATTAACAAGAAACAAGAGAGTCAAGTGGCAGGATATAGAGAGAGCCTGTGAATGCCTGAAACAGAAACAATAAGGAAAAAGAGGAGAAAAGCGGCAAAGCTGGACCCAGCACTCCGCAAGCATTTACTAGCCATGCCCTCCTTCACCTCCACCCACACCACACCACTCACCCTTACCTCACACCTCATCAGCAAAGAAGAGGAAATTGGAGATTTGCTCTATATTGTAACCATCAAACAAATGTTCGCAAAAATTTAAATCCCCTGTCATGTAATGTTTATGTTTTTGTTCCTTTTGTTGTAATATCTTCGGTTGTTTATGGATTTTTGTTATTTTTGTTTCATTTGAAAGAAAACATCATGCTCTTTATTTTCTACAGTAGAAAATAAAAGAAATTTGAATTAATGAAAATATATGTTTATGAAACCTGAATTTTGCAGCATTTTTTAATTATTCAGAGAAACAAATTAATAAAAAACCAGAGGTATTAGTTTGAAAAAATGTATTCAATAAGATTTGTTCCCCAGACTCTAAGCTTTCATTTCATACTAAGCTGAATGATGTGGAAGGATTTTCAATTAAGTAATTAGAGCTTCACTAGAGCTCATTATAACTTCACTAGATATTCAATATGCCTTATATATACATGAGAGGAACACAATACGCTGAGGAATTACACACTAATGTAAGAGGTATTTATACCTACATTCATTAAACACATATTTGAAAAAAAAAATTCACCTACGTACTTATTAAAGAGATGCGACACTCCCTTAAATCAGCGACCCCCCCCCCCCTCCATCTCATCATGCAGAAAAGGAGAAGACGGGGAGAAATCCCTTCGGGATGTGTCTGTTTATTTCTCATCCCCCACCCACTCCTTCTCATGCATCACAGCATCATCCATACACAACCATTCTCTTTTCACCCCTATCGTCAGTCCTCTCCCATCCTTCCTCAACAAACATTCCCCTCTTTTACCAATGCCCCTTTTACCCCATCCATTCATCTTGTCCTAGGTTGCCCCCTCGTGTTCACTCCTTTCATCTCTGCCTTCCACACCTCTTTTACTAGTCTCTCTTCACTCATTCTTTCCATGTGTCCAAACCATCCCAATACTCTCTCATCAACTCTATCTCCAAACTCCCTTTCCCCTATCATACACCACAGGCACTTCATCTCAAACATATTCAAACTCCTCTCTTCCTCTCTTATGTTCCATGTTTCTTCCCCGTACAGTGCTGTTGGCACAATCATTCCTTCATTCAATCTACATTCTACCTCCACTCCTCCCTTTCTCGACACATTCACACCCAAATATCCAAAACTATCCACTGCCTCCAGTCTCTCCCTTAATACTCTCTTCCAGTCTGTTGCCACTTTCTCCCCTTGTACATCTCATCACCTTTACCCACATTTATCTTCAACTTCCTTCTTTCGCACACCTCCACCAAACTCTGTCACTAACTTTCTCAATCCCCCCTCTGATCCTGCTACAAGCTCAGTGTCATCCACAAACATCAACTGGCTTATCTCTCACTTTTCTCCATTTCCTTTAACCATCTCCAATCCCTGACCCATCACCCTAGCAGTTACCTCTTGTACCACCCCATCCATGTACAAATTGAACAGCCAGGGTGACATAACATATCCCTGACAAAGTTCCACCTTTACCTCAAAACCACTCACTCCCTCCATTTCTAATCCAGACACATGCTCTATGACTCGTAAAAACTCTTGACAGCTCCTAAAAGCTTTCCTCCTATCCCATATATCTGCAATACCTCCCACAATGTCTTCCTGTCTACCCTGTCATAAGCCTTTTCCAAATCCATAAAGGCCCAAAAAACATCCTTACCTTCTCTAGCTTTGTTAGATCAAAAGTCTTTTTTTTTTTTTTTTCCTCCAGAAAATGGTTCTTTTTGGATGCAATAAATAAAAACTAAAAACTTCAGCCAAATCAATCTCTTCAATAGTGAGAGGGCCTGTCACCTTGTTCTGAATATTTCTACAATTATTAATAAATCTTAGACATTAGCTGTAACTCTTAGTACCTAATTCACTATACTTGTCTAAATCTGATAAAGAGGTTGGCTCACCTTGTACATTGAGACCTACTGTACTTACTGTGCTTATTTCTTCTAAATCAGTGACAATTGTGTTAATTTCCTTACTCGGGCATGATGATTCTGTTAATGTATTAGGCCCATACAACCACAGAGTATTATTTACAAGTTTATCTGCCAACAGATCCCTGGGTTGGCCTTACTTCCACAAGGTTGCCAGCAACTTGAAGGTGTTAACTCTTGGATCTTTTTCACCTGATTAGTCACAAACACTTCTTTCTAATTAGCGTCTCCTTGAATCCATGATAGAGCAGGAGGTAGAATCTGTCCAACACATAACTCAAACATTGCTATCTAAGCTGAGAGCATACTTAACAAAATTGACCCATTAGCACTCATGGTCCCTATTAACCAGTTCGATACAATGACTCCTACATAGTCGTCATGAGGCGCGAGTAGGTATAAATGAGGATGCCGGCGACAATGTCTTGATTATATATTTTTTTATAGTTGTACATGAGCTACTTTCATTTTCTGTGAACTGGTTTGATCATGTTTTCTGTGTTTATTATTATTCAGAGTAAAAAAGAATAAATGATACAGCATTTACTTTATGTTTTATGTGAGTAGTGTGATGCAAATTACATATGGCAGCTGATGCAGTGCATGAGAGTTCTGAGGTGGTTAAGGATATTTTTTAAGTATAAATGTGGATACTAAGGTAATTAGATGTACAGAGAGGATGGCAGTAAATTAGAAGTGAGTGTTAAGGGAGAGAGGCTGGAGAAAGTGGATACAGTAATCCCTTGTTATTCAGGGGGGTTACATTTTTTATATCCCCGCAAATGGCCAAATCTGTGAATACTCTTTTATATAGATATTCCACGAATACTCTGATATTTGCTCCTTTTTATTTTGCTCCTTATTATTAACATTATTATCATAACATTGTTCAAGGTCTGGTACACTAAAGGAAAAACCGAAGACACCAAAATAAACTTTATTTCAGACTTCCTTAACCTCTTCAATAAGAGTCAAATTCTTGTGGGCAGTATGAGCTGCCTGATGTACGATGATGCATCTCAATACTGGCATTATAAAATATAAAGTTACAGCTGTATTACTCATTCTCTTTCTCTCTGAATATTAATAACCACAGAAAATATGATCAGGCCAGTTAACAGAATATGGGGGTCACTCAGCTACAACTACAAAATAGAAATAATCAATACACCAATGCCGGCATCCTCATATACCCACTCGTGCCTCATGATGCCTACGTAGGCATCATCATATGGAAGGGGTTAAGAACATCTCAACAATGTGTCCATTCATATTGTTTTAACTTTTCTTTGGGAGCCATGGTGATAGTGTGTGAATGGATGGTATCAGCACAGGGACATGTTTGAACAGACTGAAAGACACATGGAGTGAGGCAAAAGCGATATTGAACATTTGGAGACACACATGGAGTGAGGTGATGGTGGCACAATACTGTACGAGTGGTGGAAATATTTCTTACTTTTTTTTTTTTTTTTCCGAAAAATCTGTGAATAATAAAAGCATGAAAAACAAGGGATTGCTGTAGCTATAAATACTTGGTAGAGGTAACTTGATCATATTATTCAAGAATTACAAAGGAAGAGCATGTCATAAGGAGACCTTTTGGTCCATAACTAGGTCAGATATGAAGAATATAATAAATAGAATAGATAAATACATAATGATAATATATACCATACATATACCAAAGGCTTTTTCCCCCTTACACAGGAGGTAGCTTAATGATAATATACAAACATAATAACAATTTATAATAAATAGATAAATAATAAATGAAAAAATAATCATGATAAAATAGATGGAATAAATGGCAGGCATTACAGCATATTGCTTAGGTGTTTATTTAAATGTATCTTAAAACTTAGAACTGTATTACATTGCACTGTCTCTGCTGGAAGTTTATTCCATACATTTACTACACAGTTGCAGAAGTTTTTTCTATCCACTTCCAAAATCAATCTTTTTCCTGACAATTTGAGACCCTTATTTCATGTCTGATTTACATTCAATGGGAACATTTTGTCACTTTTGATGTCAATTCCCTCTAGAATCTTGATTTTATTTTATTATATTTATTTATTTAATATATATATACTTTTTAAAGGAAAATATATTCATATGTTTTTGTTGACATTCATATGATTTCTGATGTTTGGAATTGGTTTTGTGGCTTACTGTTGTACTTTTTCCAACATGTCCATCTCTTTACCAGGATTTGATGACCATACGGAAACAGCATATTCCGAATGTGGATGAGCTTACGATTTATATAGCTTGTTAATGACAGGTGGACTTTTGAATTCAAAAGACTTTGCAACCAGTCCTAGAATCTTATTTGCTTTCTCTGAGGTGGAAATATACTGCTTAGATAATTTGAGATCATAACTGATAATTATGCCAAAATCCATTTTACTATCCACTTTTGTTTATAATTTTCCAAATAACTTGTAATCGTACTTATTGTTATTTTTACCAATGCATAAATTTCATTAGCCACTTTTCAGACCACTGCTATTGTTTATCAAAATTTTCTTGAATATCTATTTGTTTTAAGTGATCATTTGCCATTCTGCACAGTTTTGTATCATCAACAAAATTGAAGACAATAGATTTCAGTTGGTGGTCTATATCATTTATATATACTATGAATAGAAGTGGCCCAAGAATGGAACCCAAAGGAACTCCACTTGTAACATTTTTCCATCTAGAAGTTTTGCCATTTAGAAGAACTTTCTGTTTATAATCGTTGAACCAATTACTAGTCCAGATTAATAGGTTACCACTCTATCTATTTACAAAAATTAGGAGTCTTAATGTCCATAGTGTTCCCAGAGAGATATGTTTGGGAGGTACCAAGGTCTATTGCCTGCCAGTGTGGGGCTATGGATTTTCCTCTCAGTTATGAATAATATTAAGGATGATACTGAGGTATTATTTTATTATTGTACTGCAAAAACACTTGTAGGTAATCATGCTCCTTTCCTGTATACTACAACTAGGTAAATTCACCCTTGTTCTTACTTAAGATTTTCACCTGTACATGAAAAATCGTTACAAAAACTTAATACAAATCTTTCACTTATGCAGTTGTTTTCCAATATCTATCATGTTTTATAGAACTTTGACTTTTCTTTTTCCAGTATTTGCTCTTCTGTATGAATATTTATCAGTAATATATATTTTTTCAGGAAGAAGTAATCTAAATCAAATTAAAAAGTTTTCCTTTCAGAGTGATATACTGGAACCTCTATATTTAAACTTAATAACTTTCACAAAGTTGTTTGAATCTGGAATTATTTAAATATTTGGTCAGCTTTTCCCATAAATGATATACCAAGAGGTCTTTCCCCCAATATATGGGGGGTGGCCAGCCAAGACATACACCTACCTCTCATCCATCCAACCCCATTGTGGATGAACGGCCACTCCTGTCTTCCACTCCACTTTGCCCACTGTCTGGGTAAAAAACAATATAGTAAGACACAACTCTTCCACAGCAGGACCTGACAGCTGAAGTTGTCATGAGTAATACAGAGAAAATGAGAAATTCTATTGGGCTGCATCAAATTTTCATCCATTTGTAGCCACTCTCCACTCATCCCTATCTCTTGCCTTCTCCCTTCCCTGCTCAACAGATATTCACATTTTACCCAAGGTTCCTTTTACCCCATCCATCCACCCCATTCTTTGTCTTCTCATGTTCACTGCAGGTCTGCCTTCCACATTCTTTTTGGCTAGTCTTTCATCATTCTTTCCATATACCCAAATCATCCCATTATACTTTGATCCATCCTCTCTGCCAACTTCTTTCCACTCCCAACTCTGCTTCACTTCATCATTTCTCACATTATCGATCCTTGTATCACCCACCATACTTCATAAATACTGTGTCAAATGCCTTGAAATTCCTCCTTTCTGCCTCCTTTAAATTCCAAGGCTCTGCCCCATACAGTGTCATAGGCACAATCAAACCCTCCAACCATCTCTTTGTGTTGACCCCCAGATAACTTTTTCTTAATATTTTTCATTCCCTCACTTTGCAGTTTACTGCCACCCCCACTCCTCCATTTCCTGCTAGATGTAAAGTTCTCCACTACCTCTAGCTTGTCCCCATTGAATAATGAAAAGTGTATTAATTTGTTCTAAAATAAAGTATCCATTGAAAATATACAATTGAAAATAAAGTATACGTTTAAACCTATATGATAATAATTAAATGCACAAAATCACACTTGAAAATGTTTCTCAATCAGTAATTGATTTTCAATAATCTACACTAACAAAAGTTTTTCAATTTCTCTTTCCATAAGCCCACTGAATTAAATAGAATAAAGGAGGAAATCACTGAAGCATAGCTTGAATATGTTCATTTCTACACATATTTGATAGATATTTCACTTATAATGCAAAATCAGTGTTACTAATTTTACAAAGTTTTTCAATTAAAATTGGTCACTTTATTACATCATTTAATTGTGGCTCTGCAATGGTAGTACCATCTTGGAAACTTATCTGATTGGATGATTGTGCATTAGTTTGAATTGAGTATGACTAGGACTTAATTTGAGTAGAATTAGGAAACCCACACCATTTAGCCATGAATAAAAGATAATAAGGCCTTTACAATAAAATAGTATATAATATTACATACCTATATCAAAGGCTTTTTTTCCTGCTTACAAGGGAGGTAGCCAAAAAACAATGTCATAAAACCACTCCCACCCATTTCATCCCCAACATACTTCCCTTCTACCCTCTTTTCCTCCCTCTTATCTTGGCACCTTCTGGGTCAGAAGCAGTGTCACAAGACACAGCACATCCACAACAAAGCTGCTTCATTAAATTGGCAAACCTCCCCTCTCCATCCCCTCGTGCAGAAAAGGAGATGGGAAGAAATCCCTTTGGGCTGTGTCAATTTATTTCTCACAAATAACCCCTCACCCCCCATCCCCCACCCACTCCCCCTAATATATATTAGGCAGAGGAAAATTGATGATTCTACCATATCAGAGCACTATAAGAACAGAAACTGATCTTCAATGGGGGCAATGTAAAAGTGATTATAATAACCTGGTTTTATATAATAAATTGATTATCTATACCAAATAACAGTGGAAAACATGTTGAATCTCTAATTTGATGATTTTTTCCCAAATTCAATCCAATTTGGTGAATTCCTTTCCAATACAGTTTTCTTACATAGCCCATTCATTCTTTTCTTTGTGATCTAGTAACTTAGATTTATATTCTTTTAGCAATATTAGCCCCTTTGATTACTTCCATACTTTTAAGGATGGTACTCAAGTGGATTTTGCCATACTCTATAGAGTGGTTAAGACTAAATATGTGTTCCATTTTTTTTTTAAGCTTAGCATTGGGTGTTTACAGATTGTGAGTTGATAACATATGGACTGTGAAACTTTGTTACTCAAATAACACTGCTGGCTATGGTTTAATGATTGGATCGATAAAAAATGCAAAGTAAATAATTGAATATTCAGTTATTTGAATGTAGAGGTTCCACTGTATTACAAATTTCCTTTCAGGCATGTCCACCCAGTGTCTATGCACATACAGTTCTACTTGTTTATGTTAAGGGAAGACATTTTTACTCTAACCATTCTTCCCCAGCTTTGCAGAAATTATCATAAACTGTTGCCTCAGGTCTCTCTTGTAGGAGACCCACAGCTCTCGGGTAACCAACAACCACCACTGGCTATTGGGTGGGCCCATAAGTCAATCAGGATTTTTTTTTTTTTTTTTTTTTTCTGTCAGTTTGTCTGTCTGTCTAGGGATATGGTGCATTGTAGAATGAGGTTTTCAATGTCTTCTGTGTGATAGCTGCATCCAGAGCAGTTTGATTCTGTGGGCAGACCTATTCTGTGTTGATACTGTCTTAATGCATAATAATGTCCTGAATACAAGTGTGCCTGTGTAGTTCTTACATCTCATGGAATTGTTAAGATAGAATAGACTTTTTTCATCAGCTATAAGATATTTCTCCCCATCTGGGGTATTGACTACATGTTATTGTGAGGTATAATTTGCTCAGTAGCATGCAGCAGATAATTTAGGGGTCTATATAGGGTGCCACTATAGACCAGAGCCCCAAATAATTTTGTCTGTGATAGAGGAAATCTCAATTCATAGAGAAATCATCATACTTTAGTATACTGGGAAGGTCCCTCTGTTATGCTGTCCCATCCACTCTTAATACTGTCCTGTATCACTTTCTCTTGAATATACCATATCCTTTTTTATTTGCCAAACCCCTGTGGTATTGAGAAGGGGAGTAAAAACTTACCTTGCTTCATATGAAGTGCGTTCCCAATCTTTGAGATGGTAAAAAGACCAACAAAAACAGGTTGGGAATAGAATAAGGCATCCTATCTCTTTGTAGCCCCCCATAAAGGAGGACATTGCCTAATAAAATAGTCAAAATGAGACATAACACAAAGGTTTGGAAAGTTTTCCAACCCAGAACCTCTAAGATTTGGCGTCTTTATAATAGTGTAATTGGGTGTGGGTTCACAGATTGGAAAGTAAAAGAGAAGAGATTAAGCCCAGATAAGTTTGTGAGGAAAGACTAACATAGTGTTTGCATTGCGATGCGAGAACTAAGTTGAACCAGGGAAGGAAGCAAATTTTGAGTTTTGGCGAGTGTAGTATGGGAGGGTGTCAGGAGTGAAGAAGAGGATCAGGGAAAGAAAAGGGGTGGCTATATTAGTGATGAGATAGGAAAGCGTGTGATGGAGTGGAAGTATCTTCAAGTTTAATGTGGATAAAAATGAAACTGGAATGCGAGATGTAGGTCTTTGTAAGTGTATATGGGCCTGGTAGTGAGAAGAGACTGTAGAGGAAAGAGAGCCTTTTTGCATGGATTTGAATGAGTGAAATAGAGGGTTTATGGATAAATGTCAATTGATTAGTGGTATTGGAAGATTTCACTGCTAGGGTAGGAAATGAACCAGTAGACAGAATGGTTGTTAAGTGTGGAGATACCCAGGGGGAAAGTCATAGTGGAGAGTTTGATGTATAGCTAACAGTGTTTAGGCAAGAGGGGAGAGGGTGGTTAGATACAGCTTTAATGGTTTATATAGTGGTAACTAGGAGAATAGTAGGAAGGAGTTTTGGAATGTACATATTTCTAGGGGTGAGAATGATGGAATATCAGATAATTTTTTGGTGGAAGGTAAGTTGAGAGTGGAGGATAGGGGAGAAAGAGGAAAAAGAACAGAACGGTGGGGGAGGTGCTTAGAAACTGCTTAAATGAGAAAGAAAAGGAGTACAAGAAGAAGCTGAAAGAACAGTGAGAGGGAGTGAAGGAGCAGTGTAATGGGGATGTGTCAAGGAGGGAGTCACATGGTGTGCAAAGATGGTGTGGAAACAAGGAGGATGGGAGGAGATAGAAGGAAGGGTAGTTGAGTGTGTGGGGATGATGAAGCAAAAAAGGTTAGTAGTAAGAGGAAGAAAACAAGCATTCACAGATTGGTTTGCAAAATGGTATGAGAGAAATTATAAGAGAAGTACAAAGAAAAGAGAGGTAAAGTTGTAAGATTAAGGAAGCAAAAAGGAGAGCAGATGTGAAATGGGGGAAGAAAATATGACAAATTTTTTTAAAGTAAATTAAAAAAAAATGTTTTGGAAGGAAATTAAGAGAGTGAATTTGGAAAAGGTTAATCACTGGTTTTTACAAAGGTCCAGTAGAGCCTGTGTTAGAACTAGAAATAGAGAGGAGTAAGTGGTTTAAGGTCAAGGTGGGACTTTGCCAGAGATGTATCATGTTGCCATGGCTTTTCAATTTATACATGGATGGGGTGGTGTAAGAGGTAAATGCAAGGGTAGTGGGCTGGGGATTAGAGATGGTTAAAGAAAATGTAGAAAAATGGAGATAAGCCAGTTGTTGTTTGCTGACAACACTGCACTTGCAGTAGGATCAGAGGAAGGATTAACCCCTTCCATACGGTGCCGCACACGTAGGCGTCATGGGGAGCGAGTGTATTCGCGAGGCTGCCATATCGGCGTCTTGATTATATTTATTGTAGTCACCCCTCCATAATGACATTCTTTCTAATTCTTTTGTAATCGCATTTTCTATGGTTATCAAAATTCACGGGTGAAGAGAGAACGATCGATATAAGCGGTGACTATATTTTATGATGCGAGTATTATTACGACACGTCGTATGGCTGGCATTGGCAGCTGCCACCGAGATCCAAGTCCATGACGCCTACGTGTGCGGCACCGTATGGAAGGAGTTAAGGAAGATAGTGACAGAGTTTGGGAAGGTATTATGAAAGAAGGAAGTTGTTGATAAGTGTGGGTAAAAGTAAGGTGGAAAGATGTATAAAGGGAGAGGATGGCAACAAATTGGAAGTGAGTATTAAGGGAGAGAGACTGGAGGAAGTGGATAGATTTAGATACTTGGGGGTGGAATGTGGTGGGAAAGGGAGGAGTAGTGGGAGAGAGAGGTAGAATATAGATTGAGTTAAACAAAATGCCTAGGGGGGATTAAAAGTTGTAATGAGATAATATATGTTTGTGAATGGGTGCTAAATAGGAGATTGTATTTACCTAGTTTTATTGTTGCGGGAAAAGGGGGAAAAGCTATTGGTCGTGATTGTCCCGGCCATTTGTATTCTCGCAGTGTCTAGTTGTTTTTTAAAC